>NW_008705446.1:415786-417655 GCF_000326865.2 Helobdella robusta | reverse complement strand
AGTGATTAAAATAACTGAATAGATGAATGTTTAAATAAACGCTGTTCTATTTTCCTCACAAGTTTGGCAGTTACACACACACGCACACACACACACACACACACACACACACACATATATATATATATACATTTTAACATTTTATAAAATTTTATTGTTGTCATTGTGATTGTGACAATGTTCTTGCCTCTTTTGGTTTTTTATTCTCGCAATTGTTTGAGGAGCAATTACTGCCTGGCGCCAATTAAAACAACGAGATGAACACCTTTAAACAGGACAGAGAAGCTAGCCATAACCCTACCCTACCCGCTCAATTACGAATTACTTATTAACTCGTACAAGGTTAATTTTCATTCGTTCCCACGATTAGGTACGAAAGGCTTTCAACCAGTGCGACGTAATGATAGGATCATAATGTCCTTCGCTCTGGTCTCAATAGTGATCATTTACTAGGAACGATGATTAGGAATGTTATTGATTGGCGTGTTGAGATCTGATGCGATACGTATGTTTATAAAATGGTTGTAACTGTCCCTTCACCTTACATCTTGATACAGGTGTGTGTGCGTGTGTTTCAATTCAAGCCTCGTGTCAATCGGATGTAAATATTTGTTTGAGTGTCTTATTAGAGAGAGTACGAATATTTTCAACATTGATTTCACTTTATAACTGAGCTTAATGAGAAGTCCCAAATATGTGTTGTGTATGTGTGCGTGTGTATGCGTGTATGTGCGTGTGTGTGTGTTGTGTGTTTTTGAGTAAACAGCAACATGAAGTGTGTGGCATACTTGAGAAAATGCTTAATGTGTAGAATGAAGAATGCTGCTGCGTTTGAACATGTTTGTGCTGAAGTGAACCACTGAAATCTAATGTACAGTGGTGTGTTTTGTTTCGTAGTCATTGAAGTTGATTTGATGTGTGTGCGTGTGAGTGTGCGTGCGTGTGAGTGTTGTTTTGCAATTGTTGTCTTACGTTGCTGTGTTGCTGTATGTGTGCTTTCGTTTGTACAAGTTCAACAAAAAAACCGCTGTACATAGCTTCAACAAAAAAACCACCACACACTCACATCTTCCGTATTGTGTACACAAACACACACACACACACACACACACACACACACACAGGATACACACTTCTCCCACAAGCTCTGTGTATGCATAATAACTTTTTCAGTAATAAATACATACCAGCTGATAGATCAAATAAATGTTCATGCCAGTCATTAAGAAGGTAGACTGTGTTTGATGCTGCATGATATCAAACAAACCTTTTAATGGCATCACAACGGCGAAGAAGAAGAAAATACGTTCTGCCTTCTGATGGCGAATGAATGATCATTTCAATCATTAGAAATGAATTGCTTCAAATAATAAATTGAAATAAATTGTAAATAATAAATAAAATATTATATATATATATTATATTATTAAATATAATAAATTAGTTTATAAATTAAATAAATAAGAAATTGGAGAAAACAAAATTATCTCAGATGAATTAATAAAATAAACAAAAGAATAATGAAAAAATGTGAAATGTTTATAATAAAAATCAAAATAAATAAAACTGGAATATAAATTTAAATTTATAACGCACCGTAAACTATGAGAAACACAATAAGAAGAATCAGTATAAGAGCAAATTAATAGTAAATAATATCGTCGCCAGGATTTTAAGTGGGCCGAAAATAAAAGAGGATTGTGATTGGTCGGTTGGTTGACTGGTTGGTTGGTTGGTTGACTGGTTGGTTGAATGGTTGTTTGGCTGGTTAGTTGATTGGTTGATTGGTTAGTTGGTTGGTTGGTTGGATGGTTGGTTAGTTGGTTGGTTGGCTGGTTGGCTGGCTGGTTAGTTGATTGTCTGGTTGGT
>NW_008705446.1:410521-412002 GCF_000326865.2 Helobdella robusta | reverse complement strand
GCTGGCAATAGAACTGGACAATGACAATAATTTGAAAAGTTTAATAAATAGCTGAAAACAAAAATGATAACAATGATAAATCTTAACAACAGCAAACAAACAAGTGATTAATCAACTTCAAAAGAGTCAAAAAAAAACTGTGAATAAACAAGCGACAAAATTAACGACTCAATAAATTTCACACGTAAGCAACAACACGGACACAAAACAACAACACCCACGCAAACAACAACAACAACAATGCCTACACAAACAACACACTCCACACAACAACATCAACGCCGAAACAACAACACCCACACAGACAACAACCCACCCCACACAACAACACAGAAACAACAACACTCACACACAGACAACAACCCACCCCACACAACAACACAGAAACAACAACACTCACACACAAAAAACAACACACACACACACAAGCAACAACACGGAAACAACAACACCCACACAAACAGCAACAACACCTACACAAACAACACACTCCACACAACAACAACAACACGGAAACACAACAACAACAACGACACAAAATAACAACACTCAATGAAACATCGATAAAAAGTTATGTATCCACGCGTCCTGAAATCAACTTCTTGAAAGGTAACTCCGTGCGACAGCGTGTCTTGCCGTTGAGTTGTTGTTTGCCAAGCACAATAAAGAATTCGTCGTCATCATCATCTTCATCATCGTCATCATCATCTTCATCATCGTCATCATCATCTTCACCATCGTCATCGTCATGTTCATCATCATCTTCATCATCGTCATCATCATCTTCACCATCGTCATCGTCATGTTCATCATCGTCATCATCATCGTCATCATCATCTTCACCATCGTCATCGTCATGTTCATCATCGTCATCATCATCGTCATCATCATCTTCACCATCGTCGTCATCATCTTCACCATCGTCGTCATCATCTTCACCATCGTCATCATCGTCATCATCATCTTCACCATCGTCGTCATCATCTTCACCATCGTCATCTTCACCATCATCATCGTCGTCATCATCTTCATCATCATCTTCACCATTGTTTCATTCAATAGCTTTTTTATCATCATCATCATCATCGTCATGGTTATTTCAACTTTCATCGTGATCTTCGGTTAAACATCGTCACTTGTTGCGTCATCAATTTATTGTTACTCAACATTGTCGTCATCATTATCATCATCGTCACCATCACCGTCTTTCTCGCTATCATCATCATCATTATCATCACCACCATCATCATCATCATTATCATCACCACCATCATCATCATCATTATCATCACCACCATCATCATCATCATTATCATCACCACCAACATCATCATCATTATCATCACCACCATCATCATCATCATTATCATCACCACCATCATCCTCATCATTATCATCACCACCATCATCATCATCATTATCATCACCACCATCATGCTCATCATTATCATCACCACCATCATCATCATCATTATCATCAC
>NW_008705446.1:406635-408059 GCF_000326865.2 Helobdella robusta | reverse complement strand
GATAAGAGTCAAGAAATTTTATTAAGCAGGAATGTAATCAGCATCACAGCTAGATTTATTTTTCTTACAAACCAGCTAGCTTTATTTTTGCTAATGTAGTTTGACACTCAAAAGCAGCTAACATTTTATATTCAATTGAAAATTTAATTAAATTACCTATTATATATTAATATGTATGTGTACATTTATTTATTTAAATTAATTGATTAATTAATTAACTAGATAAAAATATATATACAAGTGAACGATTGTCAAATATAACCAATGAACAAATTAATCGTTCGTTCATTCATCTGTTCATAACATAATTATTTAATTGCTTGTTAATTTCTGGTTGATCATCAACCCGATCATCAACTAACTTGCCTCTTTATTCACTAATTCATTCATCTTTTTCCCCCACACAATCTTTCAGGCATTTTTGGCTAATTATATGCTTTAATTAATTCGTCATTTCAACATCCGCGTTATTATTTTTTTGTGTTACCATCGCGTAAGTTTTTCGTGAATCAGATCAATGTTCTCTTGTTTGTTTCATTCAATCTTTTCACCTCTTTTAAAATATATGAGACACCTCTTTTAATTATTCATTAAACTGTGATGAATTAATGTTAGTTGATGTGTTTTTGTTGTCACGATTGCTTTCCGGTATTTTCAACTAACCGACCGACCAACTAACTGACCTACCAACCTACCGACCGACCTACCTTTCTAATGGCCGAGGACCAACTACTGACCAATGTAGTTTTGTTCGATTTGCTGTTGATAATTTTATTATAATTTGTTGTGATTGTGAGTTTTAGTGTGTGTGTGCGTGTGTGCGCGTGTGTGCGCGTGTGTGTGCATGTGTATGTGTGTGTGTGTGAATTTGCTGAGTACTTGCCTGTATGCGTGTTATTATATCGTGTTTTATTGGCGTGTAATAAAAATCAGATTGAACTGTTTGTTTGTTTGTAGAAAGGATGTATTAATGATTGGACAGATTATGTAACAGACGGTTTGCTTCGATTTGTTCTCTCTTGTTGTTGTTATTATTGTTGTTTAGATGTTTGTGTTGTTTGTTGGATTTGTGTGTTGTTTGTTGTGTGTGTTGCTTTTTGGATGTTTGTGTTTTGAATGTTTGTTGGTTTGCATATTAGTTGTTTGTTTCGTGTTGTTGTTTTATGTGCTTCGAATAAAGTTGTTGCTCGTGAGGATGTTGTTGCTGCTTGTGATGATGTAGAAAACATGATGTGATGTTTTTGATGATGTTGAACAGCATGTTGTAATGTTGTATTTGATGATGTTGAGCAACATGTTGTAATGTTGTATGTGATGATGTTGAGCAACATGTTGTAATGTTGTATGTGATGATGTTGAGCAACATGTTGTAATGTTGTATGTGATGATGTTGAGCAACATGTTGTGATGTTGTCTTTGCGGCT
>NW_008705446.1:405132-406340 GCF_000326865.2 Helobdella robusta | reverse complement strand
TCTAATAAAATGTAATCTCGAATAACAACTAAACATATACACAGCTAGCTGGCTTATCGCACACTCATTTCGTAAAAATATTAGTAACAAAAAACTTTGTACAACATCCTCGTATTATTAATTGTGTTGTTTTATTTAATTGTTGCGTTAATGCGCGGTGTAGTTTTGTTGTTTCATATTTACTTGTTTCTTTGATGCTTTCTATAACGTTCCGACGTTATTTTCACCGCCAGATGTTCAAATTTTGAAAAATCCGCTCGATACAAACACGAGTTGATAAAGTTCAGAAAGTCACATGAAATTAAATGCTGTGTGACATGTTGGGGTGACGTGATTATGATTATATAACTATTTATTCAGATGTGCCTTCAACAAGCTAAACAATTCTAGTAAAACTCTTAAAAGTTAATTACCATCGCAGAAACCAATCATGAAATTAATGAATACAAATAACCAGTGCCACTATTTTTACTCATTCGTATCATTTCAATGTTTAATGATGAACGTTCAATCTAGTTTCAAATAGAATGGTTTAGACGGTCACCCAACAACCGTCACCTGACCCTCCACCCAACTGGATGGAGGGTCAGGTGACCCAACCAACTAACCCAACTAACCACCACCATTTCATCACCCTTCGTTCATTACCTAACATGCATCCGATCATACTACTCAAAATGTGCGTTCAGACAGATGGTTGGTCTTGGTGAAGAAAAACCATCTTACAAAACTTATTCGTTCAAAAACTAGATTAATGTATTAACTAATAGATGTGTGAATGTTTTTATAGGGCACAGTATATTTCTGCCGTTTCTGTTTGTGTGACTTTGTTTTTTGCCCTAACGACAAAATAATTTTCATTTTGTTGGCAGATTTGTGTATTTCATTTCACACGAGAAGCATTTTGTCGTGGGTTGATAAATACTTTATAAACACATATCAAAAATCTGAGATTGCTGGTTAACTTTGAAAGAGTAATCGAAGGAGAACATTCGGTGTCGATTGACTGATAACAAGCCTGAGTCTGAAATTGTGTATCGGGAGGGATTGACTTTTATGGCAGCTTACTAACTAATTGTTGCTTAGACCATTGACACGTTTGAAAGTTATTTTAAAAACAAGGTTAATTGCAAAAATTCTCTCTCTCTCTCTCTCAACAGGTATTAATGAATCTCAGGCAATAAAAATGTTCTCTGAACCAATTGCAT
>NW_008705446.1:396471-402555 GCF_000326865.2 Helobdella robusta | reverse complement strand
ACCACCATCATCATCATCATTATCATCACCACCATCATCCTCATCATTATCATCACCACCATCATCATCATCATTATCATCACCACCATCATCCTCATCATTATCATCACCACCATCATCATCATCATTATCATCACCACCATCATCCTCATCATTATCATCACCACCATCATCATCATCGTCGTCGTCGTCGTTATCATCATCATCACCTTGATTTACTTACTAACTTAAGAAGATTGTGAGGATGTTATTGTTGTTGTTGTTAGTTGTTGTAGTTAGTTGTTGTTATTGTTGTTGTTAGTTGCAATCAACAACATTTCCAAGAATTAAAAGTCATCGTTTAAACGAACCGTGATGAAGTTGTTGTTGATTGTTGTTAGGTGAATGGGACGATGAAGACGACGACAATGATGATGATGAAGATAACGATGTTGAGGATGATGATGACGACGACGATGACGTGATAATGATTATCATCAAATGACAAATTCGTTTGACGATTCGACAAAAGCAGACGCATGCAATCATGAAACAGTTGAACTGTTAACGTAATTTTATTTAATTTGTCTACTTCTTTTTGCGGATTCTGATGTAAAAATGATCAACTGTGTAAGCAAATACAAGTGATGAAATAACTTTACAAGTAAGGCTTCATTTAGAATGAACAAAATATCTCATATTCACTCTGACTGCATCAAATCTCTTAACCTACCGGCGGGTCAGCATTTGCCTGACTGCCTAATAATCAAACAAACAAAATAGTAAAACTGCATTAATGATGAACATGACGAAAATGATTAAAACGCTGATGATGATGATGATGATAATGATGATGATGATGACAGAAATGGCCGTGACGACAACGATGGTAATGATGATGACACGATGGTATCATCATGGTATCATCATGGTATCATCACTCATCAACTGCGTCCTTACGTATCGATGATATCTTCATGATATATATATATATATATATATATATATATATATATATATATATATATATATCAGTTGTTTTCATATTCGCAGGAAATGTTTAACTCATTAGAAATTGTTTCAAGTCTCAAACATTCAAGAAATTTACTACATTCAGCAGAATTGATGAACATTCTTCCGGTAAATAAATAAAAATTGATAACAAATTCAAATAATTTTTGATCAAAGTCAACTCATTCATTCATTCAAATGAAGCGATTGAATTTGAATTTCTTCTCTTTAAAAATTTAAATCTCAGTTTAAATTCAATCTCTGCTGAGCAGTTGTTTTAACGCAGCACGGTGATTTATTGAAGTGCGTGTTACGTTATGACGTGTTTTAATAGCTGCCAAGATGGATCAACGACTTTAAATTCTTTGAAGTGGTAGGAAATTATGTAATGTATGAATTTAATTTCTCGGGGGATAAAAAATGATGATTAATAATAATAACAATAATAATAATAATAATAATAATAATAATTATTATTATTATTACTATTATTATTATTATTATAACAATAACAATTATAATAATAATAATGAACACCTACAGATAAAAATTAAAGTTAGAGCTGATCATGCAAATATAGCTGGCTTGATTCGCTGAACGCCTTCATTCATTGAGCTCCTATTGATTCCATTCAAATAGTGAAATTGTTTGTCTACCGTTTGGGATAAGTTAAAGAAGGGGAGAAATTTTTCTTCAAAATTTGCACAACTTTTGTTAGCTCAGTGAATACATTGAAAGATATTTGAATAAATGTTAGTGTTAGTCGCTGGTTGTGGTTTGGTGGCTCTGTAGGCTCCGTTAATGTTTGCCGATGGGATGAAATAACTATCATATGTCTGTGTTGGTGTGATTGTGGGTCAGTTTGTTGTGAAGCTTTTGTAGTAACTTCAATGCAGATTTTGTCACTCAACTTTTTTAAACATTATTTCAAACCATTAATCGAAGCAACTCAATATTATAAATGACACGTAGTTATTAATAAGTTGAAATGCAACTAGAAATAGTCATGTGCTATCTCGAAAATTCACTCTGCCAAATTTCAGAACCGCGAAAATCGCTTAAAAATTTTATCAAATTTACAAAAAAACAAAACTGAAAAAAGATTTTAGAATTCATATCGTAAGAAATTAAATGTAGCACACAGACCTGATCACGATTATCCTCGTCGTCGCAATCATCTTTGTCCTTGCTACGTTGTTGTTTGTGGTTGTTGTGTTGTTGCTGTTGTTTGTGTAGTTGTTGATTGTTGTGAGGTTGTTGCTGCTGCTGCTGTTGCTGTTTGAGTTGATGGTGTTGCAGAAACTGTTGTTGGTAGTGAAGTTGTTGTTGGTAATTCAGGTGTGGCATGTAAGGAGGGTAGTAGCAGTGTTGTTGTTGGTGCTGTTGTTGCTGCTGCTGCTGAAACTGGTGTTGGTGGTGGTTGTGGAAATTGTAGTACAAATCGTTAGATGGGTAAAAGTTTTGTCTCTGTTGGTAATGTTTTTGTTGTTGCGTGGCACGATTGTCGTTGTGCAAGTCGAACGGAGTTGATGTTGTTGTGGTTGTTGTCGGATGGTTGCCTCTAGAAGATGCCATCTCTCGAATTAGTTTCAACCAAAAAATAACCAACAACTAAATGTATCTATCTCAGAGTTATCTTATATCAGGACAATTACATTTAACATTCTTTTAGTTGAAAATCTCTAGTTCGTGAAAAAAAAACAGAGTAATGTAAAAAACTTCAAATAGATGTCAAGTTTCGGAAGAAAAAACTTCTATACAATTATACTTGTAATAATTGGGTTAGGTGTGTATTTACAGTTAAATGTATTAAGTAAGGTAGTCTCAAATAGCAGAATTGAGTTTTGTTATGAAGTCTCGTGAACGAAGTGAAAACGACGAGAAAAAAATATAAATGCTAGCGTTCAATCAGTTGCTGAGGTCAGTAACAGTCGTATTGTGAATGCTGTTGTTAATGTAGTTTGTTTGTTCGTTTGTTCGTTCGTTCGTTCGTTCGTCCGTTCTTTTGTTCGTTTGTTTGTTTGTTAGCGTTGTGATATGTTACTGTGTTACAAATGTATGGATATACGTTTTATTGTTATTTTTAATCCTGTCTGATGTGCTGTTAAAAATGATTTATAAAGAATCTAGTGCTGCCGGCAAGCAGTCAGACAATTAACTCATTTGTCTGTAAGTCGTTGTTGATAATTCGCAATGTCGTTGCTTGTTGTCGATGCTAGTGTTGTTGTTGTTGTTGATGTTGGTGGTGGTGGTTTGTTGTCTGTTGATCGCTTGTGGATCGGTTGTTGTCGACTTTGATTTCTGCAAATATGTTAATAAAATGTTACATTAGTGAAGAAATAACACGAGTGAGTAGATCGTTTATTATGCAAATTTGAACGTTGATGACGACGATGATGTGATGATGACGACGATGATGAAGTGATAGAAATGTTCATTTTGTTAACAAAGGATCATCATCTTGAAGATATCCTTTGTTAATTCTTGACCGTATCTTACACCACTGATAACAACAACTATTACATGATGTTGATGTTGATGTGATGATGGTGGTAGTCTTAATGATACTGGTGATGATGGTGTGATGATGTTGATGATGATGTTGGTAATGATTTTGATGATGATGTTGGTGATGATTTTGATGATGATGATGATGATGGTCATAATGATTATGGTAATGACTTCATCAATCAGCCGCCATTTTGTAAACCAGTATAAAACCCCACCACCACCACAACCACCACCACAACCACCACCACAACCACCACCAGCCGCTTGACTACACCACCACACCAGCTTAACTACAAATTCGAATGAATGGATGGACCACACTAGAAGACCTCGCCAACGAACGTCACTGACGCTCTCAAATTAGCAGCAATTAATTAATGTAAACATCTTTGCCGAAAAAATGTTAATAACAATATTGTTTTTATTTTTTAATAATAATAATAATAATATAATTATTATTATTATCATTATTATTGTTATTAGTAAATTATTAGTATTATTTTTATTTTCAATAATGAAATTAAAAACCAAATAATAATAAGTTAAACAGCCACGCAAACCGCCATTAACATGCCAAACATTCAACGGAATATAATGTGAGTAAATTAACGATGTGAAAAATTTATAAATACAATTACATACAAGCATGCTCAAATTATGTTTGTTTAACTATGCTTATTTTCATAATTGTATATTTTTTAGAAACGCGCACACACACACGCACTCACACACACACGCACACACACACAAACACACACTAACACAAACACACACTAACACAAACGCACAACGTACAGCACACAAACATACACACACACAAACATACAACACACACAACGTACACAACCCAATCATACACACACATATACACACATATCTATCAATACAGACACACATGAACACACACACACACACACACATACATGTCTACATACACACACGTACACACGCATTTTATGACACTCAACGTCTCCTCATTCTTCTTATGCACTTCATTGTCATCAATTAACATTTGACGTAATGACCTACGATCCAGCCAGCAATAACATACAATGTACACATATTTGCGTACACACATTCACAGAACAAACATTTCTGTGTAGATATTCACTTACAAACACCCACACACAAACATACACATACAAACATACACATACAAACATACACATACAAACATACACATACAAACATACACATACAAACATACACATACAAACATACACATACAAACATACACATACAAACGTACACATACAAACTTTCACATACAAACATTTCATCAAAAAAAACTTTTCATGCAATCATTTAAAGACAATAATTTTAGCAAATTTTTTTAGACTTTGATTTTGAAGCCTCAAAATTTTAAAATATTTTTATTTAAATCAATTATTCAATTTTAATTTATTTAGTTTTTTTTATTTTTTACAACTATCGTGAATTATTAGAGAAACAAAAATTTAATTCAATGCAATCACTTTCACTGATGTCAACTTTTTATACGAATTAATAATAAAATTCTGCTCCGTATCACGCGTCCGAACATCTGGCTCCTCATCCAACCAACGAAACAACTTTTGAATTCACCGAAATTAATCAATTTCGCAAATTACCATTTAAATTTGAGTGGCGCCTTGAAAAAAATAATGCTAGCGATTCGACATTTAATTTGGTATTAAAACGACGGTAAAAAATAATCAAAGAATAAAAATTGCAAAAAGATCATCAATTAGAGTTTTCAATAGGGCGTATGAGTTGCAAGTTTCTATTGTTATTATTATTATTAATAATATTATTAATATTAATAATAATATTATTATTATTATAATAATTATTATTATTATATAGTTCAACAACTATATTACGATTGACAACCAACTCCCAGATTCGAGCGATATCAAACCGACACTCAATGCGACAAAGCTTCGACAAAGGAATGCAGAATTTGCACGACTGACCTCACTCCGTTGTCATGGTACAATAGTCAAAGCAATCAGCAATAAGATTCCCGCGGTCACGTTACGTTATGAGCCTTCCAGAGGTTCTGTTCAGATTTGTCCGGATAGGTTTAATTGAACAGCTGCCAGCAAATGCCAACGTGACCTGCCCAGATGGGGCTATTCCTCCACTGCCCAGTGCCATGAGACCAACTTCTTCAACTCTGAAGATTACAAACTATCTAAATACTCGAATAGCTTGGAAAATAACTTAAAGGACGACTTAAAACATTTAAAAATAATAATAAACACATTTGAAATATCTACTTTAGGTCTCTTTAAAACATTTAATCTTTCGCTAATAAATATTATTTGGACTGATTATTTTTGCAATAACCTTGTAAACTCTGCCATATCATCGTCTTACGCCATCTATTGCGACAGAAATGTGAAATTAATCAATTTTAAAACAATTAACTCTGGTCGTACTCCCTCGATTCGAATGATGAGCTTCTCAGATTAATTAATACTCTATTTATTGCATTTGACACTTTATTTTATTTTATTATTTTATTTGTACTGTCATTTCCATTGTTTTTATTGCTGAATAAAAAATTGTTCCCATTGTTACTAATATTATTATTAGAGA
>NW_008705446.1:388971-393971 GCF_000326865.2 Helobdella robusta | reverse complement strand
TTCCTCCTCCTCCTCTTCTTTTTCTCCTTCTTTTTCTTCTTATTATTATTATAATTATTAATATTATTATTATTATTGTTGTTGTTGTTGTTCTTTTTCTTATTATTATCGTTGTTTATTTTGTTGTCGTTGTTGTTGCACCGCATGACTTGTATCTAGATGTATAAATAATGATTCGCTGATTTGAAAACAGTGGTAACTAAACAACAAAAAAATAGACGGACTATCCAACATAATACGCACACATGCACGCAAACACACACGCACACATAAACAAAAACTCATATACAATTACATACACACGCACACATATACAAAGACACATATATACATACAGTTACATACACAAGTATATTTTGGGTTTAGACTATCATAAATACAATTATTTATAAAGATTATTGCGCTTTCGGCATTATTCAACTTGTAGTTATATATATATATATATATATATATGTTGGAAATAGACCATATTTTGTATGAATTCTACCGAAGTGTTCGTCTAACAGAATGTTGTACATATCTATTTATGTATTTACTTACATATTTACATTCAATTAAAACAACATAGCAGAGAAAATACACAGCAAACACGAGAGTGAATAAATTAAAGAAATTTCGTAGCGAAAAATATCGATAGATTTTTTGAAGCCGTCTTGATAGCGAAGAAGAAATTGATTCAACCTGTTACAAGAAAAAATTTATTTTTCACTGACACTTAAAAGAAAGTGTTCAACTTTGAATAAATCGAAACCTGACATCATTTTATATTTTTATAGTTTTCATGATTATCTGTTAACTAAGAGTTGTGTTTTAAGGTCTAAACGAATAATACCTATTTAATAATTACGGCCATCCAAACAATTCATTAAAAAAACACTTATACAAAAATTTTGGAAAAATACCGACACATTTCTTTCAACATGTTTTTGTTCAAATTCATTTGTCAAGCGGCCAAATACGAGCAATCAATCATGGCTTTGTGGCGTTCATCTGATCTGGTGTGATGCAAGACAACCATTTCAGATCTGAGAAGTAATTAAATGCGCAAGCGTTCCACTTACACAATCCAAGGGACAATTAATTATTTATTCATTTATGCAATTAAATAACACGTGAACTCTCAATATTTTTATAATTACGAGCGAGTAAGACATCTAGCTTCTCCTAACTTACCTTCACACGCAAACATTTTCAAATATTTGTGACCAAGAAGGTCACGGAAAAATTAGACTCGCCCTAAAAAATTTCACAAAACCTTCGTCGGGTAGAAAATTTTGTCGACTCACATTCAAAACACGAACATGACAGCACATCATGTTAATCAAGTTTTTTGTTCTTTATAATTCAAATCTGTCAGACGCAAAACTGCTTACGTGTTATAGTTGTTAAAGTTGAAACTAAATTTGATGTTGAAGTAAAATATAGGATGATGATGGTCGGTGGGTCTTGTGTTATTCTGCCTCAAAATTAAAGCAAAATTGGTCCATAACTTAACAGTCGTCCATATTTTTGATGTTACTGATAACGGTTACAGGAAGTTTTTTCATACTCCGACTGACTGGTAAACAGTTCTACCACTCCGACACCCTGTTCAACTCCAGATCAATGCATTCAATTTTGGTTGAAACTTGTTCGTTTGACCTTCAGGAATTTTTTTATTGAATTAATAACAAAGCATCGCTAACTGGATGAAAGACATTTTTCAGTTGGAGTGTTCGTAGTTTAGTGCTTCTCCCCGAATGAAGCGTTTGCTGTAAGGAGATAATTTGCATAGTTGCCATTAAGTTCACTTCGTTTTTGAATCCGAGAAATCCTTATGTATCGGGATATGAATGTCGATCACATTCCACTTGGGAAACAATCCACATGCAACATCACAAGGATGATCATTCATATATATAAACATATGTGTAGTATTATAGAAAAAAGAGAGAGAGAGAAGGAGAGAGAGAAGGAGAGAGAGAAGAAAAGAGAGAAGGAGAGAGAGAAGGAGAGAGAGAAGGAGAGAGAGAAGGAGAGAGAGAGAGAGAGAGAGGGAGAAGGCAGAGAAAGAAAATGAATGCGCATATAATGAAAAAATGGCAACAGGTATGTTGTTTGTTTTGTGCATTCGCTGAAAACACGTTGTAGAAAGTAACGAAGGTGATTGCGTGTCGATATTTTATTGTTCATCTGTCGTTTCAAAGTTTGCTATTAATTCTCCATTATTATTATTATTATTATTATTATTATTATTATTATTATTATTATTATTATTATTTATTATCTAATTCTCCATTATTACCATTATTTATTATTTTTATTAATAATTCTCAATATTCCTTCTTTTTATTTTATTTTTTATGTAGTTTTATTTTTATTCACCACAATCCTCTTTTGTTGACTCGAGCAGTTGATCGGATCGAAAGTTATTGCCACATTATTGTGGGTGGGTGGAAGAAATTATTTTCGTCATCCACCTGTGCTACTTGTTGCAATACCAATTGCCAAAACTGATTTGAATGTGGCAGGTGGTGTTGAAGTTGTTGAAGGTTGTGGTGGTCGGTGGTGGTCGGTGGTGGTGACGTGGGGAGTGTTGGAGAATGGGGTGACGATTGTGGTTTTGGATGGTGGTTGTCGGTTTAAATGTTGAGTTATGTTACACAAAATCTTGGTACTAAAAAACAATTTTCATCTTCATTTTTTATTGAAATTCTTATTTTGCATTTCAATCATCATGATTATTATCATCACCATAGTTGCCATTATCACCACCTACGTCAAATATTAATTATTATCATCATCGTCATCATCATCGTCATCCCCGTCATCATCCCGCCATCATCATCAAATTACATTTTTGTAACTTTGTTCTATTGAGGGTTGAATGGTGTTTTCAAAATATTTTTTAATATTCTTTGCACTCAGGATTTTTTTTTTCAATCTCACACAGTCATCATCGTCAGTTTTATCATAATCATCATCATCGTCAACATCATCATCATCATCATCGTCGTCGTCATCGTCATCATCATGACAATCATCATCATCATCGTCATCGTAAGCAAAAATAGCACATCCCTTTATTATTCACCAAATCCTAATCATCACAAGATTATCACCATCACCAACATCATCAATACAACCTCACTATACAATCGTTATCACCATCATCATAACGTTACTATCATCAAAACATCATCACAACACCATCATCACCATTATGATGACATCAATATTATTTTGGGCCACTACTACAACTACAAAAACAACAACAACAACATCATCATCAACAACAACAACAACAACTACTACTACTATTACTACTACTACTACTACTACTACAACTACTACAACAACTACTACTACTACAAAACATGCGACCAAGCATAGCAGCTCAATTGCTGTTAAGTAAGGACTCCATTAAATAATGACATCGCAAGTGATAAACAACAAAAGCCAATAAATCAAAAAATGCTTTATCTTTATTATCACTATCATCATCACCATCCATCATCATCATCATCATCATCATCATCATCATCATCATCACCATCATTCTTACCAACATTATCATCTTTTTCTTCTTCATCATCATCATCATCCTCATCAGCATAATCATCTTCTTTCTTCTTCATCATCATCATCATCTTCCTCACTTTCATCATCATCATCACCTTTCACACATTCATCATCATCATCATCAACTTCAAGGCTGGTAATAAAAATACCTCACGGCGACAACTGATGCAAAGAATTTAAAAACAATTGCATCATTAACAATAATAACAACTTAATCTGTAAATCAGGTGAACAAATTTGTTGTTGTTGTTGTTGTTTTTGTTTCATGTTCTTTTTTTAATAACAATAAATTTTTCAGTTTTTAATCGACCTCGAGCCATGCCACCAGCAAACACCACATCATCCACGCAGAGAGTTCCATTGTTTTCGAACCTGGTGAACGCGCAACGACTATGAGGCGTCTCTAGCACTCCTGCCGTCTGAGCTAACTCGTTAATTGTGACGACGATAATTAATGAAACATTGTTATTAACGATATTACATTTACATTCGTATCTGGCACGACAATGTCAACATTACACCAACAGCAGTAACAACAACAATAACAACAACAGCAACAATAACGATAATAACAACAGTACAACAGCAACAACAACAACATAGATAAAACAGTAAATTCAACAAAAATAACTCAAAACAAACAAACAACAACACCATCAACAACAGCAACAACAACAACCAACAACAACCAGCCAACAACAACAACAACAACAAAAACAACTACAAAAACAACAACTACAGCAGAAACAACAACCACAGCAGAAACAACAACTACAAAAACAACAACTACAGCAGAAACAACAACTACAACCAAACTACAGCCAAACAACAGCAGTTTTTTGAGTCTTCCATATTTTTTAATCGCAGCATTTTTGGAACGGAGATGTTTTTTGGCGAGTGCGTTCATGTTTTAATGAGGAAATGATGGCTGATTCACTTCTGTGTACCCTCTACATTCAGTCGAGTCGTGTGATGCTTAGGATGAAGATGAGGGAGATGGTGAGGAAGATGAAGAAGATGTAGAAGGTGAGGAAGATGGTGGAGATGGAGAAGATGAAGATGAGGTAGATGGTGAAGAAGAAGATGAGGTAGATGGTGAAGATGAGGTAGATAGTGAAGATGAGGCAGATGTGGCAGATGGTGAAGATGAGGTAGACGATGATGATGACGTAATAGAGTGATGGTGAAGAGGGTATGTGGGATATTGGACAGAAACAACAACAACTACAACAAAATGATGGTGGTGGTGGTGGTGGTGGTGGTGGAGATGAATTTGTGTGTTTCTTAAAAATCCTCATTCAAATGCAAATTATTCAAATTTACCAGGCATCCAATGAAACGTCTTCATTCATCCATCCATACACGCCATTCGTTCAAACCTCCTCGATTTCATTGGCTTCGAAATATTAAAATACATAAAGGAATGATAATGCAGCGAT
>NW_008705446.1:265287-385656 GCF_000326865.2 Helobdella robusta | reverse complement strand
AGATGATGATGGTAATATTGTTGTTGATGATGATGATGATTTTGAAGATGATGGTAATATTGGTGAAGATGATGATGATGATGATTTTGATGATGATGGTGGTGATGATGATGACGATGATGATTAATATCTTATAAAATGATGATTATATGGTTAATTTTGATTAAGATTATAGACAAGACTGTTGACATGCAGAATATTTACTGGATTTTACGACGTTATGTCTGTCTTCTTTCTAATTATTTCCAAAAGATTTTCAGTAAAGTTCACACCATTATTAATAATAACTACATGAAAATGAGTTAAGTTTGGATAACATTTTAAAATTTTTAAATTTTTAATGGCATAATAGAACCATTGATGAGAATGAAATTATTTAAAAATTTAAAAATTTCAATCTACAAGTGTTAGGTCAGAAGTCTGAGGCAGACGTTCAACTTTTAAAAGGCTTAAATGTTTCATGATAACATTTGACATTTGGCTAAATATTTTAACAATTCGCAATTGCAATTAAAACCCGCAAGACGTAAATCTATTTGCATATTTCTGGTTAATTAGCTGAACATTTCTTAGCATCCAGGCTTTTACTGTCTGGCTAGATTTGAATTTTGAAATTTAAAACCGCTAATTACATACTGCAGTAGTTTAATTTTTAAGTTTTTAAATAATTAAATAAAATTGAAGAAGCAATTAGAAACGGCCATCATTAACTTCATAATTAATGCCAATTATGAAAAGTTGATTCCATTACGACTTGTTCGTCCATCTAGGTTTATTGCATTGAAGTTTATCTTACCAACATTCTGTTATTATTTCATTCGTTCATCTGTTCATTCATTCATTTGTTCACTCATTCATTTGTTCACACATTCATTTGTTCATTCGTTCATTTGTTCATTCGTCTGTTTTTACTTTAGTTTATTTATTCTTTTCCAATCTTTATTCGATGATTCAGTTCGTTCGTTCGTTCGTTCGTTCGTTCATTCATTCATTCATTCATTCATTCTCTCATTCATTCATTCATTCATTCTCTCAATCATTCATTCATTCACTTATGCACTCATTCACTCATTCATTCGTTCATTCGTTCATTCATTCAATCATTCACCCATTCGTTTGTTCGTTCATTCGTCAGTTAATTCATTCATTCATTCATTCATTCGTTCGTTCGTTCGTTCGTTCGTTCGTTCGTTCGTTCGTTCGTTCGTTCGTTCGTTCATTCATTCATTCATTCATTCATTCAGTCATTCATTCATTCATTCATTCATTCATTCAGTCATTCATTCATTCATTCATCATTCATTCATTCATTCATTCGCTCGTACACTCGACTAACTGATTGTTTGTTTGTTCACTCTGCACTTATCTCCACCTAACATATATTTTCAGCAGGCATCTGAACAGAACAGAGCCAGCCAGGCAGCTCAATAACAAATTTATTAGTCCGAAGTTCTCCTGTACTATTCGGCCACCCAACACTCACTCTCTCTCTCTCTCACTCTCTCACTTTCTTCTCCTTCTCTCTCCTTCTCCTTCAACTTTCAAACAAAAAACTACAGACATCTACTAAATGTTTTACATTAACGTGTGTGCGTGTGCGTGTGTGTGCGTGTGTGTGTGCGTGCGTGTGTGTGTTATTTAATCAAAACTTTTCTTAGGAACGGGCAGGCATCAAAATGCATCCAGTAGATAACATTTACTCGAAAGTTTGAAATACTCAACAAAAAAGACGTCATAGTGACTGTGTGACGATGAGGTGGTTTTTGCGCTAGTGCTATCGACTGTCGGTCGTTTGATTGGTGTACTACAATCATACATTGTCAACATTTGTTAATTTGTTATAACACATACACACATACAACACACACACACATTCCCATACACAGAAAGAGAGAGAGAGAGAGAAAGAGAGAGAGAGAGAAAGAGAGAAAGAGGAGTACCTCATGAAACATATTTTATTGAAATAAATAGCCCTCAAAGAAATAATTTTTTTATTTATTACTTCGTTCATTTCTTCCCGGTGGTAAAGATTCAATTTTATGTACAGTGCAAATTGCAGGCACCCTCGCACTGATTGATGCAGCAGGAAACGATTTTAAAAACTTCACGGATCATCGATCATTTTGTTAAATTGAATCAATAATTTTAATCATTGGCTGAATGTGAAAATCAATCAGCCAATAAATCATTCAATCATCCAATCAATCAATCAACCAATCAGCGAGCCAATAAGCCAATCAATCATTCAACCGATCAATTCATCAAATAATCAACCCTACAAAAAACAATCATTATTAATAATTTTTTCGCAAATCAATCGGTCAATCGATCAATCAATCAATCAACTAATCACTCACTCACTCACTTAATCAATCAACCAATCAATCAATCAATCAATCAATCAATCAATCAATCAATTAACCAATCACTCACTCAGCCGGTCAGTCAATCAGTCAAACTATCGGTCAATTCCCTAATCACGCAAGCACTTCAATTAAAAACATGAGATGCATTTTTTAAATATTTCAATAATTTTTTTCCTCAACATTTTTCTTCATCATCTTTTTCCTCCTTATCATCACTATTACCATTATCATCATCATCAACATCATCATCTCCGTCATCATCATCATCACCATCATTACCATCATCCTCGTCAGCGTTATAATTTTTATTAATTTTATGATCTCCATCATTTCCGTTTACAATTTTTCCATTATCATCACCATCATCTTCATCATCATCATCGTCACCACCACCACCACCATCATCATCACCGTCAAATCTATCTTCATATTTCAAAGTCCTAATTATATATAACATTTTTTGCCTGCCCCCCATAAAAAAACCAACTTTTAATTTTCTAATTAGCAGCAAGACGAATTCACAGGAAACATGACGAGGCGATGCAAATCTTAACGAGACGAAACAAGACAAAGTGAGACAATGTAACCAGACAGAGTGAGACATTGTAGCGAGACAAAGTGATACATTGTAACGAGACAGAGTGACTCAATGTAACGAGTAAGATCAAAAAATGAACAAACGTGACGCGATAAAACGTTACAAAACAAAACAAAAGCAGCTTAACAAAACGAAACTAAATATATCGAAACGAGACTAAATATATCGAAAAGAGACTAAATATATCGGAACGAGACTAAATATATCGAAACGAGACTAAATATATCGAAACGAGACTAAATGATTCTAAAGCTTGTATTCTTTTTTCAATCACGGCGTCGTTTCATCAAAAGATTAATTTTTAGATTTCGTGGAATTCAGAAAACTAGAAGTTCTTACGCAAAATGTCATCTCAGCACAACGATCCGTGTGTGCTGGTGATGATCAATAATGTAATAATAATAATAACAATAATAAAAATAATAAAGTCATTTTTTAGCGACATGGCAATCGACTGAGACGCATTATTATTATTATTATTATTATTATTATTACTTTTATTATTATTATTATTGTTGCAAAAAACACAGTGCATGTGAACACACGTGAGTCAACGCCTCGCCACACTTGCATGTGACAGTCGGGGATCTCTCCACAATCGAACCCAGACAATGCAACATCAGCGGCAGGCACTTTAACCATTACACCAGGCGCTGCTCTTATTCCCGCCATCATCATTCTAAATTCTTACAGAAATCAATCACTTGATGAAATTTTAAAACTTAGAACTTGCTATCATAATTTCATCATGGCTATCTTATTATTCCATTTATTCTTTAAAAAATTGGAATCTGTTACAGCAACACGCAAGACAATATTATAAAATGGAGGGAGTCAATGAAATTAGTAAATAGAGTTGAATATGGCGCTAAGATTACAATCATATAATTATTGTTAGTATCACTGATGTTACGGTTTGTCGAATTCATTGTTACTATCGTCATCATAATTATCATCATCGTCATCATCATGATCATCATCATCGTCATCGTCGTCATCATCATCATTATCATCCTCATCATCATTATCATCCTCATCATCATTATCATCCTCATCATCATTATCATCCTCATCATCATTATCATCCTCATCATCATTATCATCCTCATCATCATTATCATCCTCATCATCATTATCATCCTCATCATCATTATCATCCTCATCATCATTATCATCCTCATCATCATTATCATCCTCATCATCATTATCATCCTCATCATCATTATCATCCTCATCATCATTATCATCCTCATCATCATTATCATCCTCATCATCATTATCATCCTCATCATCATTATCATCCTCATCATCATTATCATCCTCATCATCATTATCATCCTCATCATCATTATCATCCTCATCATCATTATCATCCTCATCATCATTATCATCCTCATCATCATTATCATCCTCATCATCATTATCATCCTCATCATCATTATCATCCTCATCATCATTATCATCCTCATCATCATTATCATCCTCATCATCATTATCAACATTTATGATGATAACGTATTAAATGATGCCATATCATATCATGAGAATTAATAGTTATTGATTGTTGTTTAGCTGCATTCAGTTAGTACAATCAATAGCATCATAGTATGTTTATATTTCTTCTCGTTCATCTCATCCCATTCAATCATGATTTTCGTTGTTTTTTTTTATGTCGAATCAAATTGCAAATAGAAATATAGTGCACAGCTCGTGTATCATAAAAAGTTTGATAGTTTGATAGATCTTTCTGATAATGTGCAGTGAAATTTTTACCTGGTAGGTAGTTTAGGTGATGGAAATTAACAGTGAATAAATTATTTAAATCAAATTAATAAATGATGATGTAATTATATTTTGATAAAATAATTATTAAATTGCTGTAATTAAAATAATTATTAAATCATCTAATTTAAACTTATTATTATATTATTTTTTTTTTAATTAAAAAAACTAATACTCATTGAAGGTTCCTACCTATCTGTTGTATTAATTGTATTAATGAAGCGTGTCAACTTGAATTGAATAATGTACATACAAACCAAAATGTACGCTGACTGACAAACATAAACAACATTATGATCTCAAACGTTGAACTATTAGCAATAAATAAATAAATAAATATAATAAATAAGTAAGAGTAAACAGTAAATAATGAAAAAAGGTAGACAATCGATTTAGTCTTTTTTAACATATCTCTTTTTTCTTTCCCTCTCTCTCTCTCTTTCTCTCTCTTTCTTTCTTTCTTTTTTTCTGTCTCTTTCTCTCTCATTTTCTAGCATGGCGTTTTTCAAATATCGGATTTTACCTTTTTTTCCTTGTCGCATGAAAATTTCACATTTTTGAAAAATTTTATACCATTCTATTGGCGTGCAATAACGAAATGAAATGATTTTTATTGTTGCATCAAAGTTAATATATTGTCCGAATTTTACATTATCAACAGCACCAAACCAGGCAAGCAGAGTCAACATTTTTTAAATTTTAACCAGGGAAACCTGAATCACTGAATAAAGCAATAGAAGCACACTTCATGACTGGCATAGGAGAGCAACAATGGCAAAATTGTTTGCAAAAAAAAATAGCAAGAGACAAAACTTATAGATCCAACCTTTTTTGTAGCGTTCAGTCGTCTTCATTCGATCGTCCTATTGTTGGTTGTTGTAGTTGTTTTGCGAGTGAGTGACTCTGGACGAAAGCAGGTGATGTTGTTTTTGGAGAGATGATGATGATGATGATGATGGTGTAGTGTGGTGAAAGATGATGTTGTATAGGTGTAAAAAAGTCTATAATAATATTGGGTGTGGCGATGTATTATAACTAGTGTGGTTGGTGAATGTTGCAGAAGTTGTTGTTGCTGTTGTTGTTGTTGCTGCTGATGTTGTTCTAAATTATTAACAAATTATTCACATTAAGTCAAATAAATGATCATTTAAAATATTTACAATTACGAATTTAATGATACATATGAATCACAACTGTGTATAGTTATGATTTAAAACGACGCTCACAAATTACTGGTTAATAATGACAGGCAAGCTGTTGAAATTCGCGACACTGTCAACCATTAAATTAAGTGAAACAAATTATGACAAACAGAAAAAACGAGCTCGTCTCGAAATCGTCTCAATGCCCTTCCATCCCAACGCATCACTCCAATTTATCTCAATGCCTCAATACATCCTTACACTCTATAAATAGAAAATGTATATACATGCATCAATATACAACACACACATATACATTCATATGCGTGTATAATGTATTGTATAATGTACACACACATACATTCGTACGTACGTACGCACGTACATAGTTACATACATACATGCATACGTACATATATACATACATACATACATACATACATACATACATACATACATACATACATACATACATACATACATACATACATACATACATACATACATACATACATACGCATGTACTGACAAAACTTCATACGTTGAAACGGAAATGTATGGTATGGTATTATATCAACTGGATGCATTATTGTTAACTGTAAATGCACATATGCATTATATGTGTGCGTGCGTGTGTATATGTTTATGTGTGTGTGTGTGCGTGTGTGTGTATGGTGTGTATGTGCGTGTGCGTGCCATAAAGTTTGTATCATACACACTATCGCATTCGGTGAGAGGTATATTATAGTATAAAAATGTATTGTTTTGTAAGACTGTCAATTGTTTCTGTCTGTCATATTTGATGCTGATGTGGTCTGCATCTTTCGTTTGATACGTGTTCAATGTACACTCTATGAATCTTTCTTGTAATTTAATATTTTCATTTTCAATAGTTTCAAACTTCTTTGTCAGTCTTCAATTTTTCTCTTTATTACGAACAATTTACTTTTAATAGTTTTCTGCATTTAAATTGTTTTAGTAGTTATAAATAAAAGCCATCACACACACACACACACACACACACACACACACACACACACACACACACACAAACACATACACACTTATATATACATAAACATACATACATACATACAGGTAACGCACGTAAACATAGATAATATTTTTATATTGTTTGAATGGTTTTCGTAACCGGTAAATAGCCCACAATGCTACTGGTTATTATGTTAGTGATTTATTCTTATTTCTTCTGCCCCTACAACTATTGTTTTGATTTTTTTATATTATTTTTAACTTGTTATTATTCTTATTCTTCTTCTTCTTCTTCTTCTTCTTATTATTATTATTATTGTCATCATCATCATCATTATCATCATCCATATTCACACCAATGTTTTCATCATTTTTTTCAGCTGTTGAAAAATCATCGATGTTCTATTTATTATTTTCACGGTTCATCGATTAATTTGCGGATTTCAATTAAATTTTTGAGGCCTACTAAAAAAATCATTATTAAACTAACGACTCGAATGAATTTTTTAAAAACCATCGCCATACTATGTTGTTCATGATAGTAGGTCACCCAATTAATAAACTTCTTTCTCACTGGCAATACCTGAAAAAATCCGAATTGAAAATAATAAAATCCCAAAAGCACGTCTTTAATCTTCTGTCTGTAGCGAACATTTGTTTTTGACACACGTTTCAGATTTTTTTCAAGTTTTTTTTTATATATGCAGCTAATTCCTTCTTTATAAATTAGAAATTATAACTAATTATTATTAAATAAAAAATTAGAAATTATTATATGCAGCTAATTCCTTGTTTATAAATTAGAAATTTTCAAACGTTGATAATTTGTGTGAGCGATGTTTTTTAACATTCCATAAATTATTAAATTGGATCTGGAATTTTTATTCAAAAATTATTTGATGTAATATTACTAAAATTTATTTGGCTCTACTTCTTTTGATGACAAAAGTTTGTGTATTTCTGTATGATTAATTTGTACATGCTCAATTGCTCATTCTTGTACAAGATCTACCACAATTTGTGAAACATTTTCGCTTCTTCTTGAAATTTGAAATCAATCATGTAAATAAAATTATAATAGACAAAATTATATAACACTACGATGGCTACAGTGCAGAGACGTTTGAGTTCTTGTGTGTGTGTGTGTGTGTGTGTGTGTGTGTGTGTGTGTGTGTGTGTGTGTGTGTGTGTGTGTGTGTGTGTGTGTGTGTGTGTAAGTAGTATGATCAACGAACTCGCATTCCACTCTCCACAAAACCACAATCACCTTTCAACTTCCGCGATTTTTGTCTAAAATTTATACACAAGTAATTGTAATATATTTAAAAAATTAAAATGTGTAATAAAAATTTGTATAATGAGACATGTGAGATATTGTAAAGAGATGAAATGTCTATAATGATCATACTTATGTGAAGAAAGCTTTTTCTCTATCGTCATCATCAATGAATGTACTTGATTTCAGAAAAACAATTGAATGAAAATCTCTGTGATCAATTTATCTGACTTTTATTTAATGAAAAACAAATTTATTAATTTCGCCACTGTTTGGATAGTTGATTAATATCACATCAACATCACCCCAATTAACATCACCACCATCTTCGTCCTCTTATTCTTACGAATCATTTCTGTTGTGCCTCACCATGTAACACGGAGCAACATAGTCCTCCTCGATGCATGCCACACAAAACAACACTATTCAAATTTCATTTTTTAAACTTCAATTTTTCTCTTCTTAAGAAATGATCTAAAATCACGCCACTCAACTGACTCACATCTTAAAAGTAATTCTTGAAATGAAAACAGTTGCGCTTCATGTTGAAGTTCATCTTGCATAATCAATTAATGCATATTCGTGTTATGTGTGTGTGTGTGTATACCTGTATACGTGTGTGTGACCAACGACACGACACATATTTTCGAATCTATTTATTTGCAGAAAAACACACACAATGCATACAAAGAGTATATCTTTGCAAGCAATTAAAACAATGTAAACAATATTTAGAACTCAAAAAATATATATATGTATAAACATATTAATACAAACACACATACATACAGACACACACGCACACACACATACATGTATATACGTACATATACATACACACATACAAAATACATACATACACACACATACGCATTTACTATATTAACATGCATATATACATGTACAAACACATAATTTCGTGCATTCAGAGTCGTGCAAATGAATGGACAAAATATGACAAAATATTACTTAATTATCTTCAACCTGTTAGCATAAAATTCATCGTAACTTGTGTACGTGTTCGAATTAATCCCACACTGGCTATATTCACATCTGTACTGTAGAAGATATGTATTATTTTTTTCAACAATAGATAGTTAGATATATATATATAATGGTTGATTATCTATTCTATGATTATTTATTATTGTAATTATTACATTTATTATATTCATATATTCGTTATAGATTATTCTTAATTCGCATAATTACGGTATATATATATGTATTATTAATTAAACATATTTCTATTTATTCACACAACATACAAACACACACACAAACACACACACACAAACACACACACAAACACACACACATTCATTTAGACGGTGCAGGGTTGAGGTAGGAATTGAAAATGACTAACACCATAGACGATACGCACCTAGACTAGAGCCAACTAACTGATGCAATTAGCTCGCGTGTAATTTTTGAAAGGAAAAATTCAATTATAACTCGATCTAAATATAAAAATGCATAATTAACTGGCAGTAAAGGAAATTAATTGTTAACTGGATGAATGTATGGCTGTATAATTTTTTAATGTACATGCCCCATGAGGATGTGTTTGATTGTTTAATTGTGTTTTTATTTAATTTATTTTATCTATTTATTTTATTTAATATTTTGTGTATTTATTTAATTATGTTTTAATGTTCCTTTTTAAATTTTATGTAAATAAAATTTACTGATTAAATATCTAAATTTGATAAATGAGACGGAAGTGCATATGAAATGGTTGATCAATATCTTAAAAAGTAAAAAATTATCAAATGCATTTTTCAACCGGCTGATGTTCGACGTTCATTTTATACTTCACTGGGATGGGAATGATTTCTCCATTAAAAAAATCGTTTTTCATTTATATTTTAATGAAAGCTACAGTTTCAACGTTTTAAGAGTGGCATGGTTAATTTTTCACGTGACCTTTGAACTTGTCAGGTCTCGTTTGACCTTCCTGACCTCTCTTTGATTGCTCCCATTCTGATGTCAGTTCAAAACAAGTTGTTTGAAAAATAGCTTGTAAATCGTTCGTCGTTTCAAATTTAAGTTCTACATCTTCACCGATAACTACTAAGCTGAGCTGTTTGTCAATCTTGTTCCCATCCAACCAGCCACACAAACATGCGTTTGCAGCTGCAGGACACGAGATGTTTAAACAATGCACGAACAAATACAAAAAAATAAATAAAAATTTTATCTTTCGATCACTATTTTAAATATTTAAGGTTTTATTTTTACGGTTGAATAGCTATTGATTTAATGATCACTAGAGATTGACTTGCATCATGAGGTTGTAATATATTTCTAACTTGACTGATACACTCGTCATTTCATCACCACAGTGGCGGGTCCAAGGTAGCACTGAGAGGCAGCTACCCCGAGCCATGAAAAATATTTTGGGGTGTCTTTGGTATACTTTTACTTGATAATAATTATAGTAGTTTTTAAAAATTAACGCGTTCCCCAACGAGGTAATACTGGGGAATCAGTAAAAAAAGAGGTTGTCAAATTATCTACCCACCACTGAACATTTATAGGAATAATTAATAATAATAATAATAATAATAATAATTATTATTATTATGAAAATAATAACACCATTATTATAGTCGTTGTTGTTAATCTTTGTCATGGCATTTAGACTCAGTTGAGAAGATGTTTGTTTAACGTAGATGAGTTATTGAAATGTAGATGGTGATGAACGGATTAAGTGTGCATTAGCCTTTGTAGTGAAAGCTAATTCCTACACAATAATGTAACTAAAAAGTATTAACCCATACATATTATATACATATATATGTGTCTGTGTGTGTGATGTGTGTGTGTGTGCGTGCATGAGATATACATACACAAACACACATACATACGCATACACGAAACAAACACAAACGCACATTCATACGAATACACATTCACACACACACACATTCAACGTACACACACATACAAGCTCGCTTACTCGCTTAAACTATCATCCATTCAAGATATATCAGTCATATTTACAGCAGCACATAAAAAATTTATAAGAGAAGGCTTGCACTAGCTTAAACACACACACACGCACACACGCACACACACACACGTACACGCTCCACATACACACATTCTCAGTAATTAAAAAAAGTCACCAAAATAACAATTTCAAACAATCGTGTTATGCTTGGCCACTTATTTATTAGTGCATCAACATTTTTCTAAATCACCTTTTAGCATTTCAGACCAAAGTATTGGCAATTTTAATTGAAGTTCCATCGAAGAAGCTAAGATATTTCTAATTGGTACTATCAAAAACTTATATGGTTGAATCTTTCTTCATTCGAAACGTATTTAACGAACCTATCATCGAATAATCAACAAGCTAGTCGGTCAAACTCAAAGTTGAAACATCACCAAATGGCACATCCAAATTTACACTTACTCACTCACTCACTCACTCACTCACTCACTCACTCACTCACTCACTCACTCACTCACTCACTCACTCACTCACTCACTCACTCACTCACTCACACCATCTTCCGCTTACACCTCACCACCATCACCTAATCTAACCCCTCGAATCTCTATCGCCAGTGAGGAAGTTGATAACTATTATACATGCCCACACAATGGGGCACTATAATATCAACTAAAATATAATAATAATAATAAGGATAATAATAATAATAGTAATAAATTTTTTATATATTTAGGGAAAACATACAATCAGTAAAAAAAGAATTCTCATTATTACTTTCATTTTTTTTTCTTCTTCTTATTATTATTATTTTGTTCATTTTAATAATTTTTAAAAATTATCATCAAAAATATTAATAATAATAATAACAACATGGGCATACATAGACATTGATGAAGATGAGAAGAATAATAGAAATAAAAATAAAACAGAGAAGTTCAGTTGATAAGATAACTCGACATCAAGTTTTTTGTTATTGTTTTAATCCTTTACTTGGGTTTTTTCCATAAAAATTTGTTAGTGAGAAAGGTGAGTGTGTGTGTGTGTGTGTTTGTACGTAAGTGTGTGTGTGTGTGTGTGTGTGTGCGTGCTTGTGTGTACGTGTCTCTGTGTGTGTGTACGTGTGTCCGTGTGTGTGCGCGCGTGTGAGTGTGTTTGTGCGTGTTTACATAGAAACACACACATAAAAACATACATAATAATAATAATTATAATAAATAATGATCATAATAATAACAAACTAATAAAAATAATAATAATAATAATAGCAATAATAACACATGAGTCGTAAAATTTCTGCCTTTTTTTTTATTTATACATTTAAAAAAGCAATATTAAAAAGGTGGATGCGAGTGTGCAGTGGCGATGGATGGATGAAGAACTTTTATCTACTCACCTGTATTGTCAGTGTACAGGTGAGATGCTGATGGTGATGATGGTGGGGAAGATGAGGATGAAGAAACTGATGATGAAGATGATGATTGTGATGATGATGGTGAAATTAAAAGAAGAGAAGGATGATGTGGATGTTGTGTTGTTTTTGTTGATGGTAATAGCGATGATAATAGGAATGATGGTGGCTACAATGAGGATGGTAACGCCAATGATGAGGATGGTGATGATGAAAAAGATAATAACAAGATAATAATTACTGTTGTTATTGGTACAATTTTTTTCAACGCTTTAAGAGCATGTGGCAACGATAATTTTTATGGATATGAAAAAATATCAAGTCACCATTCTGAGAATGTGCTTCATTGTTTATATTACCATAAAATACGTAATATACGGTTACTGACAATGAGCAGCCATAAAAGGAGTGTTAAGCGAGTGCTATTAAGAATATTGACGACAAATGTAATAATGCAAAAAGTTATGCAACCAGCACAGAGAATTTCTTCTACAGACCCCCACCCTCCAAACAATAATACCCACTCACTGACCCGTGTGCTATGTCCCGAACTGAAAACTGATGTGTCGAGAATCGAGAAATGATGCGTGAGGTTATATAAAAAATGAATAGTTAAACTTTTCTATATTTGAAACAAAAACTTAATTTTTAATAATATTGGATAATCTAGAATGAATAACTTTCTAAGTATGAGTAGGTACCAAAAGTTACCAAATATATATTGCACGTGGTTGGTGACTCTCTGCTGTTCGGTTTGTTGGGCTAACGAAGCACACACACACACACACACACACACACACACACACACACACACACACAATACCAAAACTGATTATAATCGTTAGCTAGGACAGAATACCAGAATACGCATATAACAAAACACACACACACACACACACACACACAACTTACCTAACAATACACAAAAACACACACACACACAAAACAAACACAACACACACAACACAATACACACACACAACAAACAACACAATACACACAACACAAAAATACAACAAACAACACAATACACACAGCAAACACAACACAATACACACACCAAACACAACACAATACACACACACAACAAACAACACAATACACACAACACACACAACAGCAAACAACACAACACACAGCAAACACAACACACACGATGATGAAGATTGTATTAAAAGAACAATCTTGGTACTGAAAATATAAACATTCTCACACATGAGCTTTTTAATCTGAATGCTCAAGTACTAAACAAATAAAAACAAGACTGTGAGGATGATGAGAATGATAATGACGACAATGATGGTGATGATGGTGGTGGTGGTTGAGATGATGGTGATGGTGATGGTCAGTCAGTCAGTCAGTCAGTCAGTCAGTCAGTCAGTCAGTCAGTCAGTCAGTCAGTCAGTCAGTCAGTCAGTCAGTCAGTCAGTCAGTCAGTCAGTCAGTCAGTCAGTCAGTCAGTCAGTCAGTCAGTCAGTCAGTCAGTCAGTCAGTCAGTCAGTCAGTCAGTCAGTCAGTCAGACAGACAATCAACTAACCAACCAACTAACCAGCCAACCAACCAATCAATCAATCAACCAACCTATCAATCAACCAACCAATCAATCAATTAATCAATCAATTTCTAAAGATTCCGAAATGGAATTGATTGAAGATTAAATGATGAAGTCGATGTCCGTTTTTGAGTTATCAAACAATGCAGATGTTTTCATGAATTGTATTCAACATTATATTACACCATCATTCCAACCGCGTCTACAAAAATGACCACGTGAAATATGACCACATTGAAATTGAGTACCAAAAAATGATCACACAATTGGTAAAATTTTATTCATTACGTCAAGAGAATTTTTTTGTTGAAACTTCATTGATTTCTCACCAGATTTTTTCAATATAAAAATGTTTCATCACATGCTATGTGATAGATGAAATGTTGTGCATATTTCAATTAAAATTTATCCAACGTTCCATTAAATTTTAATTTCAATATTTTTAGTTCCCCATTCAAAATCAAAAACTTCATATAAAAAAAGGACAACAACCTAAGTTACAAATTTGGCGAAGATTTCACTAAAACAGGGCCTGCTGAAACCAGTGCCTCCAGGTGAACAACTAATCAACCTAAACGCAAATGTACTACTGGTTGGTGGGAGACGTGCTGTTGAAGAATCGGTCATGTTTTGTGTTATGTCAGAAATTAATGACAACATTTTGAAAATTCTGTGGAGTATCTCGGAATAAGAGCTGACTTAAGTGTTAAAAATCTAAACTTTCCATATTTAAGTTTGTACTTTTCTAACTTTTGAGATTGTTTACATTAGTCAGAAACCGATGTTACTTTATTTCAATTCAATCTTTTTTTGAAAGAAATTTAACAGAAAATTAAAAATTGAAGATAAATTATCTTTAAATTAACGAGTGGCTCATTTTTTCACTCAAAAGGTCAATATATTAATGTTTATGGCTGACATTCAAAAGAAAATTTCCGAAACTTTCTATACCCAATGCCGGTTGAAGCTCTACTATTCATAGTAGAATTCAATTTTTAAATTAAATGAGAAATAAACATTTTTGAATGGCAAATTTCGCTTCGTTTCTGAAGAATCTGGTGCAAAACATTCATTTGGTCCAGGTTGTTAAAAATCACGAAGCTTCATTTCTTTATGGATCGTTTGTAATTTTGAGAAGTGTAGTAAAGAAGAATTTTTCAATTTAAATAATATTATAAAAAAAGAAGACTTTTTAAAGTTTGAAATATTCCTCTTAAGTAAAATTTGATGGTTATATTAATGGATATCCCCGTCGTAAAGATGTAGCACATTAACATTAAATGAAATAACAATACAATAACTCGCTCAGTCAAAAATCATTGCATTGCATGCCATGGATCTATAATTTTGCTCCACAAAACTCTTCCAAAAAGTTTTACATAGATTTATCAACGTTGGAAACTTGGCGTCACTGATAGACATCTATATATTCATTATACAGCAATGTTGACAAGGTTGTATCAAATCATATCAAAGTTGTATTTCTGTATCCAATTTATGTTTCAAAAAAATTTACTTCACCACCAATTATGTAAGAAGTGTATCACTATCATTACAATCACCAGCATCATCGCCACAGTCCTCAGTATCATCATCGTCATCATTATTTTCGTCTGCAGTTTTATTTTTCCATTCAGTAATTTTGAACTATGACCTATAAATGGCTTTTAAAATATACATTCGTGTTTTAAACCAAACAATATGACACAACACAACAAAACACACCAAAAAACAGACCCAACCTACCCCACAAAACCTCACCACAACCAACCACACCACACCACACTTCAACCAACCACCACCACAACAAAGAACGACACATAACAACACACAACATAACACTAATGCAAGATACAAAACATTTACTCATAGGAAACTCCCAGCAATACAAGATACAAACATCGTATGAAACTAAAAATTACCATTTAATCAATACAGCATTACACACAGTATTGCATATACAAACATTTTTGTATTTTAAACCCCATTTTGTATTAGTAATCATTTTCTAAAGCCATTTTTTAAATACCCACAAATTTATTATTTCCACAATTCGTTCTTTAAATCTTTAACTCACTTGGCATTTCATGTCATTCTATTTTCTTAATTCTAAATTAAATTATAAAGAAGTGTGCGTGTGTGTGTATGCATATGTATGCTTACGTATACATATATACATATTCGTGTGTATATATGTGATTGTGTGTGTGTGATGGTGTATTTTTCGTTTGTTAATTTTGTGTGGGCTTGTAATCTCGTGTTTGAGAATGAATTGTAACTTTTTTATGTGTTTCAAATGCACTTCGTATGATTGCTAATTAATTTGAAAAGTCAATTCAAAATTTAATCCCACTTTTAAAATTTACATGTTTAAAAATAGAAGCAAAAAAATATGGCATAAATACAACAATGGCAGATAGACAAAAAAGGAAAGAAATGAGATAGAGAAAGAGAGTGAGAGAGAGAGAAGAAACAAAAGCAGAATATTGAACCAACTTATTGAGAATATAATAATAATCTACAGGAAAGCTTTTTAAAACATAAATGTTTGTATTCACATAAATGTTCGCATATCCTATGTATGATCGGATGTTATGCATTTGTATGTATTAGTCATACGTGCGTAAGAACGTGTTGAACTATTGAGGTCATCTCCGCAGCACGTACATACCACACAAAATATATACATATAACATTATGTTAGTGTTCGATTCATTACGTACAACGATGTATAACTGTTTTACATACATAAATTGTTTATCAGTTTATAATAAAATTTACTTATGAGAGTATGTTTAACATAGAATGCGCACATTGAATAGTATTCACAATCAAAAAATATCCCACCATCACAATTCGCGTTGGAGCTCATGCGAGCACAATTTTCTACATGGGTCACACACAACAGCAAATAAAACAGGTTAAACGAGCGACGATGTTTTTCACATGTTCATTTTTTAATTTGTGCAATCGTGTTTATGTGCTAACTTGTATCTCAGATTGTGCATGTTTATGATTGTGTACATCATACACACACGCTGTATAATTAGGATTGTTTTTGGTGCTTAAATGTATGCGACAAAATTATGCACACACACATAAACAAGTTTCAAACATATTTCGCCAACTAACAAACGTTTAAAAATTTACGACAGCAGAACACAAAGGCACAGTGCACTCCAAACCAAGTGAGACCTACATATTGACTCACAAACAAGCATGAAGACACTCACAAGCAATACGTACACTTAACCAAATTGTACGTAATAGGTTACAATCATTACAATTTAAATCATTTTCAGGGCAGCGTGATTTCTTAGAAGAAAAAAGGCAAATACGTTTGCTGTGACTGTTGGTCCGATGAATGAACGTCATCACGTCATCACACGCACATGTGAGGCAAATGTAAAAAAGGTGAACAATCTAACCGTGAGGATAAATTAAATGAATACTTTCAAACTGTACAACATGTTTACATCCAACTTGCATTATCGAATTTTTTCAGAACTGTTTACATATCAGAAATACACCCACCACACCACACCACACCCCACCTCACCTCACCACATCAACCACCCGACGTGCTGCAACCAACGCAGCATAAGCACCACCCATGGCGAATGATAGTCTTTGAGTTTTTGGTAGCTAGCATTTGAACCATGTCATCGTGCAACAACTGCCCGGAGACATGGCACTTCTACCATCTGAACTACCTAGCCACGCCAATCACAATCAAAACCACTTAGTCTTTATCACAGATTCATTCAAACTTTCACATTTAACGTCCGTTGTGTGAACTTCATGTACGTAAGGATGAATGAACACATAATTATTTAGGATGAATGTAGGTTGTACCTGCTAATACCAAAATAATTATCAATTTGTAGATGGCAATTTGAATGTTATTAAGTATGCACCCGTCATCACGTGGAACATGTGCCGTTGTTAATCATTTTTGGCTTTGTCCATCTTGAAAATCATAACCCATTTTCAAAGAATTACAAGGCGAGGAACAGAAAAATTTAAATGAATAAAAATTCTTCTATTTGATCTCTTTTATTCAATGTTTTTTTTTTTTTTTTTTTTTTTTTTACAAAATTGTTCTGCCAAAACATTTAAGATTCAGGTAGTTTGTTGAACTTGGATATAATTGATAAGTACTTGTGAAGATATGTGAGGAGGGTGCCAGGGATGTATGTCACTAGGTGGTTGATGTCTTCTACTTTTTTTGTTGGTTTGTTTGCTCGTTCGTTCGTTCGTTTGGCTCTTTGGTTTTATGTCACCTGTTTGTATCTGTGCTGATTTTGTAGAAATGTTGTTATATCTTTGTTTGTTCGCTGTTTTTTTTAGTTTGATTTTCGTATGTTGGTTTTTATAATTGTGCATGCTTTAGTTTGTATGCATGTATAGTTGGAAGCTCGTTTGCATGCTGGTTTGTATGTTAGTTTGTATGTTGGTTTGTATGCTGGTTTGTAAATTGGTTTTAGTATGTTGATACATTTATTCAATTGATTGTTTATTTGCTAACATTTTGTGTAAAATATAAATAAAAATGATTGGAACAGTTAACATTTCATAATAAGATAATGCTGATCATTAAAGCATGTTGGCGGAAGTTGGATGAGGTGGATTATTATTTTGATCAAGTCGATAATTTAAATAGATTTTTTTAGATTAATTAGAGACAGGAATACTTTATATTTTAAGGTAGGTAGGTGAACAATTGAATGAATGCAGCATAGTTCCTGCAAAATATTATAAAATTCAATACATGTCAATGGTAGAAACACTAAAGACTGACATTTCAATCAATGTTGATCTTTTTTTAATTTCAACATAATAAACATTATTTTTAATAATTAATTACTCAGTAACTGTTCTACATCAACTTGATTGTGTCAGGTTTGATTTGTTGGCCACTGTCACAACACAAATGCGAGCAGAGCAATCATACGAGGCTCATAAATTTTAAATTAAGAAGCAAAAGATCTGATTTGCTATGAAGAGATTTGAAAGATGGAGAGAATAAAATTGAAATTGTATACGGACACAGGTAGGGGTATGCCCCGGTGTACGCTTTTGTGCAAACGCACTCTTTCAATACAAACATACAAAACATACAAACACATTTTAGGCGCAGAAAAGCTCATGAACGTATTTGGTTGTATGTAAACAACTGAACAATTTAAAACACATGAATGAAGCCTTCACAAAAATTTGAATAAATACATAACAATGAAAATAACGAAAATAGATGGAAATAAGTGAAAAGAATAAACACACACACACACCACACACACACACCACACACACACACACACACACACACAGACAAATTTCCATACACATATACAATCTGATGTTTTAGTTTGTTTATCATTGATGGTCTACTTTTGTTTTCAACTGGACTACTCTAAAGTCCAGATCTGTTTCTGATGTTCGTGCTGATGATGATGATGATGATGATGATGAATATGATGATGATGTTGATAATGATGATGAATATGATGATGATTATGAGGATGATGATGATGATGTGGTTGATTACGATATTTAGTCTGACGACGATGATTCACCTTTGGTGGTTGTGAGGGTCTGGTTGAAGAGGTTAAGTCAGTGGAATTGTAAAAACGGTCAAACGATTGTATGATTACAAGTTAGCAAGATCAAAACAGTTTTCTAAAAGGTGCTCCATATATGGTGTGGAGGCATTTGGAATGATGAAAATGACGTCATTCTATCTTTTTTCTTCTCTGGCTTTTTTTTCAAATTTGCTTCTTTTTCAAACTTTTGATGGATGTAGCATTTTTCATTTTATGTTTTTATTTCTATTTCTTTTTTAGCATAAGTATAAATACTGATATTTGCTTAATACACGCACATGCACAGACACTCACACGGGTTTGGTATAGATTCTATTTCTTTTTTAGCATAAGTATAAATACATGACATTTGCTTATTACACACACATACATATACGCTCACACACGCACACTCACACAAATACACACACACGAGTTTGGTTATAGATTCGTCTGCATGATGATTTACAACGGAGAGCTGAATATTTTATAGTCGCATTATGGCGTTACTCACTCCTGAACGAAAAAGACTACCTCAAGTTCAACATCCACAAATCAAAACTTCAACTTATGAAATACAATTCAATTGAACGACATACATGTGCACGCGTATGCATGTGTATTTTTGTAAAACCTTCAACTGGTTTGGTTAAAGTTTTGAAAGTAAAAAAAAATAATTTTTGTTTCAAAAAATTAATTGATGAATTATGCATGCATAATTAATTGATGAATTATGCATGCGTAATTAATTGATGAATTATGCATGCATAATTAATTGATGAATTATGCATGCGTAATTAATTGATGAATTATCCATGCGTAATTTGTTTCGTTGACGATCGAAATAGTTTTCTTCATAAATTTGGATCGGCGTCTAAATTTAACCCCTTGTGAATTTTTCATGCGTTCTGATATTTTATAACCAACCTCACTGAACCATAGAAACAATAAGTAAACAACAAAGAAACAAAAATATCATGATTATGAATAAGAACGTTAAAATAATTTTAAAAACCGCACCAAATTATATAATAAAAAATCAATTTATTAGAAATAAAATAAAAAAGCAGTAACTATTTTAAATGATCTATAATTACATGAATAACGAATAACGCTAATTTATAGAAAATTCTTTTTTTTGTAATTTTGTGAGATACATCATAAGAAACCTGCAATGTGTTTTTAATACGAAACCTACGCTGATCAGACCAACCTTATGTGACAACTTATCTTTAGCATAACATGCGGCACAGATGTAAAAGTAACACACAAATTAGTTTAGTCATCTCTGCGCAAACCTACAACCACACACACACACACACACACACACACACACACACACACACACACACACACACACACACACATACACACACACACACATATATATACACACGCACACACACACACACACACACGCACACACACGCCAACAAATTAATTTATTTATCTCCGATCGAGTTACGCAACAGAAAGCATTTACATCGGCATCGTTGGTTGCGTAAGAAACATTCAACACCTCAGTCCGCCTGGATGTTGTAAGTTGCCTGCTTGCTCCATCTGGATACAAACCAGCACCTGCGAAGCCAATCAATTAACCTTCCACTATTCACTGTTGACACATTTTGCTCGCTGCATCTTTAATGTAGTCCTTTTTTTGTTTTTTTATTTATTTATGTTGATAGTTTTATGATTAATAAGTTATTTCAATTTTATAAAAATTTGGCAAAATTTATTTAAAGGCTTTTACCTGTTGAATCAATTGTTAAACTTTTATTTTCTTCTTCATCTTTGTTTTGTAAAATGAAATGAATTGTGGATGAACACATTTTAAATTTATTTGTTTTGAAATTCCGACCACTTGAAACATAAAAGAGGTTGTTGAACTTTAATTAATTAATTATTTAATTAAAAGACCACGCACAAACTAACACACACACACACACACACACACACACACACATCACACATACACACTAAACACAAACAACTGTTTCGAAGTATTAAATTAATTAAATTTTTGTTATTAAATCAACTTTTTAATTAGTTATTTGAAACCAAACTGTAATTTATTTAAACAAAAGTAGTTTAGTAATACCGCGTGTTCATTACTGGTGTGTTTCAGCTTATTAATTTGTAGTTTGTACGTACTATTCTGTTATGGCGGATATAAAACACGTTCAGCAGCTAAAAGTAGCAAGGACGCTGTTGAAGGAAGTGCTTATTCTACTCAATCATTGCTGTGTTCGACGTCCCAAAAATCTGAAATTGGTATGCTATTAACGTCTGACAAGAAAGTTTCGGGTTCTGATGTTCTGGCAGCAACCAGTGAATTACTGGCTAAAATTAACAGTCTAAATAGACTATATCTTAGTATGAAAACTGAAATGAAAACAGCTACCGTTGCAAATGAGCCAAGACTTTGAGCTATTGAAACAGCTAATTCATTATCATTGGTGGAAGACTACGGTTTTTAAAAAGGAAATTGAATCAACACGGACTGAGGTGGTTGGGCGAGAGTTCAAAAAAAAGAGTGATGTCGTCAGTGCAGAAGCAAAGAATTAAACATGTTGTTTCAACTGCCAGAGGGGGACAATGATGAAGAAAGATATTGTGTTCAAAGTGTTCAATCCTATTAATGATAATACGATTTTTGATAAAGATGTTGTGAATGATTAGATGACTCTTTGGTTTGATAAAGAAATCCGCATATGCGGATGATACTCAGACTGTGGTTAATGTAATGTGGATTCATTTTCAACTGTGCTGAATAAATTGGTAGAATTTGTCGATGGTGGGTTGTAGGATGACAAAAAGTGGCTTAAAATTATTTCAGAATAAAACATGGCAGCAATTGTTAAAATTTGAATTGAGGTCAATCACTGTTAGTGATGAAGTAATAATTCTGTAACAATTCTGTTAATTTGGGTTTGTGGTTATTGAAAATTTGACAATGACACAACACATCAGGATACAATCTTGAAGTTGCATGTCCCACATCAGGAGAATTAATCAAATTCGTGTAGCTGTAAATACCTCCTCATTACAGACCTTGGTCCATGCATTTGAAACCACTCAAGGATTGGCTACCGTAATTGTTTGTTTCATGGATTGCCTCACAAATCAATTGCTACGTTACAGTCTATACAGAATCGTGCGGCGAAGGTTGTGATTAGGGGCCTGAGGTGTCAACATGTAACCCCAATACTCAAAGTATACTTCTAAGTATTTACAAGATAAATTGGTTAAAATACATCTAATCTCTCAGGTTAACTTGAGGTCATGTGACCTAAATCTCTTGGAAATTCCAGCCACTAACCTAGGTGGGTAGGTGGGCAGGTGGGCAGGTAGGTAGGTAAGTAGGTAGGTAAGTAGGTAAGTAGGTAGGTAGGTAGGTAGGTAGGTAGGTAGGTAGGTAGGTAGGTAGGTAGGTAGGTAGGTAGGGAGGTAGGGAGGTAGGTAGGTAAGTATGGAGACAAGCAGGCAGGTAATTAGGTAGAAAGAGAGAGAGAGAGAAAAGAAAAAGAGAGAAGAAGAAAAGAAATGAAGAGACGATAGATGAATGGATGTATGTACGTATGGATAAATAAATAAATACTTAGATAAACATAAAAAAACAGACATACGAATACACGCATGCATAGAAACAGACAAACACTCTGATGAAGCCGAACAACTCAGATATGCAGACTCAAAAAAATGGACACAAACATAAACACACAAACATAAACACACAAACATAAACACACAAACATAAACACACAAACATAAACACACAAACATAAACACACAAACGAAAACACACAAACATAAACACACAAACATAAACACACAAAGATATAGACAGAGGAGAACGACGAAAACTTCAAACAAACATAACCATACCAATAAAAACATACAGACAAAGACAAATAGCATGAAAATGCTGACATAAACATCCAGATACAAACGAACAGACAAACTTACATGAACATACCGACACAAACAAACAGACATAGACAAAGATATGCAGATGGACATACAAACAAAAACATACAGGCACCGGAAAAAGACAGAGACACATAGATACAGAAACAAAGTACAAAAAACACGTAAACCAACAAACATTAAAAAAATGTAAACATAAAATTTTTCATAAAAATGGAGGCATACAGACACAAACATACAAACATAGAATCACATACACCAAGATAAAGACAAAACAATAAATACAGAGAAGCATATCAGACGCAAACAAACGAACAGAGACAAACAGACACAAACAAACAGACAGCCACAAAATATATATAGACACCAGCATACAGATAGACACAGACAAACAGACACAAACATACATACAGACACAAAAATACAAACAGACACAGACATACATACAGACACAGACAAACAGACACAAACATACATACAAACAAACAGACACAGACATACATACAGACACAGACAAACAGACACAAACATACAAACAGATACAGACATATAGTTGTTCCATGCAAGCGTTCATCATTCGACAGCGCGGCCCATAATTCAATCGTTTGATAACCTTTGCATTATTTAATGTTTTTGTATCAGTACGGAGGCCTAAAATAAGAAAATAAATAAATTTTATGTTTAATTGATATGGATGTTTGATTTGTTGTTTGTACTTGTGCCTATGTAAGAAGTGTTTGTGCGTGTGTGCGTGCTATTACGTGTTTGTGTTGTGAACTTGTTTATAAATGAGAACTCTGCTTGGAAGATGTTTTTAATATTGTTTGATTACGTGCAAATAAAACGTATTTTTCTTTCTTTTTTAATGCCTAATATTTTTTTATTAAAACATTTATGACAATTCTTCGTTGTGTTCGTAACGCCACTACTCTAAAATATTCATATAAATTACTGAGTTTATATGTTATACTTCTATAAGATTTCATAAAATACTGCATTAATTAAGTTTTTACCAGCATTTTTGGATGGATATGTATCTTCACATCAGCCATGGTTGATTCGGCGGTACACAATTGCATCGGTTTGTGCTGAAGTTGGCTTATGAATGTTTCGTTGTTTACCGTAAATGTCACTCAAACTACTTGTGTGATAAACATTGAAATGTAACGAAGTATTTAATTATTATCACATCACTACAACCGTGAATATTATGATGGCTATGTTCTAATCACATTTTCATTTTAGCATCATCACATCATCCCATCATCATCATTATTATCATCATCCTTATCATCATACCCATCATTATCCTCCTCCTCCTTCTCCTCATCATCATCATTACCATCATCATCACCTTCATCGCCATCATCATCATCATTACCATCATAAGCATTATCATCATCATCATTATTATCATCGTCGTCGTCATCATAGCGTTATGTTATCATAATATAATAAAATCTTATTTGACATTACAAGAAATTTAGTATTGTGAAGGTTGATTTTGAAAAATTCAATTGATAATTACTGGGAATGTCAAAAAAAAGCAGTACACAAACAAGCAAAAAAACACGGCGAATCTGCTCATTCTAATGTTAAGTTCAAGCATTCATCTTTCTTTATTGTTCTACTGATGAAAAATCAACTCTCACCACCCACTGTTCGTGTACTTTTTTGTTATCACAATTATTCGCTGTAGTGAAAGCTATTCAGAATTATTGTCAGTTATGTTGGTGGTGATTGTAATTGTGTGCTAAATGTTGATATAGTGCTGTTAGTTTGTGTGTGTGCGTGTTTATGGTGTGTGTATATTTGTGTGTGTGTTTGTGTGTGGGCAATGTGTGTGTTTATGATATGTGTGTGTATGTGTATTTGTATGTGATAGCAATGTCTGAATGTTTGTTTAGAGGTCTGCCTGTTGTGTGGTGTGTTGCAGGCCAGAGAGGAATGTTTGAAAGTAGTAAAAATCTGTTTCTGAAGAGTTATTGATATTGGTACAGGTTCAACTAATTTAAAAATTCGATGGACATACAAGTGGGCCGGCGTAAATAAACAACTCAAATGAAACAAGTGATAACATACAAGCAACAAATTAGCAATAACGAACGTACATACAAAACTGCATACAAACAACAACAGCAGACATACAAAACTACATACAAACAATAACATACAAACATACGAAACGACATACTAACAACAACAGACATACAAAACCACATACAAACAACAACATACAAAACTACATACAAACAACAACATACAAACAACAACATACAAAACTGCATACTAACAACAACAAACATATATACAAAACAACAAACTGGCATTACGACAAGAAAATGAACAACTAAGTCAAACAACATCAAGGCAAGGGACCTCACTCACATTGAACTGATTAGAAAAGCACACAAAAGGTTTGGGCCAATAATTTTTAATTTATTTTTATTGATGGCTAACACGATGACAACAAGCATTTCGTTTCTTATACAATGGCTATTATTTGCTTGTTGTTTATTCTGAGTAGCTAAGGTGCGTTTTAAAAAAATGTTTTACTCTCTACTTCAACTTTTTAACTCTCTCTTATTTTCTCTTTTCTATTCTACTCTCCCCCACTCTTCTCTGTAGTGAAACTTCGACTTCGTTTCTTCACTCGTGATATGGTGCTAGAGTGAAAAAATTGCTACAGAAGACAAACGTTATTTTAACAATTAAAAAATGTGACTCAACATCGTTAACAAGCAATGACAACAATACAATGATCCAAAAAATGTTTGTGGCTGATATAGACTATTTAAATTCCAGAGATATGAATATGTAAAATATGTAATTAATATACGGCAACATGCAGTGGACCAAGATAATTGGTGCAAACAGTTCATAGATGACTTCAGTCGCCATCTCCGATGCTTGGCGAATCTACAAAATACAAATTAAATGCACCGGAAACGAAGTGTTTCTGCGTCGTGTGATTTGTTGTCGTGTGTGTAGTGTGTGGTCTGTTGTCGCGTGGTGTGGTCTGTTGTCGCGTGGTGTGGCCTGATGTGTGGTCTGTTGTAGTGGGTGTGATGTTTTGGGATGTTTTCGTGCTCACTCAGGTAGTCATGCTGATTGTGTGGTTTATGATTTTTGTGATTTATATTATTGTTTTTTTTAAATTAAACTCTGATAAGAATAGAGATTGGTGGAACATGCAAAGAACCAGTGAGAGTACTTGTTGCCTATATTTTCGGCAAATATTTCATTATATTTTCAGTTCATACTTGTCTATGTTTAGAAATGTTAACAAGAATAAAAAACAAATAAATAAACAGTTATGAAATAAATAAATATATGAAATAGATGAAAGTTAAAATATGCAGAAATTTTAAGTAATAAAGGGGTATTTTAGCGATTTTAGCAGAAAAGTTTTGTGCTGATGTGTTTGTTGGTGTTGTTGTGTTGTTGTTGTTGATGTTTTGTGTCAATGTGTTGTTGATATTGTGTGTTGTTGCTGATGGATTGTTGTTGATGTCGTGTGTTGCTGTCATGTGTTGTTGTTGATGAGTTGTTGATGTTGTGTGTTGTTGTTAATGTGTTCTTGATGCTGTGTGTTGTTGATGATGAGTTGTTGATGTTGTGTGTTGTTGTTAATGTGTTCTTGATGCTGTGTGTTGTTGATGATGAGTTGTTGATGTTGTGTGTTGTTGTTAATGTGTTCTTGACGCAGTGTTGTTGAGCTGATGTTTCATGACACCGTCTTACTTTTTTTCTATTTTTTATTGTTGATTTCTTGTCTGTGGATTCTAGTTTAGAATATTTTGTTACGCTTCCAGTTCATTATTAGTTCTCACTGGGGGATATTTTAAAGTTTTGTGATGTATCTTGACTAATTACATTGCTGTGCTGTGAACATTATCGGGATTTCCAGTTAGATTTTCAATATCGTTAAGTTCTTTTCATGTTGCGACAACTTTTGGGATTTTTAAAAGGTTAAAGTTCTATGGATCGTTCTATGGATCGGTGGTTAACAACAAGAGGATGTTGCAATCCTATTAAAATGATGATATCAAACCAGTCTACAACGAACTTCCACCAAACTGAAAGTAACGTGAGGTTGAGATGTGATGATCTCATGCGATCACTGGCGCGGGCTCCAGTGAAATGTTTATAACTGCGCGTTACAGAGTAACGATGCTAATTGACTGACATAAGATAATTCTTCAGAAACAAATTTAGAAGATAAAAGGCACATTAATAACAACAATTACGAATTTTGAGGCAATCATTAGATAGGTATGTATTCATAGATGGATAATATTTTAAGGACATTTACCTCGAATGGTTGGTTGGTGCGATTCTTGTGCGTGCACCAACGAGACGGAAGTTTTGCACGGAATCATCTTGCTTGTTAATAAGGTAGGGATGGTTACTTCAAATCTGCATATCGTCCAATGCTTAGCTGCATGCAAGTCTGTGAAGGATTATATTTTCGTTCAATTATTTTGTTTAATAAAAATATTTTGAATCATCATCATTGTCATTTTAATTTCGAATTTTTGCCACTTCAAATTTAACACTCTTACCACCACCACTTCCATCATCATCATTACCATCATCATCATGATCAACAACAATATCATCATTATCATCATCAACATCATCATTATCATCATCATTACCATCATCATCATCAACAACAACAACAATACCATCATCATCATCATCAACAACATCATTGTCATCATCATCATCATCAACAAAAACAACATCATCAACAACAACAACATCATTATCACCATCACCAGCAACAACAACAACATCATCAACGACAACAACATCATCATCATCATCTCTTTCACCAAATCTTGTACTCCAATGATTGATGGATTGTAAAAATATAAACTCCGATTCACGATCTTTGGCCAACAACAAAACTTCCAACATTAAATTTTACATCACACACACACGCGCGCACGCACCACACGCACACACATACACACGCCCACACAACACGTTTATATGATGCCAATGAATAGAGACGCACAGACAACACATACAACACATACACACACACACACACGCACGCAAACATATTTATTTATTTGTATAGAATTTTTAATTCGTGCGTTTGAATTTATTCAGTTAACCTAAGAACACATGACTAACATAATACCAGTTCTTATCACCACACACCATCTTCATCATAGATATCCCGATCATCACAACGGTGAGCACCATCATTTTTGTTGCATCATTTTTATACATCATCACACTTTACAACTTACAACCTACAACTATCATCATCATAATCGTCGTCGTCATCATCATCATCACTACCATCATTGCCATCACCATCATCATCAGCTGCAACATCAACATCAACATCGTCATGGTTTTCAAGTTTCATCTTTATTTTCATTCAACATCATCTTCCCAGCATCACCAGCATTTTAAAACGCATCATCATCATCATCATCATCATCATCATCAACCCCGCCGCAACCACACACAACTTATGTAGGACATAGTGCATCAGTTAAAATTATTTTTATCAGTTTTTTAGCGTTTCTCCTAAACTTTGGTACAGTTTATTTTTTAACTTCGTTGCTACTTACATCCGTTCATCCATTCATTCATTCATTCATCCAGACCAAATAACAGTTATGTCTTTCTGTCTGTCTGTTTGTTTGTTTGTATGTGGGTGTGTGTGTTTGTATGCATGTATATATGTATGTGTGTTTGTATGGATGTGTTTGTTTTTTGTAATTGTTTTGGCTTGTATGTGCGTTTGCTTGTTTGTATGTGTGTGTTCGTTGTTTGTATGTTTGTCTGTTTGTATGTGTTTTTTTAATGTGTTTGTTTTCGCACATATAATAAATGTTTGTATATATACACATATATATGTATAAGTTTATACTTATTCGTTTGTAATTGTCTTTTGTATCTGTTTGTATGTGCACATTTCCATGTATGTTTCACATGTGTACTTATGTGCGTGTTGAGTGTATGTGCTGATACTTTTATAAACAAATCCAATCATCCCCCACATGTTCAATTCAGTTAAATTCTGATGTATTATTTCGTATATACGTTGCATTGTTTTGTATTCTGTACATATATGTTGTACTATTTTGTATCGCGTATGTATTATTACATTACAATTCGGTTGTATGTGATTTCAGTGTGAGCGGTGAAGAATCGTTCGTTTAATGATATTTTGCCAGTTTTATTTTTGTTGCTCGTGTGTATAGTCAATTATACAATCATCATCATATTATTTGAGGGCTTTTGAGTTAGGAGGATATAATTGGCGAAAAATTTATTGTAAACATGAATTACTCAATAATTTGCTTAATTACATCTGAATATAAACATCGAGCAAAAAAATTACTTCATCTCATGAGAAATATTCTTTTTAAAGTAAAAAAAATCAATTTAAAAAGGCAAACAATTGTAATGAAATTAACTTGCAACAGTTTGTTTATTCTAATAAATTGATCTATTTTATACAAATTATTCAATTTATTTACATTAATTAAGTTGGTTAATTATAACTGCTTATGCTGCTGAAACCAACTTGAATCAAGCCACATCGTTCCTAACTGACCTAACATTTTTCAACATGAACTGCTTGACTTAACAAGGACATTCGGTTTCTGAATCTTTAAGACAAAATTCTTAACTACTTTTTACAATTTCAAATGCTATTTTGTGGGGCTATTACGTGCTTTCTTTTTATGGCTGATGATTTGTGAAAACTCCATTCATTCATATATTGGTTCAGATCAGTGTCAGAGTCGAAGATTTTCATCCAACTCCAGAGAGTGTTAAGATTATTTTTTAGATTGTGCTTTCTAGATGATATTTGTGTGTAGTTATACGCAATTATTTTTAATACTGAAATGGATGCAGTCGCAGTCGAACCTCTTTAAAACGAATTTGATGGTTCCAGGAAATAAATTCGTTATATGGAATTGGTTCAAGGAATAATTTTTTATTATCCAAAAACTGTTTATATGCTATATATTTATGAAAAAAAATTTATTTTAATCATTTATTTTGAGAACAGAAAGTAATAATGCTTGTTATCAATTCATAAAATGTTTACTGGTCAAATATATCTTTTAATTTTTGAAAAAATGAAAGTTAAAAAATTGAAAAGTTGAACAATTTTTTGTCATTTGGAACACGGAGTCTGAAAATGTGGTTCATATTGAACCAAACAATACCTCCTACTCCTACCTTTTCATTTAGCTAATGGGATATTCAATTCTCTGAGACTTGTGGTTGACAGGTAGGCAACATTTTTCAGTCAATTTGAATATGAAAAGTTTAATGTGAGCTAAAAACAAAATAGCCCAATTTATCTAAATCCAATTTTTTCATAAAATATACAACAATATTTAAAGAAATTTTTTAGATTATTATTTTTTATGTATTTGAAAGTTTGGAAAATAAGTGTGTGAGTGTTCATTGATTAAATGTACGTACATTTTAATATATTGACGACAGATACCTTAAAATCAAATGCAAAACTTATAATGAGATGTCGTAAGAACCTCAGCCAGCATTGCAGCTTTTGTATTCAGCAAACACATCCCTACCTACTTGACTAACCAATTTGCGTCTAATTAATCTGCATTTAATTTAACTTCTACTTGAAGGGAATTGTTTACTTACCTAACTGTTTAGCATAATTCAAGTTTTTCTCAGAGACATTTTCAACAACTGAGATTCTAACAATGATTAATATATAAATTGTATATATATATATATATATGTGTGTGTGTGTGTGTGTGTGTGTGTGTGTGTGGTGTTGCGCGTGTGTGTGTATTATAGAACGACAAGATGGTGTAATAGTTGAAATAATGGTAATAATGACAATGAGACATGAGACGCTCCTCCCCCCCACACAAAAATATACACAATTACACATACGCACACACATACACAATTACACACACATACATACACGTTTACACAGGCAGACATACATACACAATTACACACACACAGGCACGTGCACATGCACAAGCACTCAGGCAATCGCCTAGCAGAATCAAATTGCACAGACAGTTCAATGAATCCAGCGATAAATGAGATAATAAAAATATGCCAAAGTTGGTTGAAATAATTAAAAAAATGTCCAAACAAGTTGAGTAGGGCGCGTGTAAACATTAAAAACAGACTTGGAATTGTTTGAATTCGCGTGTCTAAACAAACGTCGAACGAACCTCAACAACTCCATACATACCTAGGCGTACGCTCCAAATTGGCTACCTTTATTGCTGAACAATGGCTGTTCTTGCTGATTGCTAGAGAGATTTACATACACACACGTATCATGTGGTTATGTTTGGTTGAAAAAAAAAACCAATCATTAAAGAATTATTTCGAAAAAATTAACTTTTACTTTTCAATTGATGAAAATTGTAATTAAAAACAATTTTTATGGGTAAATTTGAAGCATTCACGGATGGGTAAACGTGCAGTGAACCATTTCACGCTTTCAACATCCACTGAGCCAACCACACCACTCAGGCACTCACTCGAGAACCAACGGCGTTTTCGTATCCGGCTGGTAAAAAAAATTTCAGCTCGGCAGTGAAAGAAATTAGACGGCGCTAATAATTCATTGAGAGCCTACATCTCGTTAGGAGATTGCATCCTCCAACAAACAGGATTACACGTCATACGCACTCTCTACATTTCTGGCAAACTTCACGCACACTCACACACACACACAGACAAAATCTTACACACAGACTAAAGTATGTTCATAAATTTTTGATTTGCATGAATGCGAAACCCAATCGCACAAACGAACGGACACACACGCACACACACACACACACACACACACACACACGCATACACGCACGCATACACGCCCGCACACACACACACGCATTATAAATATAACGACCAATTGAAATTTCGCAGCCAGTTTTACAAAAATAATCCAGCCAAGTATCGCTTCTTTATTATTCAATAAATGCCAACAACAACTGTTTGCTTATTGATGTGTGATTCACCATCACCATCATCATCGTCACCATCATCATGATCGTCGTCGTCATCGTTATTGTCATCATCATCAACAACGTCCCCACCACTATGAGATATTTATAATAACATTAATTTATTAATAACAATTATGATACTACACTGAATGAGACGACGATGATGAAGCTGCTGATGATGAAGCTGCTGATAATGAATCTGATGATGAATCTGATGATGAAGATGATGAAGCTAATGATGAAGATGATGAAACTGATGATGATGAAGCTGATGATGAAGATGATGATGAAGATGATGAAGCTGATGATGAAGATGCTAAAGCTGATAATGAAGATGATGAAGCTGATGATAAAACTGATGAAGCTGGTGATGTAGATGATGATGATGATGAAGCAGATGATGAAGCTGATGATGATGAAGCTGATGATGATGATGAAGCTGATGATGAAGCTGATGATAAAGCTAATGATCAAGATGATGATGATAGCGATGAGTGAAACTGTTCATTCGTTAATTTGTTTATTCGTATTATTAATTTGCTCATTCGTATGTTTTTTTTAGCATATTTATTCGTTTTTAACCGTACAGTTCTTTATTCGTTTATTCTTTCATTCATTTATTCAATAATTCATTCATTCATTCATCCATCCATCCATTCATTTATTCATCCATCCATCCATCCATCCGTTCATTCATTCATTCATTCATTTCTAACGCAATTCAATAAGGTACCAACAAACGGCTCCATTTGAACGCGTGAAAATAAATAAAACATTTAATTAAATAATAAAACCAATTTGAGTGTTTTGTTGTTGTTGTTGTTGATGATGATGATGATGTTGTATTATTATTGTTGTTGTTTTTGATGATGCTATTGTAATTGTCGTTGTTTTGTAAATGTTGTTGTTGTAAATGTTATAGATGTTGTCGTCGTGACTGTTGTGGATGTTTGTTGTTGTAGCGTATGTTGTGGATGCTGTTGTTGATTCTTGTTAACGTAGCAGTTCATCTCCCTACTTAGCTGCCCTTTAACCTTCAAAGTATCCAACCGAATTTGCACCCCAGTGCTCAATTCCACCAGAATTTCACCTGTGTTGTATTTTATCCTCAGATCCTTCATTTCCTACACAACAAAACGACAGAGGCTTCATGTCTTCAAACTCCGATCAAGCATAACAACCCGCATGTACAACATTCAAATACAAAGTGCACATATGATAATGATCTTGTGCACTTAAATAAGCAAGTAGAAAAGTACCGGCACCACGCACACAACACACGCTCACGAACACACGCACACAAACTCGCACATATAAGGACATAAAACCGAAACGAGCCAAATTAAATAAACCGCATTTGTTATTGTTGAGTTTGATAAGGGAGTCATATAGTAAGGAGCGATGCTGAGTCAATCAACTTTATTTATTTATTCCATTATATGTTTGTGTGGTTTTGTGGTTTTTTTGATGTCGGTAGGCTGGTTGATTGGTTGGCTGAATGGTTGGCTGATTGGCTGGCTGGATGACTTGCTGGTTGGTTGGTTGGCTGAATGGTTGGCTGGTTGGTTGGTTGGCTGGATGACTTGCTGGTTGGTTGGTTGGCTGGTTGTAGAGTTTGATGGTTTGTTAGTTTTTAGATGAGTTGTAGTTGTACCGTCAAGGTCCCCCCACAAATGGGGGGGGGGGTCTTTAAAGAGTGAACGGCGATTGGCGGAAGTAGTTTAACAGTGGCAGCGTCCACAGTCTGGAATTTGTTGCCTGAAGAACTAAGCGTGAAGTTACTTTGAAGAATGTGCCTATGAAGAAGCTGGAGATATATTTATGTGAGAAAGCATATGCAACATCTAAAGTGAATACTAAAATATTCTACTAGAAATGATAATAATTTTGACATAGGAAATATAATGTAAGTAAAGTTGTCTTTATGCGATTTAAAAGTTTTCTGGGTACTTCCGTAATTTTATCTTAAGTCAAATTTGAAAGGCTTTCGATTATGTTAAAAATATCGGTTGCATTATTTGATAAAAAGCAAAATTTTTTAGCGTAATTATTATATATGAAAAGTTGTCAATCAGCTTCTAATTAATTTTTTAAATTGTTGTTTGAATTCGAATAAATATTCTTTAATTAGATTCCAAGGACCTCATGTAGTACCTCATCTCTGTTAGGCAGCAGCATGAATGTGGAAAGAACTGAGAATGGTGCGGACACGAGCTACCAATGAAAGAATGGTGTAAACAGGATGAAACGAGTGAACTTTCCTATGTTGGCTTATTAAAATAAGAGAACACGATGCATGTGTTGAAGATGAGGCCAGGTTCTGTTGCTGCCAATCACTGTATTAAACATTTTTGCTCAATTAAATATATTTTTTATTGAGTTTTTTTACGAAATCTTCATACAGTCTTCATACATCTTCATACATAAATTTTCATACTTCATACAGTTTATTAAATCTTCATACAATAATGCACAATCGTTTTATAAATTCAAAGCAATTTCTTACGATTAACTATCATGTTCATTTGGGAGCCTATCATACATAATTTTACTCACGTCCATGCTTTCAGGTCACCGTAATACCATAAAATAAGACATTTTTAATAATAGCAGTCTTATTCCTCCGTGCTTGCTTATAATGTCACTATATCAGCGTGAGTGTGCTAATTCTTGAACAAATATAACACCTCTGTTTGCTTGATAATCTGAAAGAGACAATAAAATAATTTGTCAGGCAAACTCTTGGCAAACTAACCTCACTGGAATGAGGTTAGTTTGCCAAGAGTTAATTGTGGATGTAATTTTTTTTGTTTATGGACAAAGGTCTATTAAAATATGATGACCGGAAGGAAGGATCAGTTTGTGAGGTTTTGTGACCCAGGTTGCAAACAGTTTTTACTGCGCTGAATGTTTTCAAAGGTGCTCCAAGTGAAATGCGATATTTTTAACATGTTTCTATCGATTTCTTATGCACATAAACCATAAAATTTTTCAATCGATTCATCAATTAATGAAGTAATAAATAAAGATAAATAAAATATAAATAATTAAATCTTTTATGCAGAAGATTCAAAAACCAAATGACACGCCGACCAGATTTTTTAGTTAAATTCGCAAATTAACAACTTGATAAAGTGTGGCATTTGATGTTTCATCAGTGGAAAACACATTTCATCTTTTAAATAACGAGGCACGTCATTTCAAAAGCCAAGAGGGGATTGTTGTTTTATAAAAAAAAAAAATTGCGCTAAAGTCACAGCTCCTAAAAACTCAAATAACAAATTAAAATTTCTCACTTTAGAAGTTTATTAATTCTTAATTTCAACGAACAGATAACCACACACGTATTTTTGCGACGCTTAATTTGTGAGTGAGTGCGCGTGTGTGTGTGTGTCTGTGTGTCTGTTTGTGTTAGTGTATGAATTGTCGTGTTTCAGTACAAATGTGATAAATATAGCATGACGAATGTGAATGATTTCAAGTTATGTGTGTGCACAGGCTAGTATCTTTGTGTCTGTGTGAATGTATTTGCGATTGTTTGTTTGTTTGCTGAGATATCTCAGGTCAAACCAACATCTTAATGACGGCGCCTATATTAATAATCTCCATAAATGCATACATAAACATTGTGTACAGCAGAAGCATGTTGTGTGCACACGCACACACCTACATCTTCCATGTACGTGTGTACACCTACATCTTCCACAAACACTCGCACACACATACTTAGCGTTCAATATCAAACGCAATTCTTCGAAGACGTTTTTATACATAGAATCATCGACGTTAAGCCTTCTTTAAAAGTTTTTATCTGCATTTGAAGATAACGAAAATCATATCTTGTTATTGTTTACGATAATTTGTTACAATTTTATACAATGCGATTAGGAGGTTACAAAATAAAAATAAAACTGTTTTTTGTCCCAACGCTTCAGAAGAATGAAAAAAAAAATCAAACACCTATGTCTATATACTCATTGTATGTTTTGCGTATATGTGCGGGTGCGCTGTGTGTATGCGTTGGTATTTATATTTGATGGCCATAAACTAAGCTTGGCTGTTGGGCTGTATTAATATTTGATAGGTGAGAATTTCCTGTTTGATTTCAATGTGTTCGTTTGTTTGTCTGTGTGAGTGTGTTTGTCTGTGTGTGTCTGTCTGTTGTGTGTTTGTATGTGTGTGTGTTTGTCTGTGTATGTCTGTGTGTGTTTGTCTGTTGTGTGTGTTTGTCTGTTGTGTGTGTTTGCCTGTGTGTGATTGACTGTGTGAATTTTCAACTCTTAGTTTTTGCACGTTTATGTATTTATGCAGTGTAGCAGACGAAATGGGAATAAAAAAGATGAGAAAAAGACACTGGCCATAAAACCATCGTCACGAAGGCACTCACGCTAATGACGATGATGACGTTGATAATTACAAATGTTTAAAGTATGCCGCTCAATTCATTTAAAGGCCACACGTTGAAGCCACGCTGAATGTGAGTGCCTTATTTGATCGCTACATAATTGCAGGCTGTTTTTTGGAACATTTTTGGTTAGAGTAGGTAGTAACATTTAGTTTACTAGTTTACATTTATAATTTCAATCGTTTCATCGTCTCAAAAGTTTTTAAATCTAATGCTTATAAACTGTTTTGTTTGTTATTCACTTGTGTATGTACTTCTTGATCAATCAGATTTGGAAACGTTAAAGACTGGGACTGAGTTTGCAAATAATAAAGAACAAGAAGATGTAAGAAATATGTAAGAAATAATATTAGTGGCAGATTTGCGCTCAATCAAATTCTTTCTTCAATATTTCATACTTGGCAATTTTGAGAATTGGTTCATCTTTCATTGGAGCCGGTCGAGAACGAACAGCTCATAATTGAGGAAGCACAAGCTGATCTCTTGCCGCCCAACCCATCTCAATTTTTACTCCTTACGTTAATGACGATGCCAACAAAATCGTTTTTGATGTTTGGAGGGGGAGAGAGGTGGATGTGAGCCTGATGGTCATCACCAGGTAACATCACACGTATCAAGTTTATTAGGTGAACAAGTAGGAATCAAATCGTTTTTTATTTTCCTCCTAGAATATCTTCAACACAAAATAGTTTTACGACCAATATTATTTTTTAGATGCTTCAGCACTTTTAACAAAAGAACAAAACATTTGGATCGGAATAACAACAAACGCTAGAATATTGCTTAATACACTTTCGATTCAACCGATGTTCATTTCAAAAGCAATTTCCTAACAAGACTCAAATGTACAAAAATTTATTTTTCAACTGAAAAATGTAAAATAAAAATAAAATAAATTTCAACAAAACATTCAATCAACCAACAAAATTATTTTTAACAGAAAAGTTATCAAATATTTGTAAAGAACTCGTCTCAAAAGTTTTTAAATCTAATTCAACCAATGTTTATTTTAAAATTTCCTAACAAGACTTAAATATACAAAAATTAAAAATTGTCATTCAAGAACTTGAAACAAAAAATTTGAAACATTTTGTGGACAAATGTTTGTCTTCAAGAAATATGCGCAACAAAGGAAACTATTTAAAACTGCTTCTCAACAAGAGATGTCCCAGCGAAATATTTTTCAGCAAAAATTGTAAACAAACCAAACAATTATTAAATGTTGTCAACATTTCTGCACAATCATCAACGTCATAATTATTTTCATCACTAATAGCAGTCATCAACATCGTCACCTTCACCAAATATCAATACCTTATCATCACCATCATCATCAACAACAATTACTACCACTACTACTACTACCACTACTACTACATCATCATCAACAACAACATCATCAACAACATTACATTTACTACTACTACTACTACTACTGCTACTACTGCTACTACTACTACTACTACTACTACTACTAGAACTACTACTACTAGTCTACTACTGCTACTACTACTACTACTACTACTAGTCTACTACTACTACTACTACTACTACTACTACTACTACTACTACTACTACTACTACTACTACTACTACTAGAACTACTACTACTACTGCTACTTCTACTACTACTGCTACTACTACTACTACTAGTCTACTACTACTACTACTACTACTACTACTACTACTACTACTACTACTACTACTACTACTACTACTAGAACTACTACTACTAGTCTACTACTACTACTACTACTACTACTACTACTACTACTACTACTACTACTACTGCTACTTAAACGTCATCATATCGTAATAACAACCATCACCACCACCACCATCATCACTACCGACAGCAATATTATTATAATAGCAATGGGAATGCAATCATTACATCATTTTATGCATACTTCAAATGATTAAGTTCACTTTTCATGAATAGTAAAAAAATCAAATAAAGTACTGGTGATGATGACGATGATGATGATGACGATGATGCCACCCAAAATGTAGTCTGCAAATTTGTCTGCATGTGTTCTCATTTCATGTAGCCATAAAGGTATGTGTGTTGTGTGTGTATGTGTGTGTGTGTGCACGTATGTAGTTTTTGTATAATATGTGTATGTATGTATGTGTGTATGCATGTATGTGTGTATGCATGTATGTGTGTATTTATGTACGTCTAACTGAGCAAGTGACGTGAGTGTGTATGGTATGTATATATTTACATAAAAAATATACCTGTAGCAATGTGCATGTGTGCTTCATCGTTTGTATCGTGATATCGTCAATGGAAGTGAAAATTTTAACAGGCAGAACAAATACTGAATACAGCTTTAAATATAACCCAAGTAAACGCTCATGTACTTGCTTGTGCTATGAATAATATACTTTGATTGAATCGTGTTTCAACAGCATTACCGTGGTTAAAGTTAATACGTGGGTCATTCAAAACCAAACTAATCGAAGAATGTGTAATTGTTTTGGATGGTTTTTTGAGCCATGACAATGCCTTCGCACTGCATGCATTTCTAAACTTCACATTAAAAGACACTGACTGAATTGTTAACCTACAACTAACTCACTCGTTGCAGTTCGTTAATATCGACATTATTGCGAGTTTGTTTTATAAAACTCTGCTCTATACACATACAGTGCTCTGCTCTTGTCGTACGTGTATGTGTGTAAATACGTGCATGCATTTTGGTTCATAAACTAGGTATTCATAAATAGTGTGTCATACAATATATTGCATAGTTTAAAGTATGTTAGTTAAAGCATATATCATTTTAAGGTGGTTCACAATTGTGCCAAATAGCTAGAGTCTTCAAACAAATTTGAAACTACAGAACTAAAATGAAAATAAGCACCCATGAAGGTGTGTTGTACGACGCTTCACACTCAAGAAGGCATTTGATAGGCAGGGATACTTTTGTGTTATTCGAACCCGGGAACTGCGTAACAGCGCCAGACGAACTTAACTCCTAGGCCATCATAACGTCCGTTGAACTGATCAAAGTAACTGGATGGCAATGCGACCAAATAAGAGACAATCTTCGTACATTTTGTCTCTGTGTGCATTGAAGAATATGCAAACAAATTAAAATCCTTACTCTTGACATGCTTGCATGTCTTCCAGCTGGTTGACTGACAACTACGCTGAAACTGAATAGGCATTTATTTGGTTGCAATTGAAGAACGTTTAAACATCATTACTGTGAACTGAATTTCAATACGGTGTGGCTACTTTTTAAACCATCGCTTATCTTTTTGTTTTGTTTGCATTTAAAATATGGAGAACATGAAATCTTATACATGAATATGAGTATGCACGTGTGAATGTACGTGATTCCATGCACACCAGCCAGCCTGCATGCATGTGAGCATTGAAGTTCCGGTACTAATTTTATTTCTTAAAATAATTGTTTCTGGCATAATCGCTCAAAACGAGTTTTTTGATTGATTACCAATTGTAAGAGGCAAGCATGTTTGTATGTTTGTTTATACGTACGTACGTATGTATGTATATATGTATGTATATATGTATGTATGTATGTATGTATGTATGTATGTATGTATGTATGTATGTATGTATGTATGTATGTATGTATGTATGTATGGATGGATGGATGGATGGATAGATGGATGGATGGATGGATGGATGGATGGACGGAAGGACGGACGGATGGATGGGACGGATGGATGGATGTGTGATATAATATTCCAATTTTTTCGCCTATTAGATTTTAACATTTAAACAATATCTATTTTAATAAAAAAAAACAAATTTAAAAAAAAGCAAGCAACAAATTTTTGCGGGAGAGATTTAACAAAAGGGATGAGACGTTTGGAACATTTATTATTATTATTATTATTGTTATTATTACTATTATTACTATTATTATTATTCTTATTATTATTATTATTATTATGTTATTCACTCTATTGACATTCCTCAGATTATTCTCAATTTCAGACGGCCCGTCTCCTTATTACGCGTTTGGCGGTAATTTCGCCGGAAGAAATGATGTTGAATGTCACGAGAGTGTCTCAAATTTTCAAATTTGTAGCCGAGGACTTAAGCAACTGAGATTCAAAATTTTAACTGAAATTCAAAAGATCAAAAAAAGTTTCAAAAAGTTTCCTTTGATGAATGCCTCTGCCGGAAGGATGACGCTGCTGATGAAGACGACGACAACGACATGGCGACTATAATAAGAGTTACATTGTCGTTGGTGTCTGATGAAGATGTTGTTGTTGGTGATCGTAGTAGTACGCAAGCGACAACAACTACAACAACTACAACGACTACAACGACAACAACTACAACAACTACAACGACTACAACGACAACAACTACAACAACTACAACGACTACAACTACAACGACAACAACTACAGCGACAACAACTACAGCGACAACAACTACAGCGACAACAACTACAACGACAACAATTACTGCGACAACGACAACGACAACAACTACAACTACAGTTGATATAATCGGAATCGTCATCACGGTTAAAAATGTTCGGTCAATTAGCAAACTTCACCAATGTTTAAAGGCATGAATTAATTATAGAGATAAATAATGACAATTGATAACCGATAATGAGAAGCACGTGATGTTATTACCGGACAAGGTCGACCTGAGTAGCCATGAGATGTAATGTATACAAACTGTCAAAAATTAAAAAAAAAATTAAAAAAATTAAAAAATTTTTAAAATCATTCTCGTATGGAGCTGGAGTTTCGAAGATTTATTGTGCCTTGTACGAAGCCTTTGTAGCATGGCTTAATCGCTGTTAAACAACACACACGCACATATACACACATGCATACATACAGTCGTCAAACATGTTCGAAGAACCTTTTACATGCGCATAAAAATATACAGCTATATATATATATATATACATATATGTTGGTAAAAAAAATGTATATATATATATTATATGTAATGGCGCGTACGTTTGTATGTGTGTGCGCGCGTGTGTGTGTGACCTGACTTCAATCAATAGATGGCGTGTTTGTGAGGTACTTATAAATGAATGATGCATAAACATAATAAAATACGACCACACATGAAATGTTGCTGATGTCTGCAAATTAATTGTATAATATTTGCACTCAACTGATACAACCATAAAACCCATGACTGCCTTTTCAAGTCCGCTAATGTATATTAACACACACAAACTTTCAACACCGCCGGTGTTTTTGCCTGCCCCCTTTCTCTCTCTATATATATCTCTCTCTGTGTGTGTGTACAATCCTTTTTAGGTTTGTTGTTTGTGTGGTTGGATAGTTGCTTGTGTTGTTAAATGATCGTTCAAGTGATTGCATTTTTTCTTTAAATTTGAAAATGCTTCCTATGTTTTGAGTTCGTGAGCGGAGCGAGGAGTGCGTCTTCAAAATTATTTAAATAGAAAGAAAAATGTTGTCATTTGTAGCGTTTGTGGTTGATAACCAAGGTTTAACGAGTCAGTTTTACTGGCTCACGTAGGTCTCAATTTGTTTTCAGTGTGTCTTTAACTTTTTTTTATTTGATGATGATTTTTCAAATTTTGTACATCAAAAAAGACAAAATGTTTTAAAATTTGTGAAACCTGCTCAATAGCAAGATTAAAAACAACTTGTTATGATTGAAGTTAGATTAGTTGAAGATTTAGTTATTTTTGAAAAATCATAAAAATTTGCATGATTAGTCAGTGCTAATGAATGACATCATCACCGACGTCACGTGAACGAGGGCAACCAATCAGGATTCGCCGTCGCTTTCGAACGTGTTGCTGTGAGATATGTGTGTGTGTGTGTGTGTGTGTGTGTGTATGTGTGCTAGTTTTTTGAGAAATTCATTTTCTCTTTATGTTTACATATAACTTTGCATTTAAATGCATATCATCTGAAAGTGAATTTGAAAAAATGTTTAAGAAAAATAAAAAGTACCACAAAAAATGAGGGAGTGAGGTTTTTTAAATTTTCAATCAATAATCCGCCATTTTTGTGTGCATTTCTGCGTGTTTGTGTGTGTGTTTGTGTGCAAGTGTGTGTATGTGAGTGCGAGTATGTGATTGTATGTGTGCGTGTGTGAGTGTCTGTGTGCGTGTATGCAGGTTCTGTGAGAAAGTTTGTTATAAAATGTGTTTACGATTAATAACGGTCCACCACACACACAAACACACACGCACATACACACACCCACATATATATATATATATATATATATATATATATATATATATTTATATATATATATAATTTCATATAATTTCAAACTTGATGTAAAACTACAAACACACACACACACACACACAGAATCAACCAAACATGCACCAGCGTACACTCACACGTGCACATCTGCACACATGTACAAACATTCCCACATACATTATAATTATATGTCTACATAATCATGATAGCATAAATTTTTAATGTATTTGCATAACCACTTGAATCATTTTGTGCTTACATATGCTATGTGTATGCTATCTGTATGTATGTATATATATTTGTATGTATGTATGTATGTATATTTATGTAAGTATGTACGTATGTATAAGTATTAGTATTAATATACGCTTTTTAAATTATTATCACAGGGGTGCTCATAAACAATGATTAAAACAATTTATATCAAGAAAAAGTTTCATTGATCAAAGAGATAATTCTTTAACAGCTTTTTGAAATTCTTGACGGTGAGACCAGGTTGTCACAAGTAGCCCGGTAGACTGTTCCATACTTCTGGGCCAGCAATAGAAAATTTTTTTGAACCAATCTTTAAACGTGATGCTGGATGGTCCACCAAGTTTTCATCGTCACGACGTAAGTTGTATGTCTTTGAAAACTTAGTTTTAGAAGAGCATCTATCAGCTAAAAACTTCAAAGCGAGTCCATTTCTGACTTTAAACATCGGAAGCGAAATTTTGAATGCAACTCTTCTATCAACCTTCAACCAATGTAGTTCTCGAAATATTGGAGTGACGTGGTCATATTTTGCAGCTCCCACAACAAGCTTGGCAGTACGGTTTTGAATGAGCTGTTGCATAGATATCATTCTGTCAGGTAGACCAAAAAACAAACTATTGCATTCACCCATCCCCGCATGTACAAATGCATGGATCAAACTTTGGACCATATCTCTCTGAAGCGATCTTTTAACTATTCTCAACATGCGCAACTGATTCAAAAAATATTTGTAATGAATTTTACGTGATGATGCATTGTTAGCTGTGGGTCCAGGATAAAACCCAAGTTGACAGCTCTGGAAGAAAATTTAATCTCCTGATCATTAATGATAGCTGAATCGATTTTAATTCTTTAGAGCTGTTGCTATGTCCAAATTGGCTTTAACTGCGTTTTAACATTGATTCAACTTTAAACAGTTTCTAGACATCTGAACATCTATTTTCGTCAGACATTTAATGAATTTGTGATTATAATTTGGGATTCACTAGTGGTCCGCTAATTATGATCTGGATATCATCAGCATAAGCATGACTATAGAAACCAAATGAATCAATTCATTGAAGAACATCTGCCGTGTATAAAATAAATTAGGGCCCTAATACCGAGCCATGTGACACATCGGTAACGACCGGCTGCTTATCTGACAAATTGTGGTTAAACAGCACTTGTTGCGTTCGATCTGTCAAGAAAGATTGAAACCAGAGTGTCGGTGTCCCCGATAAACCAAACTGTCTCTGCGAATGGTCTAGCAGAATATCATGATCGACGCAATCAAACTCGTGTCCAAAAGCGCCCGGATAGAGACATTTTTGGTATCTGTCGCTGAAAATAATGTAGACAAAATATCCAACAAAGCTGTCTGTCGAGTGATGTCTTAATCCTGACTGATGCACAGGCAACAAATCATTTTGTTCTAAATGGCTAACCTCTTCATTAGCAATTATTCGTTCAATATTCTTTGACATAAACAAGAGATTTGAAACTGCTCTGTAGTCATTTTCATCACTTGTATTCAACCATTTTTCTTTAAAAGAGGTATCACCGGGACATGTTTGTACAAGACAGGAAATTTTCTAGTACTCAAACATAAGTTGGTGAAACTGGTGAACAACTTTGAAAATAAGTTGAAATGCTTCTTGAGAAAGTGGGCAGGCAAGCAGTCGAGATTGCAGGTTTTAGATGGCGAATTCGAAATTATTTGTTTTATATCATCCTCGGTAGTCAGTGAAGGTCGAAAATACTTTGTTGTTAAAATCACCACAAGCAATTGATGGTGGATCACTGGATGCTGTAAATTTCATAACTTTGACAATTTTGTCATAAAAAAATTTAAAAACGATTGCGCCAGTAGTTTGGATTCATATGGACAAGATGCAAATGTTTTGTCTTAATCAAGCATTTTATTTAGAATTCTCCAGAGCTGCTTTTGATTGCAACTTGCAACTTCCATGATTGACCAGTTTTTTCCCTTACTGCTTAAAAACGTCTTCGAAAAGACGTTTTTTGGCATTTAAAGTTTCAACCGACAAAATTTTTTTAAAACGTCTTTCCATTATTCTGCGGTAAGACTTGGAACGGCGACATTCAATATCGAACCAAGGAGCCATAGGATCCTGTCTGATCTCAATAAAATGTTTGGGTGCAACAATATTGACATGTATGTATGTATGTTAAAACCAAATCGTGATGAATGACACCAAACAGTCAAACATCTGATTAAAAGGGTTAACACTTTAATGTATCGTTAGTCTCACACGTCGGCGTTTAAATTAATATTTTCCGACACACAAACATGCAGAAATCGCTGCAACAAACACGAGATGTGGTTTATTGCAAAAAAGAACTCTCTGTTGTCACCTGACCGAATACCAATCATTTTACACAATGTTTTAATAAATTTTGAAGTATTGGGGTCCATGGGTCCAAGGACCTCGATACATATTGGCAAAAAATCTAAGGAAGGCAGGGCGTGTTCATATTTTTTAATTTTTTCGTCCGATGCCCTGATTGCAGCCAAACCACATTCTTTGCTGGTAAGGTGAACGTAGCGCTCGGCCAAGGTACCAGGAACCGTAACATCCCAAGCCAAACATCTACCAGCTCTCCAGGGAGTAAGAGTACAACCGTCTGGTCGCTTGCCATCTTGCACTGAAATGCCAGATGGTTCCTTCAAAACAGGAATAGAAGCTTTAGGAAAAAGCCGGCAAATGTAATCATTCAAAGCTGAATGACGAAGTTGACGGCCTCCACCTAAACGGCAAACCAAACCATGATGACCAAATTCGTCCGCCTCCGCGCCGCAACGACACGGATATTTATTTTGTATACTTAGGCCAAGTCTGAAACCAAGGGCAAATCTAACAGACTCGTCATCGAGTCTGGTGCCTACGGAAGTGTTGGGCCACGACCTCAACCAACCACAACTAACATCACTAGTTGCAGCCAATAAGCGGGCGGAGGAAGAAGCACCGACACCAGAAAACAGAAGTTCATGAAAAGTCTTCTTATATTGCTCATCTAAAATTTGAGCTTGTGAAGGGCTTTCAGGTGTGGTCGGCAGAGGTGGGATGTCACAGCAACAACAAAATCGGCAAAGCAAGGCGGACTGGAGGTCAAGAGTGGCAGCGGCAGAAGATTTATAGACGATTGGTGCCAACTGAACCACACTGAGTAACCCCAGACCACCATACCGCACCGGCAGCTGAGCCTGGAACCAGCCACTGTCAGTCAAATGAACATTGCAAATGGCTGACAAGGCGGTACGCAAAGCATCATCAAATCTGCCCAACAACGATGGGTTAATGTAGCTGGATGTACGAAGAAAATACATCATTTTGGGCAAACTGAGGGCGCTTCGGACAATAGTCAGGGCGTCGTGGGCGGAAAGATGAGACACTCGGTCGAGGGCGAACTTGAGTTCTGAAAACTTTTAATAAAAAAATTTAATTTGGGAGTCGCCCTCGAACAAGGGTGTGCCCAAAAGACTTAAATTTGATTTTTGAACAATGGGTACGTCCGCCAACACCGGTGGCAAATGTAGTGAATCTTTAAAATAGAGTTCACATTTATTGGTGTTTAACTCTAGCCCAATGGTGTTGGCTTCGTTTTTCAAAAATTTTTAGTTTTCGGCCAGTGTTTAGCTTTTTGAAGCAATGCTAATGTCGTCCAGGTAGCCACAAATGAAAACGGACGACAGTTTTTCCAACAAGGGATGCAGGGTCAATGCAAATAGAAGAGGTCCCAGTGGATCACCCTGTTGCACGCCCTCGGACGATTCAACCACCCAGGTGTGATAGCCAAGCGAAGAAGCGAGGCCGCAAGCAGAATGGCAGAAATTATATATTCTGGGGCAGAAACATTTGACGGCCTCCAGCATTGAATCTCTTCTCATAGCGTTGAAGGCATTTTTAAAATCGATTTTTAGGAATCCCCATTGATTGGGGAGGTCTGTAACCAATTTTCGAACGTATGTATGTATGTATGTATGTATGTATGTATGTATGTATGTATGTATGTATGTATGTATGTATGTATGCATGTATGTATGTATGTATGTATGCATGTATGTATGTATGTATGTATGTATGTATGTATGTATGCATGTATGTATGTATGTATGTATGTATGTATGTATGTATGTATGTATGTATGTATGTATGTATGTATGTATGTATGTATGTATGTATGTATGTATGTATGCATGCATGTATGTATGTATGTATGCATGCATGTATGTATGTATGTATGTATGCATGTATGTATGTATGTATGTGTGTATGTATGTATGTATGTATGTATGTATGTATGTATGTATGTATGTATACGTATGTATACGTATGTATGTATATATGTGCGTGAAATGTTTCTGCATCAAACCATATACATGTGTTTGTTTTATGTGAATTACATGTACTTTGCTAGTGCAGTTTTTGTGTATTACTTGAATAACTATGTGTGCGTGTTGCTGTGTGTGTTTTATTTGTTTTGTATATGTGTGCGTGGGGTTTGTTTCACATGTGCTTGCTGTTAGCTGCTGCGGAGTTGAACGCCATCAAAAGATATAAAATATATTCTTCTCATAGAACATTTCTGTTTGTCCACTTGTGAATTTTATGTGTCATTTAGTGGTTCATCTGTACTGTGCATTTCAAATGTGTACCTCGTTTAAATAAAAGTGATGATGTGCTGGTGATGTTTTATTAATACGAAAATGCCTGGTTGTATTTATGTGTGTATGTGTGATTATATCTACTTGATATGTGTGTTTGTGTGATTGTGTCTACTTGGTGTGTGTATGTGTGTGTGTGTGTGTGTGTGTGTGATTATATCTACTTGGTGTGTTTATGCGTGATTGTATCTATTTGGTGTGTGTTGTGTGTATGTGTGATTGTATCTACTTGGTGTGTGTATGTGTGAATGTATCTACTTGGTGTGTGTGTGTGATTGCATCTACTTGGTATGTGCATGTGTGATTGTATCTACTTGGTGTGTGTATGTGTGATTGGTTATATTTATGTTACTCTTTCGTTTTATATATTGAAATATTTCTTATTCACCCATTGAATAGTATGTTAATTAATTGCATTTAAATTTAAGAAATAGCACAGGCAGGCAGACAGACAGACAAACAGACAGACAGACGAGTGGATTAATGTTTTAAGTTAAGTAGGCCAGTTTAATGTTTGTAGAGCATACATTCATTTTAATTGTTATTTTAACGTTTAATATGTTAACATGTGTGGCTATTGAACAATGTGGATGTGTGTTTTACTGAATGAGTGTGTTGTTGTGTTGTGTGTGTATGTATGTGCGTGTGTGTATGTATGTGTGTGAGTCTGCGTGCGTGTGTATGTATTTATGTGTGTGTGTGTGGTGTGTGTGTATCATGTTGACGTTATTTTGTGTGCGTGCGTGCGGTTGTGTGTGTCTGTGAGATAATCGGTTGCCATTTTTTAAACTCGTTTGTTCTTTCTTCAAACATCATTTGGTAAAGTGTATACATGAAAAGTTTTGTGAATTTTGTGTTTGTACACTTTGGAATGTTTTTGGATAATCTGGAATTCAACTTTACGTAAATAATTATTGAATATTTAGTGACGACCTGAGTGTTTGTGTGTGTGTGTGTGCGTGTGTGTGCGTGGGTGTGCGTGCGTGCATGTTATATTAATTGATATGTGTTAATTAGTTGATGTTTGCTTGCACCTGTCCTTTGTGCTGGCGGTCTCGAGATTTGATGTTCGTGAAAAGTGAACATTTCAGCCGAGCCAATCAAACTCAGGATCGACAATTCAGTCCCAACTTGCACCAATCTTCACAGAACATCAAGCAACATGATGTTGAGATCTTGGTCCAATGTATTTTACATGAGGGGGGTAACAAGGGAGAGCCATCTAATCATCATTGACTGAAAAATTATTCAAATTATTCAAATTATTCAAATTATTCAACTTTTTTCAAAAAACTTCCACCGACATACATGTCATTTGTTAAAAACACCGGTTTCAATGGAAGACTCATTAAACAAAAAATTATAGAATAATTAAAAACAAATAGTCACCAAATTTATTGAAATCGTTTTGTTTTTGAAAATAAATGTCAATATGGGGGAAATTTCACGCAGAGTTTGGATGCCATGGCACCAAACTCTGCGTGAAACACAGGTTTATGACGTCATCGCATTGTCACTTTTCACGCCCTTACTTCACTATCTTGTCATATCATCATCATATCATGTGCAACTCTGTAAAATGAACTTTGATATGAGTATATATAAATATATATATATTGCAGCAGTAGTAGTAGCAGCAGTAGCAGTAGCAGCAGTAGCAGCAATGTTTGTTGCTTGCATCAGATGCAAATTCATTGACGTTAATAATCCACAATTCATTGAAAATTTATTAAATATTTCATCGTGAGCCGTGATTTGCATTTCAGTGCAGAACTGTGAAATCTGTTTTTTGATTCGTAATATTTTTTTGAGATGTGCCCCTACACGAGGAGATTTTAATTTATTGGTTCATAAATTAATTAAAATTTAGTTCATATGTTAACAAAATTATGCTGAAATATTTCTATCTCCACTTGTTCATGCTTGGAGAAGTCTCAGTATTGAACAACTCTGCATGGAACACGACAACTTGAATGCAACACTGCACAAAACCAGCTCAGTCGGAAACAACAATCAGATCGGGATCGAAAAACAATGTAAGAAACGTTGAAAGAAGTCGCAAAATGCTGTTAAAAAATGTCCCTAAATTGCATGGGACGTAAAAGTATAAAAACAATTGAAGGTAAATATTAAAATGGAAGACAAAAAGGAAGCGAGAGAGGAGGATGCAAACAACGAGGAGGAGTTCACGTGCGTTCGTGCAAACGATGCTGTGAGGACGTTTTTTATTGTTCTTTGTTCTTTCCGCTAGTGCAGCTTCGCATGTCAACTTCAACAAAATAATAACTACGCCTGCTCTGTGTGCCGCTATGTTTCTACCTCTGTGTATGTGTGTGTGTGTGCATATGTGTTTGTGTGTATGCGTTTGTGTGTATGTGTGTGTGTATGTGTGTGTCTGCGTTTGTATCAGTGAGATTGTGTCAGTGATTATTTTTGTGAATGTGTGCATATGTGTATGTGTGTATGTATGTGTGGGTGTGCGTTTCTTTATGTTTTTTTTTGTGCGCGCGTCTGTGTTATTTTGTTTTCGTGTGTTTTGGTTTCTGTGCGTCCGCGGGTTTGTAGGGACGGAATATTTCTTTTTAACTAGATGCTGGTTACACAAAGCCTGGGATGTTTGATGTTTAAGTTGTTATGTGTGTCCGCTAGATGCGTTTCGTTAGTTTTGCATATTGTTAACAACACATGCTTTGTTGTGAAAATAATATTCTGAAATGTTAAAGGGTCTTAATTTTACATTGTTTTAGCACAAAAATAATGCTTAATATCATTTCAACGGCAGAAAAATGATGCCAACTTGGTTTGTGTGTTTGTGCTGCCACACACACACTCACACACACGCACATACACACACACACACACACACACAAATCATAAACCTCTATTCAGTGAGTCGACATTCACCTCAAAACGTTGGCTAAGTATCAAAAGATCTTGTTGTTAAATATAATGAGACTTATTTGCTACGAAGTAAAATTAACAATCTTATGGAATAAGGTGAACATACGTTTTCATTGTTGTCAACAATTTGTTGCAGATATATAATTAAAATCTATGAGTAAATATATAAATAAATTGAATTAATGAAGTTTACCTCCATAGCAAAGGTTCATTCAACGAAAACATGGCGGCATACGTAAAATTTACTCTAGCGAATGAAAAAGTTTTGTTGCTTGGTTAGCAACTAGCAAGAGACATCGTAATTTCGTAAAAATAAAACGCTGTTTAATCAGGTTTGATTTCATTTATAGGGAGAGGTGTCATTTATATGGAGTTACACTAGGAGTTCAAGTTTGTTTATTGTTTAAAAAAGTATAAGCATGTGCCATGGTTGACTGACAGTGCCTTAACTAAAATTTTATCCCACAAATGTTTACATGATGCAGACTTTGATGAAAAAACTTTTCATATATATACTATCAAACTGCAAAAACAATTTCAATTGTTGTATCGAAGTAGAAAAGGCATCAACCAGGACAGGTGCACAGATTTTAAAATGGCAAGGAGAACCTTAGAGAAAGATAGAAGAAGAAAGAAGTTGATAAGAAAGAGAGATAGAGAGAGAGAGAGAGAGAGAGAGAGAAGAATGAGAAAGAGAGAGGTAGAGACAAATGTAGGCATACTAAGGTAGGTAGACCCAGCATAAACGATCGCTAATGAGATGAATAATGCAAAATATTCAAATACTTCCAGGAAGTCGGCGCTAAAAACACGTTTGCAATCAGACAAAAACCAACATTATATAAAAATAAATTATGCATTTATATGATTCTATATATTGGTCGTAAAATATATAAGTCTATGGATTTGATTGGATCCTGTATTTTATATGCTTATACTTACATGCGCATAAACTTATTTATATTCACAGACTTACGTGTATGCACATGCATATGTTTAGTAATTACAATACAATATGCACCAATGACTTCACATCATTCAAACGTTTATGTTATCATTTGACAATTTTTTTTAAATAATGTCATCCAAAAACTTGTGATGTCGCACAATTTAATGAATTATTTTTAATTTTATTTAAGTTAATCAATTTTTTCTCATGTATCAGTTTTTATTTGAAGATTAAGTTGAAAAAAAAACTACAGATAACGAACTTTAGATCGAATGCCTGCTTTGACGCCAACCGCCCATACATTTGCCAAGAAACATACTTATAATGAACTTTTAATTCTTTCATTGAACTAAGCATCATGAACTGAACTGAGAAACAAAAACATTGCCAACACAGTTATACTTACACACGCACACATACACACACACACACACACACACACACACACACACACACATATATATATATATATATATATATAATTCGTGATCTGCATGAACATTAATAAAAAATTATGACAAAACACACCAACACACTAACACAAAGAAGTAGGCTGGCAAAGAAGCGAGATTATAAACACAGAACATAAACATTCACAAAGCATAAAAACATCTGTGAACCTACAAACACAAGTAAACACATACACGCACACAGACAAAATACATACACATCACAAACACACAACCACAAAAAACAATGTACTCGCAAAAAAAACACAAACAGGAACACATATGAACACACATACAAATTCTATACTGTACACACAAACACATACTCTATATACCCAAAGAAATTGGCACGCACATAAACACTTGTCTAAAACACAAACTCATAAACACACGTCACACACACACACAACTAAAAAATCACATATAAACAACCACAAAATCACACAGACATACACAACCAAAAAATCACACACACGCACATCACATACACACACAGAGGCAAACATGTCGCATGTTTATGTCGTTATGAATCGTAAAATATTTACGATGTAATGCGCTTTTTTATGACTCGAATTAAGCATAGCGCGCAATTTTTAGAATTTTTTTTCAAATATGAATTCTCATCGGACGAAAATGGTTAGGATGATAAGGACGAAATCAACGAGGATGACGATGGTGGCGATGATGGTGGCGATGATGGTGGCGATGATGGTGATATGAAAGACAAGGGTGATGATGGAATGATGATGAAAGTGAGGTAAATGATGATGACAAATGTGCCAGTGATGAGAAAAATAACTACTGAAGCAGTCAAGCAGAAGCACAAACGGCGATAGTTGAGGAAACGATTGAATTATCGGTGAAAAAAAATGTTAAAAAGACAAAAAATATTTCAAATATATCGGATAAAATATTAAATATTACAAAAATGTTTAAAAAATGTTAAAAATGTTGAAAAAACAAAAAATATTTCAAATCTATCGGATAAAATATTAAATATTACAAAAATGTTTAAAAAATGTTAAAAATGTTGAAAAAACAAAAAATATTTCAAATCTATCGGATAAAATATTTTAGTTTGATTTTAGTTTTTGTGCTATTTTTGCTCTAAGAGCTTAATATCCAATTGAATCAGCTTTCAAACATTTTGATGCAATCATTTCATACGTTTGACTCATACATACAAACAGAAACCAGCCGGAATCAATCAATCCTTTTTTGTATGTTTGTAGATTTGAAATTATCTCTCCCGATTCCATAAATTTGTGTTTTGTTGAATTAATTAATCAATTAATTAGTAAGTTAATTAATTAATAGCGTAGCATAAATGAATTTGGTTTCGAATGGTAACTGAATTTGTAATTGATTAGATAGATGTACGTATTTGTTTGCTCCCAAATTTGTAAATATGAAGACCCTGAGCCAACAAAAAAAGTGTCAAAAATAATTATTTCCAGAAATAAAATAATAAATTCTCACCTCTTTCAACAATTAGTTGCTAATAAATATGAATATTTAAACAAAGTAAAAAAGTTTTGGTAATAAAACATTATCATTGGAAAATCCAAATTCTTTTGCAATACAAATCTCATCTATAATATGAAACTTAATTTTTTGAAATTCTGGCCATAAATATACAAACCAACTATATAAATCGCCATTTTAACATCGTGGTTGTTATTACTGTTTGTTCTTCGGAGTCTAAATTATTTTTGTTGTTTACATTTCACGGATTATCCCAATCGTTCTACAGCTTTCGTTGCATTCGGTTTTCTTAATACTTTCCAATTTTCAAGTTTTAATTTATCATATACCATTTTGAACCATCATTGTATTAATAATAATGTTTTTTTTATTATTAATCAATCGCGACGCCTTATTTGTAACTATTCGATTTAGCAATGTAAGAGTAATTATGTGATTGACGAAGTATTCTTGCTAAATCTTTATCTATGTATGTATATCGAGATATGAATGAATGAACCATTATGTCAAATTTGCATCAAGTTGTTAGATAAATTTTTTTAAATCATTTTCGCGTACAGATTGTACTATTTGACGTCACCATATAAAAACTTTAATTGATTATAATATAAGGATATTGAAAATTTTGAATTCGTATGAAGTTTAACTGTGCTGAGACCTTAATTCAAATATAAAATTCTCATGTAAAACATATTAATTTTAAAATTTTGTCGTGGGCGCGTGTTTAACTAAATCGCAAGAGAAGATTCAATTTGAAACTTTCAATCCTAAAACTTTATTGAAACGCTTTTTTCAGTCACAATTACTCCTAAATCCTACTTTCTATTGGATATCTTATATATATATATATATATATATATAATGATATATATATATATATATATATATATATATCATTATATATCATAATATACCATTATATACCATTATATATATATATATATATATATATATATATATATATCATTATATGCCATTATATACCATTATATATATATATACATATATATATATATATATATATATATATATATATATATACATATATATATATATAATGGTATAACGGTAAGTTTATTTACATGCAAATATTAGTAAATTTATGTACGTATAAAACTGCCATCAATCATAGTCACGTGTATTGCAATTCAGACATGTTTTTCTCTCAATCACGTTAAACATGCACGCACATGGAGAGTTAAACACACGGAATCTCTTTTTTTATCCCCCCCTCTCTCTCTTTCTCTCTTTGCCTCTCTTTTTTCTTTCCTTTCCTTCTTTCTATCTTTTGTTGAACTTTAAAAGCAGATACATACACATACAGACACATATGTTCATAGACATAAGCACATATATTTCCCCCACGCACAAACTCTAACAGGCAAACCTGTATAAAATCTCAAAATCTAATTTAGTTTGATATGGGCAATATAAAACACATTCATGCACAATCGACAACACGCACATTAGAATCAAGTTCGATGTTTCCATTTATTTTATTTAATGTAACAATAATGCCAGTCGCTACTACGGTCTGTGTGTGTGTGCTTTTTTACTATGTGTGTGTATGCCTTGTATGTTGTTGTATATATGTTGTTTCGTACTAATGGAAAAACTTGAAAATTTTGTTATCAAATATGTAAACTTTTTGAAATTATTACATCGCATAAAAATTTTTCCTTTTTTCGGAATTTAAAAATTTTGAGGTTAAATGAAAGTTGCCAAATTTTTAAATAAAGTTTAATCTAATTATTTAATGAATTTTTAAAAAAGAAACATCATGTTCATTCATATTTGTATGCCAGCACCTAAATGCTTGCTTTTTTGACCATCTAGCGGAATGGATTTGATATATATATAAGAAATTATGAACTCTCTAGAACAGGTCTGTGAGTGAGTATGTGTGAATGTTTTTGAGCACATTAGGGCACGATCGACCTCGACCTGAACCTTTTAAAATTGGAAACATAAAGTGGAGCGCAAATTTTGTTTTTATTAATTATTTACACCGAACAATTTAAAAATTTATTGGAGACCGGCAACATGTTGCAGCTTGATGGAGTGCACTCTCAATGGTGTTGGCTAGTTGTTGGTTGGCGCGTACGCTCTATGGTATGAGCATAATTCACAAACTAATTAAAAATTATGCAGTTAATTGAGTCGGTCTAATTTTTTGCTGGAAATATAAAAATAACTCAAATTCCTTGCAGAAAAATTTTTTAAACTTTATTAAAATTTACGATTTATTTTCAAGGTTTAACTTTAAAATTAACTTTTAACTCTGAAATTTGGCAGATCAATAAAATATTTGTTAAACATTTTTAATTGAATGTATTGTATATATATATATATATATATATATAAATATATATATATATATTATATATATATATATATATATATATTAAATGTTTGTTTGATAAAACAAATTAATTTGATTCATGCATTCACTGTTTTGGCTTTATTCCCTATTCACTTTTCGGTATAAACAATATAATAAAAAAATCTTTTTCAGAGTCACTAAAATTTTATTTAATAACTCTTTTTTTAATTTGATTATTTCTAGCAAAGTTAATTTAGAGTTTAGACCATATCAAACCATTTGTCAATTTGGGTTAACTCAATATATAAAACCCAATATAAAAAACCAGATCATGCAGTTTCAAGCTCATTCAGTTCTCAGTACATGTTAGCCTGCGAGGGTTCTTACAAAGTGCAAACCAAGTTGCATAAGGATCTGCTAAATAAATCCAGACCTGTTAAAGCCATGCAGAGGTTGAACATTTCAAACTACCCATACTAGGTTAGACCACGCAGAAATTAGAACGTCGAAAGCATTGGTTCATTGCCACTCGTTCGAAATGTTTGGACGACATTTTGAAAATATAATAAAATCAAATTTTCTACATTTTCAATTCAAATTCAATTCAAAAAGGTTTTTATTTTCGGGAAACAGAAGCAGGAGAACCAAAGCTCAGCTTGTTGGGCCACCTAAAACAAAATTAATTACGGTATTAATATACAAAAAAGAGGGAAAAACAGAAATTGAAACAACTGCAATGAAATTTAGATACTAAAATAAACAACGCCCGCCTGTACATGCATATATATATATATATATACCTACATTCATATATGCACGCACATACATATACATACATAAATGCAACGAAATATGAAGTGAAAGTTTTGACGTACATAAACTAAAGATACTAAGGTAAATGTCGATCAAAGATAAGTTTAAATATAGGGTTTTTAAAAATACCCAGTGAAGATGAATTTTTAAGTGGTTGGTAAACTATCCAAAAAAGAATGGAAACCGATAAAGTTGAATTTATTAGGAAATTAGTTCTTGGTTTAATCAAAGAAAAATCCTAGTTATTGCGTAAAATTTTAAAACGAGGATCATGGTAAGCTGATAGCTGAATATATAGTGAATAACAGTAGTTTAATTTAAATGACTTAAAATTAAAAAACCAATGAAGATAAAATATGTAATTGCTTTATATTCAGGGTGATAGCCAAATTGTAGAAATTACTTATATGATCAGATTTTAAAAGATGAAATAGAATACGCAAAAAAAATTCTGGTTTAAAATTAAAATATTTAAATGAGACTTGAGATGAAATGAGATTATGGTAACAGATGGATAAACAGTTAACAATAGGATAAATAAGGCGAGACATGAGAATTGCATAAAGTTAGTAAAATAAAGTTTGGAAATTTAAACCTTAACCGATAAATTCTTTCCAAATTCATTGATAATTTATTAGATATATAACCAATGTGATCTTTTTTATGCATAATTTATAATTAATTATAGAAGTCACAATATTAAAATCAGAAAGCGAAAATGAAGAGTATAAGCCAGTATTAGGATTTAAGCATTTTGGAACACATGTGAAATGTACTGTTGCTAAAAGTAGAATTAGCAAGCTCGGCGAAAATATGAGCAACTTGTTTAAATAAGGGAGTCAGCAAAGAATCAAGCAGGAATGTTTTGTTAGGTTAAGAAAGAACGAGTTTTGTAATGTCGGTATCGAACTCAGGTGGAAAAAATGGGGAAAAATGTCGAAATGAGATTTAGATATAAGGTAGAATAATTTGCTAAAAATATTATTTTTAATTTCAATAATATTATTAATAATAATGCTATTATTATTATTACTATTAATTTCATCATAACGATTAGTAAATGGCGTTTGTTGGGCATGCATGGTAGGAGATGCACTGAGGTGTTAATTAATTGTCGGTTCTGTTCGACCGATCGGCTGCGAGTCGTGCAGTGCTGCTCCTTCCTTGTGCATTTGTTAGGCACTAATTTATTTTGGCAGATGTTTCTCTTAAATGTGTTTTGTAGATTTTTTTCAGGTTATTAAAATTGCTAAATAATTTAGCGTGTAAGAAAATTGTAAACTTAAACTTTGTAAAATTTTGAGTAAACACCTAGAGCCTTGGCTCTAGATGTAAGCAGGTGTGAACATTTGAATGAGTGTGGATGCAATGTGCATTTTTAATTATTTTCCTTATTAACTTCTCAAAAAAATTTTTATTAAAAGCCTTGAGAACCAAAACCAATAAACCTGCATACGAAAACGCCAGATAGGTAATGCAGGCAGATATGAAGACCACCTGATCAAAAGGCACAGCACAACCCGTACGCACACACTTATTTGCAAACACATCCAAGCATACATTTGCACACACCCACACACACACACACACTGACACACACACACAAACACACACATGCACATTGCACACATTGTGTGAGAACATTTACTTTTATAACACTTTCAACTTGAGCATTCAATCACGTTCGTAATAAACAAGACATAAACATAAACAAGCGCATTGTATGTGTGTATAAGATTCTATCAACCTGCAACACTACGTCCAAATGTTTATTCTTGGGTATGCGTGTGTGTGTGTGTTTGTGTGTGTTTATGTGCGTGTGTGTGTGCGTGTTTGTGTATGTGCGTGTGTGTGTATGGGTGTGTGTGCGCATTTGTATGAAGCACAAATATACAGACACATAAATAAGTATAGAAAATGATGGAGTACACAAAAGAAACTGCGTGTTCCTATCAGCAATAAATTGTTAGACGCATGAATAATAATATGAATAGAACTGATTAGAGTAACGTTCACAAACAGCAAATATCGCTTGATCAAACTTTGTTTTGGAAAGTTGGAACGTAATGTTAATCATATATCGGATAGATAATTTTAATATTTTTGTAAAGATTATTACTACTATTTATTACTTTTAGTGCAATTATTTTATTATTATTACTATTATTATTGTTGTTGTTGTTAATGATGATGTTGTTGTTGTTGGTGGTGTTGTTAATGATGACGATGTTGTTGTTGTTGATGTTGTTGTTGTTGTTAATGATGTTGTTGTTGTTGTTGGTGTTGTTAATGATGATGATGATGTTGTTGTTGGTGTTGTTAATGATGATGATGATGTTGTTGTTGTTGTTGTTAATGATGATGTTGTTGTTGTTGTTAATGATGATGATGTTGTTGTTATTGGTGTTGTTGTTATTTTAATTCTAAAACTTTTGATGACAAATCGTGAAAAAATCTGCCATGAAATGTAGCGAAGTATTTGATGGTCGTCAGTCAAAGCTGTTTCATGATTATTTGCAATGAAACCATCCAACAGATGGATGATTTTATGCTTTCTGAAGGTTTTCGTTCGTTCATCTTGTTTGCACGCGCTGTTCCTATTGGTTGAGAGAAATTATTTTCAGGTCAAAGATATTTTCAATGATATATTTAATTATAAAATTTGTTAGCCTTCATGCAAATGTGAATGCTATGCGTTCTTCCATCTTTGCAAAACGTAGTTTTTTTAATTAAATTTAATTTGCTTCTTCAATTATTTTTTGAAGCTCGATAATTTCTTATAAGGATGAATGGATTGAGTTATTAAAATTGATCTAACATATGCCGACAACAACAATAATAACTAGTTAAATAATTTACAAAGTCGAATGAAAATAATTCCAAATGATTTAATTTTGCACTATTTACGAGACCAAATATTATCGGACCCTACAGCTTCCCTCTTCACGTGAGTTAATAAAATGTATGAAAAATTGAATACTCGTACGAAACAGACACAATGGAGATATATTTTAATGGACAAGATTCTTCTGTGACTGGTATCATTTCGGCTCATACCTGATAAACCTACTAAATTGACATTCAACGATGACCAACGTAGATTTTTCATTAGAGGAACTTAAGTGCGATTCAGGTTTGCATAGAGAACAACTCAAATAGCTGACAAACACGCGTAGGCAGACCAGGAACATTCTCACCTCATCCTCTAAACACACACGCAATCACACAGCGCATTCTTTAAACAAACCGAATTTAAATAATCCGTGTATAAATGAACTTGTACGTTTCTACGCAAATATTATGGAAGCGCAAAACCACGTTGATGGTTGGATATTTGCGAAAATGTTTACGTACTCTACATGGGTTTGAAAAGAGTGAATAAAAGTTCGTACATTTACATTTGCTCTGAAATTAAAGAGCTACAATTATGTTTTTCAAACGTAAAACATTTCAGTATATGTGTATACAAATTTATACAGTAAATGTGTACATGGCGGATGTAAGGGGACCCCCGTCAAATTTCAAAATTAATGAACATTTTACAAATTTTGGTCCTCACACCAAGGTTGTCTAAATTTGCCACTGAACAGTTATTATTATTATTATTATTATTATTATCATCATCATCATTATTATAAAAAATTTATAAGCGCTTAGAAAACAAAAGTTTCTGATAAGCACTAACCAATTATCCATAATTAAATAAATGATATTTCTAATCATTTTAAAATAACAGATATTACTATAAAGAAAATAAATGTGTTTTCAATTTTTTTTTTCAATTTGGCAGACCATTCCAAGCAACTGGTCCCGAAAAAGCAATATCTCTTGATGCAATCCGCAGATCGGTAAATAGCACCAAAAGCAAGTTGCTGTCATCGGATCTCAACTTAAGTTCGATTGAAAGAGCTGGTTTATTTGTTATTTTATTTGTCAAAAATTTCAGCAAAAGCCCATTTACAGTCTTGTATATTAATATACAAATTATATAGATGATTTTTTTTTACAGTGAGCCAATGCAGATCCATTGGTCGAATTTTCCACAATCGGCAACAATTTTTGCAGCCCTGTTTTGAATCGACTGAAGACCAGCAATAGGCCGATCAGGCGATCCATGAGGCAATAGTTTACCGTAATCTTATCTTGAATGTTTGAATGCGTGTATTAACGTCTGTGTCCTAGATTGATGCAGAGACTTTAGAATGCGATATAACTGGCAAAGCTGAAAAGAACATGATTTTGACAACATTTTATATGATTATTGAATGTCAAATTACAATCGAAAATAAACCTCAAACTAGTTTTCGACAAAACTATTTTTTACTGTTTCCACTTTCGATGGAATTAATTTTAATTGTTGACAGTTGTTGCCAGATACCTATAGGTAGAAACTGCGATTTGTCTTGATTTAATTTAAGGTCGTTGCTTGACACCCACATTTCTACTTTTATCAGACATTCAACAAGTTTTTCAACATTACTTTGAAATTGTCCTGTTTAACATATAAATACATATAAATAAAACAACTGTAAGTATATTTATATACATATATCCTCGAGTAAATGTTGGTAATAGACCATAATTTTTACAATATTCTATAAATTCTACCGAATGTTTGGCGTTAATATGTTTGTAGTTCGTTTTTTCGATTTTTTTCACTAAAGTTTTTTGGTGAACGTTTAGTTTATTAAAATTCAAAATTTTAATAGAATATTGTAAAAATACATATATCCGTGCACTTCTGCAGTATATTTTCTTGAATACATATTTTGTTGAACTAGATCGAATTAACGAGTTGTTTCTTTTCTTTTTCAACTGTGGTTTTATTATTAACCATTGTAAAAAAAACTCCTTATGTCTAAAACTCTTCATTAAACTAACTTTACTTCTATCAACTTTATTGTAACACTTTATTCTAGATCTTTAAATAGGAAGCTGAATTTCTATGATCCATCCCTGAAGATGATGCGCTGACATCGAAACGTGGAAAGATAAAATCTTTTAAGAGTGACTCTTGGAAATCTAGTCCATGATTTTGATTGCGATAACAAGAAACTAATTAGAAGATTAGAAACTTGGAAAAAAAATGGAGAAACAACCTGGGCTTCAATCGACTTCAGCAAAATATGTACACACACACACACACACACACACACACACACACACACTCACACATGTTAATATATATTATTATAATAATATTCATCTATTTAAAAAACTGGGAGACCTGAACATTTTATTTATATTAAGAAACACAAACAATGTAAAGCACACACATTAAAACCACACATTCACATTCAGACAAACACACAAACAAACACACAAACATACACACAAAGACATCAAATCCCGCATAAACATTTGTGCGCAGAATTAATACTCGCAACATACAAAACGATCTTGAACATATTTTGTGCACCAAAACATCACTCGTCCACTTAGACGCACACGTACAAATGCATTCAAGTGCACACAGAACTTCACGTACAAAAGCGTTCACATGCACACAGACTCACACGCACACGTACAAATGCGTTCACGTACGCACAGACTCACTAGAACACAAAGACAGCAACCTGCACCATATTAATGTCCATGCACAGATGCTCAAGCAGACACGTACGTTCATGCATATGAAGTCTTACAGAGACTGCAGAATAAAATGCGAAACTCACATACATGCAACACAAATTAAACAAGTTATAATATACGCAAACCTGTAGTTATATATATTTATAAATCAGAGCTAAGAAATACTAAACAACTTGCAATACAATGGAAAGTAAACACGCGAACACGCACATAAACACAAACACACACACGCACGTACACACCGATGCAAATTCACACGTACGCGCAAGCAAGTGAACACGCACGCGAGAACAAACTGAGCCATAAATACAAGCCCTCGTATTGAGGAGCTCTTTTGGTTACGCGTTCAATTTTAACGCGCCCATTAATTTTTTATTCTATGCATTAATTTTTTATTCTATGCATCGGCTTTTTATTCTTTGCACCGCTCGACCCACCGATTTATATTCTTTGGAAACGCTCGTATACTTTTTAATTTCTTTTATTATCGCCCGTATAACGTCATACATATAGAGCCACATCACGTGATCACATAACAAACCGGAAGTGAGATCTTAAAAAGTCACTCTCCATTCATCCACTCATTCTTTCATTCGTCCATTCGTCCATTCATTCACTCCTCCGTCCATCTTTCGCTCCCGTTCATCAAGCTGTTTTTCATTTCAATCTTATTTCAACCATTTTTTCTCATTCGTTCAAGTGTTTATATTTCCAACTTATCAAACGTATTTCTTAACGAAAACGTGTGTAGTGTAATTTTGTGATGCGTTGAACAAATGTTAATTTTTTCTGCACAACATCAAATAAAATGCAATAAAAACTTTCGTCAGTCGTCAGTCGACAATCACGTTTTCAATCCGTATCCGTTCAATTCATCAAACAGCACCGTAAGTTCGTCTATTTAGTTTTTTGGTTTTGTCCATAATTTTAATATCATTTTGACTATTTATTCAATGATTTTATCATTAATTCTTCAGTTAATTTAACGAACATTTCACTCGTTCAAACTATTCCATTGTTTTGGGCGAGGCAGATGGAGCATCGTTCCATTCTCCACCTATTGATCAAAAATTTATCAGCAGCCGAAAATAATTCAATTAATTCTGCAATTTTTATTTACTTAAAAAATTAATTTCCCATTCATTTTTATGACATTCGTTTATTCATTATTTTCATTTTTTTCTAAATGAAACTTTCAATGTTTTTGTTCACTCATTTTCGCGTTTTGTTCGTTGGTTCGTTTTATTATGCGTTTATTCTTTTCACTTCCCCGTTCAAGTTCTTCTTCGTGGCTAGCTGACTCCGGTTAAATACTGTTTAGGTTAAAAATAAGATTTTTTAAAAAGCAGTTTCACGTATGTAAATTAATTACAACAATAATGTTTTTTTATTTGTTCGCTAGTTGCTAATGATTCAAAAAACAAAAAAAAAACACCTCAAACTTTCAGAGGTCTACTATACATAACCAAACAATGATGTGTAGTCGGGCTATTAAGATTTATTTTAAAAATTTATTCTTTTGAATATGTGGTTGAGAGAATGTTGAAAATATAAATGCACTTTCTAATGGTTCACGTCGTAATTATTTGAGAGGATCGATTTATTCATCTACCCCAAGATCAAATTGATTGAACCGTCACCATCATTAAATCTCCCATTATTCATCCGTAACTACCACCATCAGTCATTCCACAGACCATCATCACATTCCATTCCAACATTTGTCACTCGGAGTTTCCATTTAATGCTTTTTGTGGCTGAGTTAAAATTTGTTAATAGTTTCCTCTTCGGATGTTTAAATGATGGAAAGAATTTTAAATTACGTTTTAATTGATATATTAAAATTACAGAATTTCATTTTATTCCTTATTAAATGAGAAAAATCAAAACATGCAGAAACTTCAAAGCAATTATTATCAATAGAAGCCTTGATTCTCGAAACCGAAAGCAACCGTCCGAACAGAAATTTAGAGAACTAGCTGTAAAAAACTGGAAACAAATATGTGGAAATGTGAACAACAAATTAACTAGTGATCCACGAAATGAACAATTAAAACTGACACGACGCCAACATTAAACTCCTTCAACGTCCAACAAACAAAGAAACAAACAAACAAACAAACAAACACACAAACATCACGCGCAAGTACAAATCACCTAACACATCATCATTAAGTATCAGCGATGAACTAAATTGTACTCGAAATAATTCATCGGTCAGTTAGTACAACGAGGGCATTAAAAGTACATTGAAGTTTAAGTACAACAACATAAATATATGTGCGCAACATTGAGCGGTCCGAGATAAAATGCTTATTATTTTATTTAATGTGACAGCATAAACTATGTTTTGTATACAAAAGATTCATGTATATATATATATATATTATATGTATATATATATATATATATATATATATATATATATATATATATATATATATATATATATGCATTATTCTCTCTCTCTCATTCTTCCCCTCTCTGCTTCGTTTTTTCTTTTTCTTTACTTTCCTCCTTTTCCTTTCTTTCATTCCAATAAGTGATGTATGCCAGCTTGAACGTGTTTGAATAGGTTCACAAGCAAACGTTCAATCAAACACACACGTGCAAAAATATGAACATACGCCCACATAAACACACATGTACAAAAACTTGAACATAGGCAGAGAGACAGACAGACAGACAGACAGGCAGACAGACAGAGAGGCAGACAGACAGACAGGCAGACAGACAGACTGACAGACAGATAGGCACACGTCAACGCATCTCTGTAATAGAGTTTATTTTTTATGGCGTTGTATGCGCATTTTATGTTTTTTCATGCATGCCTCCCTTTAAATGGATGCTGGCTCTAAAATCTGCACTCATCTCGCTAGCCTCATATTATGCTGCTATATCATTGTATAAACTATTTTTCTTATATATTTCTTATATGCATATATATATATATATATATATATACAAATATATACTTAAACATATTCTTATATGGAAGTGCATTTATTTGAAGCATCATATTAATGCGTGTGTACAGTTTGTGCGACTTTATATTACATAAGCACGCACTCGCGCGCCTACACACACACTGACACACATACACACACGCACACACATACAAACACACACACACACACAAATACAAACACACACGCACACACATACAAACACACACACACACACAAATACAAACACACACGCTCATCCTGGACATATGTTTCTGTATTTAGATATGTACGTGTTTTTTAATAATGTAGTGTGCGTGTATGTGATTGCTCTCGTATTTATGTTATGAATGTGTGTGTGTGTATCAGTGTATGTGTATATATGTGCATAAATGTTTGAGTGTGTATGTGGTGTGTGTGTGTGTGTGTGTGTGTGTGGTGTACAGTGTTGTGACAAATACTCAGTCATGAGGTATTTAAATACTTTCCACTTTCCAATACTTTGCAATTTTTTGAGTATTTAAATACTATATAAATACTAAATACTGAACATCAGTATTTAAATACTTTTAAATACTGCTCTTAAAAGATGATTTAATTGAGACACAATTTGCACGGGCAATTAAAATAGAACCAAAAAAGAAAATACATAAGAAAATACATAAAATCAAATCTACACAATTATTTTATTTAAACAGTATAAACTGAATTTAATTTTGTTTTAATTCATGTATACTTTTAGCAATAATATTACCAAGTTTGCAAGTGCTGAGAATTCTAATATTGTTGTCATTGTATTACTTAAGCATCGAAATAAATAATTAGACTATAAGTAATTCTGTAAAAACATCAAAACATTGAAATATTTTTAAATTTTAACATTGTACTTATTTTGTCATCTTTTAAATAATGCTATGATGAATATATAAAACATCGTTCACTTTTACCTTAATATGTTTTAGGAAATTTGATGAAACATTCTTGCGTCCACTAATACTGATATTTATCTTTTTGCATAATCTACACTTTCCGGTTAATTTTGCATCACTGTTGCTATTTGCGACATCAATATCTCTTTCACCGAATTCAAATAATCTGAATACTCCTTTGGTAAACCAATTATTTTCAGTCTCATTATCATTTGCCTCGCTTCTTGCTGCCATAATTACGAATTTTTAAATAAAAAAAAACGCAAGACAGGAAACAAATTTTTTAGAAATTAGGAAGGTGCGTGAAGATAGCCACGAAAATAATTTGCCACAAAAATCGTAAAATATAATCATTCCAAAATTCAATATAATTGCAAACATTATTTAGAAAATGTATTAATATAATATACTATAATGCATAAAAATAATATAAATATTTAAGTCATACGTTGATTACTATACTAATACTATACACTTACGCTTATACACGACAAACAGAAAAAAATTATATAAAAAAAACTAGCGATCGGAACTAGCTGTAACTTATAACACAACTCGATTAAAAATTTTTTTCAGATTTTCATACGCAGATAAAAAATATTAAGTGACAAGTATTTAGTATTTAAAAAAATTTTAATTCTAAATACTCGATTGAATTGGTATTTAGTATTTAGTATTTAGTATTTAAAAAAATTTAAATACTAAATACTCGATTGAATTGGTATTTAGTATTTAGTATTTAAAAAAATTTAAATACTAAATACTCGATTGAATTGGTATTTAGTATTTAGTATTTAGTATTTAAAAAAATTTAAATACTAAATACTCGATTGAATTGGTATTTAGTATTTAGTATTTAAAAAAATTTAAATACTAAATACTCGATTGAATTGGTATTTAGTATTTAGTATTTAAAAAAATTTAAATACTAAATACTCGATTGAATTGGTATTTAGTATTTAGTATTTAAAAAAATTTAAATACTAAATACTCGATTGAATTGGTATTTAGTATTTAAAAAAATTTAAATACTAAATACTCGATTGAATTGGTATTTAGTATTTAGTATTTAGTATTTAAAAAAATTTAAATACTAAATACTCGATTGAATTGGTATTTAGTATTTAGTATTTTAAAAAATTTAAATACTAAATACTCGATTGAATTGGTATTTAAATACTTTCTTAAATACCGAAGTCGGTATTTAAATACTATTTAAATACTTTGGGTATTTAAATACTGCACAACACTGGTGGTGTATGTGCGAGAGAGAGAGAGAGAAAGAGAGAGACAATTCAAACAGGATTCATAAATAGCGTAATTCAAGTTTTTTACTTGCCCATAATTAATGAGACTGTCCCAATTTGATGACTACCACTCCAGTAGAGTAGGATTTTTTTTTTAAGTTTTTGTTGCTTCATCTAATGAGTGTCGAAACTTTTTTTTATACGATTGTTTTTTTGTTATTAATTATATGAAATTTTTTTTTTGAAATTTTTGATATTTTTCAGGTTTGAGTTTGTTATTTTCTAAATTCTGAACCACTCATCATAGTTTTTTTTAGAAAAATCTTCTTTATTAAAAATAATTAAATTGACTATCATTTTTCAAAAACTATATTTATAATATCTTACATATAAATTATTTTTGATAAAAATGTTCAAATTAATTGAAATTGAAACAAAAAAAATTTTAAAAACTGTTTGCTGGTTGCATCATTTAAAATTAATTCACCTCATCAAATTGTTTTTTGGTGGTGTGTTCCGTCAGTCAATACAATCAATTTAATTAATTAATTCCATTAATTAATTAAATTTAATTGATTAATTCGATCAATTAATTAAATTTGAGTGAGTGAGTGGGTGAGTGACTGAATGAATAAATGAATGAATGAGTGAATGAATGAATGAATGAATGAATGAATGAATGAATGAATGAATGAATGAATGAATGAACGAATGAACGAATGAACGAATGAACGAACGAGCAAACGAGCGAACAAACGAACGAACGAATGAACGAACGAATGGATGAATGAATGAATGAAAGACAACTTGGCTACATTGAAGGTGCTCTTACGAAAGTTCACTCGGTGTGCATGAAAATATTTGAATGAACGTTTTTATGGTGTGCCTTCTCGCGCATACAATGTAAGCATGGCCCCTTGTCACTCATTTACTAGATGAGAAATACAATCGGTTGCTCAACTGTCACTATGTCAGGGAAAAATTAACTATTTGAGTAAGTTGTAAAAGTTTCAATACCGCAAGAGAAACATGCTTGCAAACAAACAAACAAACAAACAAATTAAAAACAAACATACGAATAAAAAATAAATAAACAAATTAAAAACAAACATACAAATAAAAAATAAACAAACAAATAAACAAACCAATAAAAAACAAACAAATACATGCAAACAAACTGTGGCTGGATATTATTTGGTTTTGAAACAAAACGCTCGTAAAAAGAAACATTAAAATAGAAATTGAGTGATAAAATACAAACGAGTTAATAAGAGTTGGGTAGCAAAATAAAATGCAAAATGACAAACGGGGATGATGCGACAGAGTTCCTAACAGGTTTGTAACAGGTTCGTAACAGTTTCGTTATAAGTTCGTAACAGTTTCGTTACAGGTTTGTAACAGTTTCATAATAGGTTTGTAACAGTTTCGTTACAGGTTTGTAACAGTTTCGTAATAGGTTCGTGACAGAGTTTCGGAAGAGGTTCGTAACAGTTTCGCAATAGGTTTGTAACAGTTCCGTAATAGGTTCGTAACAGAGTTTCGTTTTAGGTTCTAACAGTTTCGTTTTAGGTCCGTAATAGTTTCGCAATATGTTTGTAACAGTTTTGTAATAGGTTCGTAACAGTTTCTTAACAGGTTCATAACAGTTTCGTAACAGGTTTGTAACAGTTTGTAATAGGTTCGTTAGAATTATTCGCTTTGAAACAAAATAATTCCGAATACATGAGCCAAATTCAAACTGTACCTCACACTAATAAAATATAAAATATTGATGGAATGGAATGACAACTAATTATAAACAAAGATCAAACAACTAAAACAACATATTAGCGTGTAGTAAATAAACATAATCATACAGTAAGGTTTAAAGACAATGTCATCTACAATCAATAAACATTGATTATAACATTAATAACGACATTAATAACAACAACAAAATGTGATAGCGATGGCGACAAGAACATCAACGCCGAAGTTCAATTTAACTATAAACAACAACATTATCAACAACAAGAATAAACACCGTCAACAAAAAACAACGTCACAACACCAGCAACTTCAACAACAACAACAACATCGACAGCAAAAAACATCAACAACATTAACAACATATACAACTTCAACAACATCAACAACAGCCATTATCGTCAACAACATCAACACCATTAACAACAATAAATAACGTCAACAACATCAACTACAACATCGGCAACAACAAACAACAGAAGCAGCAGTAGAATCGTATCACGTGCACTGAAAAGCAATAAGTTTTTATGACGAAACGCTCTTTTCCAGGACACATTTTATGACGTCAGAGAGATGGGTGGTGTTTTTAACCTGGAGCTGATTGTGGTGACGACGTGATGATGTGCCGATGTATCCATAAAAAGAACTTACATTCCCTATATACGATCGGCGTTTCATACGATAAAGCGTGATATAAATATTATACAGATATTTGCAAGAATTAATTTCAATTAGATTTAATTAATTTTGTTTCAGTTAAAAATGTTTTTATTACGGCGACATTGAAAGCGTTGTGAGACGACTTAAAAATTACATTAGGCTGGAGGTCAGTGCGTGCATTTGCAATGATAATTGCCGACACAACACAATGAGGTAGTGCACCTTCTGTGGTGTCAGGTAATGTTCTCAACGTTTCAAACTTTTGCCTATGTTAGAGAATTAGTCGACCGCCATTAAAAAACCACTCACGCTTCGTTATTCAAGGCTTTAGGTTGCATACTTTGCGTTCAACCGTCTGTTTTATTCGCAGTCTATGCCGCTGCAACCAAGTTACGTAGATTTGTTACTTTTCCTTGTTACTTTTCATTAAATTCCACATTTTTTTTTTTTGATTCTTTATATGAAATTTTTTAGTTTGAATTGCTGGAAACCTGTACCAAATTGAAATATCAAAAGTATGCAAACACAGTTCCTGTCTTTCCACACACACACTCACACACAAAGGATAGCATAAACAGATGCACAAAAACTTACAGAAGCATACTTAAGCGTTAGCGGACAGACAAACGCATGCATACATAGGTTGGCATACATAAAAACAGACAGACATGCACAGATACACAGCGGTGTAACAGAAAATTGGCTTCGAAAATTTTGAAGGTTTCGAAAAGCGGGTAACTATTTCAGTTTATCGAAAGTTTCAAGGTTTTAACATATTATAGATATATATATATATATATTATATAGATATATATAGATATATAGATATATATATATATTATATATTTAGATATATATATTATATTATTATACTTTAGACCATTTTGAAATATACAAAAATTTCAAAATCATTATTTGGGAGGTTAAAGCTACTTAAATATTTTAAAAGTTATTATTAGCGAAATATTTAATGTCTTGAACTCATTTTGACTGCATCTCTGTCGTGCGAATAAAACAGTTTCAATAAAGTTATAAGGTCAGGTGTGGTTGGTGCAAGTGAAAAGTGTTCTGTATATTTGGGTTCTACTGCATAGAAAGAAGCCCACCCGATCAATTTTTGATGCTTCGATAAAAAATCAATGTAAATAGATAAGTTTGCAGAGTTGGGTGAGGTGAGGTCCCAAGGATGTGTTCAGATTATAACAGGCAGCCATAAGAAACTGTTTAATGTCTGACACCACACACCACAACTGGTGCTTGTATGACGTTCAGGATTTAACTTGGTTTCAATTTGTACTTTGAATTTCACGTTTGAAAGTTTTTTTTCAAATTCTTAATTATATCTAAAAGTCTGTGGCTGGTTTGTTTGTAGGATTTAATTTAACATTCAAAAATTCATTCCATAAATTTATTTACATAAATTAAATAAACGTAAACTTTTGTATCTTATAAACGATCAAAATAACAAATATTTTAATTTGTAAAAATTTGTACTGCTATTTCGTTTCAAACGAACCATGTGACCAACGTAGCTGAAGATACATGTTACCTTTCAAAACCACTTCTGCACAAAGTGTGCATTCTTTATCAGCAAAGCATTTCATAGAACGACAAGATCCGAATCCATCATCTTGCTGCCACCGTACAAAACACTCCTCGCCATCTCTCCGAAGCTGGAGTTCCACGTTTTGATGTTCACTTCGTTTGGTTCCACGCCGTGATAGAAAGGACTTTGACTTTTCCACAATCTGCCATTTATGGGAAACCGATGAGTGGAATTAGAAATTGTTAACTGGTAGTTTAAAAAAAAACTGTAAAAGCAAATAAATATCATTTGTCGCTATCACACACGCACAACCTAGCAAGAGTGTACTAACTAACCTGTACCACGTGTGTACGGCGTAATTTGACCTCCAATCAAAACGACCTTCACCCCAGATGACATCAAGTTCATCAAAATTTGGTCGATTTAGTTTATTTTCGTCCAAATGAACTAAATGAGGAAAACGTCTGGCTAAATTATAAGGAACCTGGAATAATTTGTAACATTTTAGTGTACTCTAATCTATTTCTTGTTTAAGACAATCTCTAAAAAATTGAAACATAAAAGACACGTGAGTTACAAAACTGTTGTTGATGTTGTGGTTCAATGAAAAATAAAATGGCTACACATATGTAACAACAAGCTTAAAACGGACAATATACAACTTGTGTATATGCACATCACATGATTCTACTGAAATATTTTTTAACTTATAAAAAATATTTAAAATTTTTTATTTGCTTAATAAACTAAGGCAACTTGATGAAGTAACAAGTAATGAATAACTTTCTGTTTGTTGCTTTTTTCGAAAATCGAAATAAATCGAATGAAAGAAATTATTAAAATTAAATTTTAAGATATTTAAGATTGAATATTTTTTCTACACTGATCATAAACTTATTTTAACTTATTTCAACTTTGCTTAAAACCCTACACGAATGTACACGTGGTGAATATTAACGGAGCGTGCCACCTGCCGATCGTCAGAGAATTTTTCTGCAAATTTTGTCTAAAGAGTTTTATCTACGTTTTGTAATTAAATGCGCTATTCTTCATCAATTTTGAAAGCCGATATTCAAATACAATTTTTTTTGGTGATCAATAGTGAAAGAGAAAAAATTGAAATGTTGTGCTATCTGAGGTTATTAAACTGATTTAAACAAATTGCATCATGTTGTGGGATTGAATTCATCTTCCCAAATACCTTCCCGCTGTTGTAGGCCCAGACATCAATTCTGTAATCGTCGAGGAAGGAGTTGATCCAGAGGAGGAGGAATGTCGAATGTTTGGAACACACGATGACACTTCCACAGGCCTGGTCATCTTGCTCCTTCCCTACAAATTCAATACCATCAGTTGAGGTGAAAACCTCAATAATCAATCATAAAAAATACTTTATTAAATGAAAACCTAATTTACATAAAACAACAACCCAAATAATTAAATTTTTATGTTCTAGAAATCTACCAGCAACTAAATTTAAAACTTTGTAGCTAATGAACAACTTTATATACTCACCAATGGTGCAAGGATATTTCCTCAGGTCATCAAAAGGCCTGGTGACGATGACATCAAGATCCAAATAAATTCCTCCGACCTCCATCAGCACCTTCACTCGATCCACGTTGGAATGCGACGTGTAGAACTGAGGGGGCTTCACAGTTTCGTTGAACAACGTCGTCGGTGGCTGCCGCATGTTCACCTGGTGTTACCAACAACCATGCGTGCTTGCATTTTGAGTTTTACTCACAGTTTTCAAACTAAACTTTGAAAGTTATCAAACAAAATTGCATCCGTCCACTCACCACAAAGTTGTCCAATTTCAAGACGGCCTCCCAATATTTGCCAACTGGGGGATTGTTGGTGTGGAAGAATATGTGACTAGGTTGCAAGATTTTGTGAGCACTGAGGATGGAAAGCATGTGGTTGAAGTTAAGAGGCAGTGACTCCGTGGCATACCAGATGAAGTGCACAATGTTCGGAACCTCGTACTTATCGTCAGAGGCCGGCTCTAAATCTCTTTTATGGTACATTTCAAAAATCATTGTTAATGAATTTGTTGAAACGATTTTTGTTTATAGCCGTTTTTATTTTTCGTTATATTCTCACATTTAAAAATATTTTTAATTCAAATTGAACACAAAAAATTAATTTTAGAAAACTTCCAGTTGACATATTCATAAACTTATTTTTCAACTTAGGAGATGATGTTTTTTGATGAAAACAATATTTATTAATGTTTTTAAAAAAATTCTTTAAGAATCTACCTATAGCTTGAGTTGACAGATAGACTGCTGTTGGCATGGTCGTGTGTTAGGACGTTGTACAAGCAGAATACAATGTTGAATGCCGCAAGAACTTGAAGGCACCACGTTTTCTGTCGATTTTGGTTAGAAAAGCTTATAAAAATAAATTTTGGTAATAAATAATATAATTAACTTAAATTTTCAAGAACAATCTCTTAAAAAAGTCTTAAGTTTATCCGATAATTTCTAATTCAATCAGAATTATTATAAATGCAAAAATGAATTGACGCTTGATGAGAAAAAAATTCTATATCACAATAAATTTAAAAACCATTTGTTGAATTTTAATAATTCACTCAACAATGGTTTTCTTGATTCTCTAACTAAAGTTTTAATTCGTTTAGTTGCTCGCGCTCCTAACTATCCTTCCTCATATCTCTCTCTATATATTTTGATTTCTTCTTCCAATAAAATATAGACTAGTTTTTAAAATTTGCCCAATAATGTACGAATCTCAACCTAATATATTTTGCAAATATTTATTAGACATTACAATAAACCTAAAGGCCCCGATCTATGATAATATATTCGTTCTCGCTTTTTTTTAATTCCTGTTAAACACTCTTACACTAAATCTGCATTTTCTTTTTCTGGTCCTTTTCTAGGGAACTCACTATCTCCTTCTCTTACTTCTTCCCCAGCACTTATCAAGATAAGATCGGATCTAAAGATCCATCTTTTTTCAGCCTCCATTGAGCGCTACTGACTGATTGAATTTTTTGTATGATAATCATCATCTTTTCGACTAAACAGCTTTTACGAGATGACGAGAAATTTCTCATTATGGTTTTCGGTGCCGTAATATTTAACTTTTAACACTAACACAGGAACACATGACATTAGCACAAAAAGAGTGAATTTTAATGAACGATTAATTGAAAAATATATATATAAATATAGAAAAAATTAAGAGAATAAAAAAAGTATTTAACACACTTGTTTCTTTGAAATGCTAATGCTTGGCATTTAATCGATATTACGTCTAAAATACTGCAATTTTCACCATGGATATTTTCAAACTTTCATTCTTGTTGCTATACTGTGTCTACGCCTTTCAGTAAGAAACTTCTTGAATATAATTTGAAACTCAACTTAAAAATTTATTCCAAAAATACATAAATTACATAATAAAATAATAAATTATATTTTGTAATATTAAAAATTAACATCATATAAAGCCCCAATATTCTTAGTTTAGTTTTAGTACAGAATGCCAACAAATACAACACACACAGATATTTAACATAAAATTACAATGCGAAGTTGTTTGAGTTGTACGCTCCCGTTAACAGAGTTGCATTGTTCAGGTTTTGTTTACAATTGTTTTGCTATTTTTGGCTCGTGCACTCGTGATCCAGTCAAATTGTGAGTTTATCTAAAATTAAGTCGGTTTCATTCACATAGGTAGGTTTCATTCAATTTTCTTTATCTTTCTGACATTGCTAAATAGTGAACGTTGAAATTAAATGGGTTGCATGGAAAAAATGTGCGACTTGCAAGGCGCGATAGTTCTTCCGCCTGGCCTGTATTTTCAGATCAAGAGACAAGAGACAACCATTGTGAAGAGGTGAGTCCCGGCCAGAAGCGAGAATGAAAGGCTGGAGGTGGCAATTGTTAGTGTATAACGAAAAAAACGCCAACAGTTTTCCACGCGTAACAAGAGTTAACAGAAGTATGTTCACGCAGACGCAGTTCACGCAGAAGTTCACGCAGGTAATCCTTTTGATTCCTACTTTACCATACGGACAGACAGAGCCAACCAACGTGCTTTAATTATTTTACTATAGATTCGATGATGATGGATTTCAATTTTTATTTTCATCTGTACACTGTACAATCGCATTCTCTCTCTCTCTCTCTCTCTCTTTCTCTCTCTCTCTCTCTCTCTCTCTCTCTCTCTCTCTCTCTCTCTGTGTGTGTGTGTTTTTGCGTGAGTGTTAATGATGATAAATTGAAGTTAAGCGTTTAATCAATAATAAGAGTTAAATTTACTATTTCTAAAACATTATTTACTGATCTTCCTTATTTTGACATTTTGTAATTACAAAATTATTTTTATCATGTCATCAATCATAACAAACTAGTGAGGTACAATAGAGATGAGATCCATAATTTGAGCTATACTGACACGTATAAGAACCCTTTACAATATTAAAAATAGATTTACGAGAAACTCTGTATCGATCAGTGGTTCTGAAATGATCTTTCTTGCTTGCGGGAGCTCGGTGGTCCGCGAGTTCTTGCGCTCTCTACTTGATCGGTGCATTGATTTCGAGGCGTTTGATGATGGGTTATTCATAATTTGTAAAATTTTCTTGTGCGTATAATGTTTGCAAATGAGAACATATGTTTATGGTTTTTGTGTTTACAATTTTAATTTTCTTCTTCGTTAATCAATAATCAAATATTTATTATTGCTGCTATTGTTGATGGTAATGTTACTGACTGAGGTTGAAAATGTTGTTAAAATCAGTCTTGTTGAGGTGTTGAAGACAGGAACAAAGTTGTGTAGGTTGGTGACGACGAAATGAACTGACCTGACGAGTGGTATTTTTTCTATAACCCGCTATGAAAATACTAGATCGTTTCACGAATTCTCGACAAACTTCATAAACATCCCTAATCCCTATCTCTAAATCCCACCTCGCTGGTCGTGGATTGAATGGTCTACCACATATCCAGGTGAGACAATTTCCCTCTCTGCTCTCAGTCTTTTCAAAATCAGACTGAAGGCTCATTTTTTAGACGTGTGCACGTTAGTAATGGTTCGTGTGACGCTGCGTTAAAGTTTATGCTATATTTCTTATTCAGTGCTATATTAATCGTAAATGCATATTAAATTAAAAGTATTAAAATATTGGATAATAAGTTTTGTTAACTTTTAAGCAACTTCTTTCGCATCATTTCCTTTTTAAATTTTCTCATTTGTTTTTTTTGCGTGAGGTTGTTTTGTGTTGGCGTCTCTGTGCATTTCTAGTGATGTCGGATTTTTATTCTCTTGTTATTTTATGTTTTTATGAGATTTGTTGTTAAGAAACTTTTCTCATCTGAGATTCCAAGTACCAGATTTTAATTGAACCAGACTGAATACAACGCCAAACAGCAAACAATGTCGTTAAGTCGAAGATTCAAAATTAGAAGGACTTCATTAGTTTTGTTGTTGTGCTTCTCTCTCTACCTCTTTTTAGTGTTTCATTATTTTTTTGAAGGGTCGTCATTTCAATCGTCCAACTACGAAAAAGATTTATCAGGTTCAGACGTCAAACTAGATATCAGCAATATTGAAGAATTCAGACGTTTAAGATTTTTAAAGGCTCAAAATAGGCCACTGAGCATTCAGGGACCAGGAGAAGATGGATTGAAAGTGGTGTTGAATGAGGAAGAGCAGAAGGAAGCGGACAAGTTGTTTGCTAAAGAAACTTACAACGTGATTGCCAGTGAGAAAGTTGCCATGGACAGAAGATTGGTTGATATCAGACATCCAGAGTTAGTTCTTTTATTTCTATTATTAGTTTCTCAATTATTATTATCTTAGCTTAGATAATATTGTATTCTTTTTAAAATGTAAATTTAATTAATAAATTTATAAGTGTTTAATAAATTAATTTTATTATAGAAAACCTATTTTCATTATTCCTATTGCTGTTATTGTTACAATTGAATTATCTCCAACTTAATTTCATATTTTGTTAACACTGGTTTTCTGTTTACCATTTTTGTTGTTGTTTACTTTCAGTATTTTACTCTATTTTTCTACGGCCAATTTATTAATATAATGTGTATTCCATGGCTCATATTCGCTGCCTTCTTTGTTAATTTAATTCATTTTATCACGTCACTGATACACATCTCTTTATTCTGTTTTTTATGAGCTGTTTATCCCCCATAATCATATGCAAATGTATGTATGCATATTTCTTATATGTAAATGTCATTTTATGTACTTACGGAGTCTGTGCAAGTTAGTAATAACTTTTGGTCTTCCAGTTCTTTAAATAAATATATAAATGGCTCATTTTATTCAGTCACCAAATTTCAGAATTTATTTCACAATAATAAGGGCTATGTTTTTCAATTTTCTAATTTCCACAATGATAATGTTGCAAGCATGAAAATAGCAAATTACCTTTTGTTTAAAATTTGTTTTTATAAATGACTGTTCAATTTTTTTTTACAAATATCATTTTCAGTTGCAAAACGAAGATTTACCCAAAAAAATTGCCAAAAGCAAGTGTGATTATAATATTTTGCAATGAGGCTCCCTCTGGATTGCTACGAACAGTGCACAGTGTGGTAAACAGATCACCTCCTGAATACTTGCATGAAGTTGTGCTGGTTGATGATAACAGTGATAGACGTCAGTGCTTACCATTATTCTTATAATTCACTTTCTACATTTAGTTTTTGTAAATGCAAATCATTTTTTTTGCATTAATTTATTGTGAATGTGTTAATTAGTTATAAGCTTGAATGACATTTTGAATGTTGATTATTGAAATTAAAATTTTCTATTTTGTAATTTGATAAGGTTTGTTAAGAAACAAGCAAATTCACATTAATTTCTGTCCAATATGGGTTTAATAATTTCATTTAATCATCCCTCACTTCAAACCATCCTGATTAAAAAGAATTTAATTTATAGCTGAACTGCAGGAGCCCCTAGAGAAGAACATATCGACATCGTGGCCTGATGGCATTGTGAAGTTGGTGAGGTCTCCGAAGAGATTGGGTCTGATCAGGGCAAAGATTCTTGGAGCGAAAGAATCAACTGGAGAAGTCCTCGTGTTCTTGGATGCACACTGTGAAGCTAATGATTATTGGTCTGTTTGTGCTTTTGATTGTTTATTGGTAGTTAGTGTATTTTGCTTGTTTATTTTGTGTTGCTTTCATATTTTATTTTTATTAATTAAATGGTCGTCTGCTTGATTGGTTGTAGTTGGTTATTTGTTGTTGTTGTTTCATTGTCAGTTTTGTGTTGTTTCAGACAGGCTGTTTTCAGTTTTACGTGCAGCTTGTTCATGCTTCTTTAGTATTATCATTAATGATCCAGTTGTTATTTTTCATTTCTATTTTGTCTTTCTAGAAAGTTATTTGTGTACAAATGAAACACTAATCTCTTATTGATGTAGTTGGGATATGTAGCATATTAGTTGATTAATAATTCAGCTAGTTGTTTACATTCATTTTGGTTTATAAAAGTTTTCATATTTTTATTCTTTTCTGCTTTCAAATTAATTAACTAACTCAAATTCAAATTCCTTATGCAATTTGATTTAAAGTTGTGCATAGATGAGGAGGAAAAAGCTCAGGTGTGGAAAGCTCATATGGAAAGGTTGATGAATGAAGAGAATGAGTGGGATGGAGATGTGGAATCCGCGGTTACACACGGACCTATAGAGAAGGTGACAATGGAGGAAGTAGAGAATGCAGTTAGAGAAATGAAACTAGGTAAGGCGACAGGGGTTTCAGAAGTGGCGGCAGAACATATAAAAGCGAGTGGGGTGATAGGAATTGAAGTTATGATGAGAATTGCTAACAGTATGTTTGATGATGAAGGTATACCTGAGGATTGGCGACACAGTGTGTTGGTGCCGTTGTATAAGGGCAAAGGAGATGTGAGAGATTGTGGGTCATATAGGGGTGTGAAATTGCTAGAGCATGGAATGAAGGTAGTGGAGAGGGTGCTTGAGAGGAGGTTGAGAAATATGGTGACAGTTAATGAAATGCAGTGTGGGTTTATGCCTGGTAGGGGAACGGTGGATGCGTTGTTCATGGTGAGAATGTTGCTGGAGAATTATAGAAAGAAGAAACGAAGATTGTACATGTGTTTTGTGGATCTAGAAAAAGCTTTTGATCGAGTACCGAGGAAGGTCATTGAATGGGCGTTGAGGAAGAAAGGAGTGAATGAGAGACTTGTTAAAGCTGTGATGCAGCTGTATGAAGGGGCAAAGACAAAGGTGAGGGTTGGAAGGGGGATGTCGGACGCTTTTAGTGTTAAGGTAGGAGTGCATCAAGGATCAGTGTTATCACCGTTTCTGTTTGCAATTGTGATGGATGTTGTGTGTGGAAACATAATGGAGGGGTTGTTATTTGAGATTTTGTATGCAGATGATTTAGTCTTGATGGCTGATAGCATGGAAGAATTGCAGTTAACATTTGACAGATGGAAAAGTGTTATTGAAAAGAAAGGGTTAAAAGTTAATATTGGTAAAACGAAGATAATGGCGAGTGGGGAAGGTGGGGAGCTAGTGATAAGTAAAATAGACCCCTGTGGGGTATGTGACAGGAGAGTGAAGGCTAGAATGTCAGAAATGTGTGCATAAGAGATGTAGTGGTGTGAGGGGGGCACTGAAAAAGGTGGAAGGCACGTTCAAATGTAAGAAATGTGTTCATGGTGTGATTAATAGGACTGACGCTAGGACGGGGTTGAGTGGTGGTATTGAAAGAGTGGAAAGCTTTGTTTAATTAGGGGATAAGCTGAACGCGGATGGAGGATGTTTGAGCGCAGTTACGGCTAGAGTTCGTGTGGGATGGATGAAATTTAGGGAACTGGGTGGGGTATTGTGTGGAAAGAAATGGTCATTGAAGATGAAAGGGAGGGTATATAAAGCATGTGTGAGAGCAGCGATGGTATATGGTGGTGAAACTTGGGTGTTGAGGAGAGAGGAAGAAAGTGTACTGCAGAGGGCTGATAGAGCTATGGTGAGGATCATAGTTGTGAAGTTCGAAAGAAAAATTTAAAAGTTCGTAAAAGTTCGATAAAGTTCAAAGATAAATAAAGTTCAAAAAAGTTCATAAAAGTTCGAAATGCGACTGCCTCAGCTCAACATTAAATTATTTTATTTTCTAAATCAATCCGTCACACACAGAGAATATTACAACATGGAAGACAAAATGAAATGGTGAACTACAAAATTAAAATTTGAATAAATGAAAACATGTAAAAAAGCTGAAATTTTGAGGGAGATGACTTGGTTGTACCATGTAATGACAGAGAAGATGAAAAACATTTTGTCGTTCAAGTGAATTGTAAAGGAGAAAAACAAATAAAGTTAAAAAAAGAATACAAATCATATTTAAAAGCAAATGACTAAACAAAAATATTACAAAGGACCGCAAAAAATTATTTTATATAATATTTTATGGTACTAAGGCAACAATGTTTAGAAAATATAAATTAAATCAAATGATGTTCCAGAAATAATTGAGACACAGTTACCATCTTAACAAAAAATTATAATAATAACAACTTAATAAAAAATTTGAGTTTTTTTTCTTGAAACTTTTTTATATAAAAACAAATACACATGTACATATATACATAAACATCTATCAAGTATTTTCTTGAAGATTTTTCATAGCACTTAGAAAACATTATAGACTTACAGTTATTAATATGTCAGTAATCAGTCCACATTGTCATCACTGTCAGCATCAGATGACCAATCGATATACTCGTCAATATAGTTAATATCTTCAATTTTTGTTACTAGCTGTAAGTTGCAATGTACATTAACAATCTTCTCAACCGTCTTGCATGCAAGTCTGTTGCGTTTTTTTGTGTGAATAAAGTCAAATGTTGACCAGTTACGTTCACAAGACCCAGCTGATGTGACCTGTGACAATACTCTGACAGCAATTTTTTGTAATTCAGGTGTTTGTGCACCGAATGACATCCACCACTTGTGGCCAGGCATCGTCTTTGCTGCAGCGATAGCCATAGGTCGGCCAAATACACCTTGACGAGCTCTATAAACCGAATGTTGTTGTACCACTTTTACCTGTCAAGTGTACAATCAATTTAATAATAGTTAAGTATTACAGTAATACTAAAGGTGTATGACTTAAAAATAAAGACCCGCTTAAATTACAAAAATTTATCTGTGAAACTTAACACTAGGTTAATAATAGTAGTTTCTAGATGCACATAAACATTAACTCACCTGTGATTGCACATCATCTCTGTACATCTTTTCAACAATGTTGTGAAATCCTGTCATAACTTCTTCATTTTCATGTTGTTGATATGCTTGATATTCAGGATCTAAAACAAACCCAGCTGAATGGAGATCTGTGTGGAGCATTTTCCATCTGTTACTGATAAGTTGACGAATGTTTTGTTTTTTTATCGTTGAAAGTGTACTGTTCTGTATTTCTAGATCAGCTGAAAAAATTTTCCAGTACAATTTTCCTGTAGATGGAACAGCACCGTCACACATTCGTAAAACAACTACAAATGGTGCACAAATACCAACAACTTGCTGAACATCATCCCAAAACTTTTGTCATAATACAATATTAGCTATCTCTTCTCCTTGGACTTTATATGTTTTTTTTAATAGCCATTGTTTGTAATCACGAGATACAACAGTTTCTTGTAATGCGTCTTTGCACTCATACAGTCTTTGCACATTATGAACTGAGTCGCAAAACGTGTTTCTCCAGGTTTAAGCAACTCCAATTCCGAATGAGATCTGAAATATGCCAAAGATGCATGATGTACCGTTACAAACTTAACAACTTCATGACCATTATCAATTACTGAAGCAATCCACGACAATTTGCCAATATCCTCAAGTAGCAGGTCTAGACAATGCGCTGCACAAGGAGCACAAGTTATGTGCATATATTTTTCAGCAATGAGTTTTCTGGCTGCGACACAGTTGCTGGCACTGTCTGTAATAATCTGAACAATGTTGTCAGCTCCTACCTTTTCTATCTGCTCACAAAACTTGCTAGTGATGTATGAAGCATCTTTGATTTCACCTGAGGTATCACATGCTCCCAAAAACACAACCCCTTCTGGTGTTACAGATAGAAAGTTGATTATTGGCCTGTTTTGGACATTAGACCAACCATCACTTACCATAGTGAGTCCTGTGTTCACAGTGTCTGACAAATGACTATTAACACGAAGAGCAACAGATTGGACTTCCTCATCTAGCAAATTTGTTGATATGGCCTTTCTGCTCGGAGGAACGTAACTAGCACCGCACTGTGCTACAGATGTGCAAGCATCTTTAAAGTATTTACTGTCTGCAAGATTAAAAGGTAATCCATTAGCGTAAAACATTCTAGCAACTGCTCTATCTGCAACATTTTTTGCACACTTCTTCATCATGTCTGGCAACATTGATTGCTTACCAAAGCTGATATTATTTGATTTTGAAGAAGTTGATGATGTAGTAAAAGTAGATGATGTTATTTGATTTAATCTGACCAGCTGCTGTTTTTTCTTCTGATCTTCTTGGCGCTTGCTTTCAATTTCCAAAAATTTGGAGGCAACAATGTCAGGAACCTTACTACATTTCTTCAGACCAATTTTTTTATCTCCAATCAGATGACCACGAATTCGTAATGCACCTCCAACAAATTTTCTGTCACAATATATACATTGAATGGTTGGCAAGTTATCCGGTTTGTCATCACTGTCATCACTAACGCAAATTACATGTTGCCATTCAGGCCCTTTTTCCTTTGGCATGATCAAATTTGAAAAGTTTATCAACGATTTTCAGCCTTTAATTATAAATAACTTACGTACGCGTACAAACAGGATACGAATATAACAAACAATCTATCGCTCACAAAAACATTAGATAGTCAGGCACTAGATAAAATAGAATAAAAAGAATTATACAGTGAGAATGACCTAGTTTTTAATGTCGCTTAGGAGAGCATAGATATTATGTCATCAACGGTGGAGTTAATTTGCATCTTAATAAACTTGATTCAATATTTTTAAACATCAAGAAAGGCAATAACATGATAATAACGACGTTATTAAAACAAAGTTTATTGCTATTTAAATGTTTAAATAATTTGACTTTGGAGGCGAATTTTTGCAGCGATCATTTCATAGATATTATAATTATAATATCTATGTTTAAACTTGAACTTTTTGAACTTTATGGCCGAAGAATAAAGTTCAAAAAGTTCAAGACAATAATAAAGTTCAAAAAGTTCGAACGTCACAACTATGGTGAGGATGATGTGTGGGGTTAAAGTGAAGGATAGGAGGAGTAGTACAGAGCTGATGTCGATGATGGGACTGAATGAGGACATTGTGACATTGATAAGGAGATCGAGATTGCGGTGGTATGGACATGTGTTGAGAAGGTATGAAAGGGTCGGGATTAGGCGAGCGTTGGAGTTCGAGGTTGAAGGAGTGGTAGGAAGGGGTCGTCCGCGATTGGGATGGAGAGAGCAGGTGGAGAAGGACAGGGTGAAAGCGGGGTTGCGTGATACTGAGGCGAGTGACAGATGTGGATGGCGTCGAGGGGTATTTCGGTTTCATCATAGGTAGCCAAACGGCAACCCCCGATCTCGGGGAAAATGTCGTCTAAACGTGTGTTGTTGTTGTTATGCAATTTGATTTAAAGCCCACTCATCATTCAACTGTATCATAGGTTAGAACCAATTTTAGCTCGCATACAAGAGAAGCCGAACGTAGTGCTCTGCCCCGCAGTGGACTTGATAGACGACAAGAACATGGAGTACTCGAGGAATGGGGGTATCAGCGTCGGGGGCTTCACTTGGAGCCTCCATTTCACGTGGAGGTCTGTTCCTGAGAAGGAGAAAAAAATTAGAAAAAGTGATGCAGACCCTGTCAGGTTTATGGTATTGTTATTATCATTGTTATTATTATTATTATTGTTTTGTTATTATTATTATTATTATTATTTATAATAATTTAACTATTCTTAGAGGCATCAATAGTAGGCATTAATAATCAACACACACACACACACACACACACACACACACACACACACACACACACACACACACACACACCACATGTGATATGCTGGGATATCTTGGAATTCGAACCTTGTCACTACCACAGCAGGAACAGCTGCCTTATCCATTACACTATCACTGCCTGAACCGTTGCATTGGTGATATCTTGTATCAGTGTTTTGATTTTTTGGTGTTTTTAATATTATCTGTCAGTCGTTTGGTAATGTCATTTAAGTTTTATTATCCATATTTTTAGAATACATCATCTACAGTTAATTTAATTTGGATTTAAAAAATGGGATTTACTCATTTCTTTCATGTTTATCTGTCCTCTCCCCTTGAAGATTCATCATTAAAATTCAATCATAGCAAGTTACGTCCAGATATTACGAAAAATCTTTTCAAAAATTGTCTTTTTTTACTGTTGTCCTGTAATTTCTTGCAAAAGAATGTATGGATTTTAAGCAGAAACATCTATTTTGACTGATAAAGGGTTGTGTACAATATCAAAAAAGGCTTTGTATTCTACATGGTACCATCTGCACTTTCATAAGTCCAACAGATTTTTGAATAAATGCATTCTTCTACTTATTTTTCAATATCAGCAGTCATAAAATAGGCACCAATACCAAAAATGTCATTGTCGTAGCCATCATAATTTTCATTCATTTCTTCATCCATCAAAAATTCTGTAAAGTTTTTAGCAATAAATTTCCTATCTATGAGAGATTCAATGAACTTGATTGATGACAAACATGACAATGAATCTGTTTCATCATTTTTTTATACTCTGTATCACCAAAACTCCGTGAAAGTGACATCGCCCTTACACAAAATCTACATGTGTACACACACACACACACACACACACACACACACACACACACACACACACACACACACACACACACACACACACACACACATACAACCATAAATTTACATATGTGTGAATTTATAAATAAATGAATAAACACAAAAAAAAGATTCCCAATTTGAACCAAGTGTTAACAGGAAGATAATTTTTTTTTCTGAATTCTACATGGTATTCTATTGTATTCTACTTAGAAACAGATAAACATACAGACGAATATACATACACATTTATTCACAATTACTCACATACAAAACATACACCAAACTCAAAACAATGATGAATCAAAATAAATGTTTGAAATTTAAAATAATAAGTACACTATATAAATGTATATTGGATTAAGACTGTCAGAAATGCAATTATTGATGAAAATCGGCGTTAGTTAATTTCCAATTTAACTTTTCGATTTTTCTAAAATCGATTTTTTACGATCAACCGTTAAAAAAATCGAAAAGTTAAATTGGAAGTTAACTACCGCCGAATATGCTGTGATTTTCATCAATAATTATATATATAGAGTATATATATTTCTTCACCCTTGAAATCGTTTCGCATATATTCAATACGTTTCTTGGTTAATATACACTTGCATTTTCACATGTGAACAAATAAATAATGCTCAACTTGTACATGTGTCTATATAAATATACAAAAAACATACTCAGATAAATATAAACGCATATTTAAACATTTTATTTTATCAAATCAAATCAAAGAAAATATAATCAATGAAATGAAATGATCTGGAAACAGAAAAGAATTGTTCTTCTAACGGTCACCAGCTACTTATTTAAAAACTTATAGTATCTAACAGCTTTAACAACCGAATAATTTTTCATTGAACTGGACAACATTTTTATATTAATATTTAATTGAAAATTAACAAAAAACATAAATTTAAAAAAAAGTTTTATTGCCTAACTTTTAAAATTAAACTAAAATTCGTTATGACTCAAGTTACAAACCACACACCACACACAAACATGTGCTCACTTACACATTCATATAAATATGCACATTTATTTCCGGGCATAGCCGAGTGTATGAACATGTTACACACATATAAGAGCACCCCCACAACCTCTTTGTGGTTTCACTAGCGTCAGACATAATGTTTACTTCATTTTTAAATGCCGTACCATGGTTCAGAGGTAGCCCTAGTGAAGTGCGGGGCCTAGAGCGAGTTATGGGGTGCGGGGTCTAGTAGTACAAGTTGGGAGTGCGAAGCGAGCTATAACAAACGAACGAGGAATTCATTAATTTATATAAAATTACTGGGGTATAACGAAATAAATTATTACATTTTATCAATGCAGGTTTATTTATGGACAAATTGGTAATATATAAAGGTAGAAAAAAATTATTTAAAACATTTGATTTGTTCAGCTAAATTATATACATATATGAAATTTAACTGCATTAATGTTCATGAGATAATCACAGCCGAAAATCCTTTTTCCTTGCCTTTTTGTTGGCAAATTCTTGAGTCAATTCTTTGTCGTCTAATGTAGAAGCAATTTTTTCTTCTATGGACAACATAGCTAGACTACACAATCTTTCCTGATGCATTGTTGATCGGAGATAATTTTTTATCAATTTGAGTTTTGAAAAACTTCGCTCAGCTGTAGCTACAGCGACTGGTACTGTTAAAAGAATTCTGTAAGCTATAGCAGCATTTGGAAAAGAATCTGCTAGATGTGCAAAAGATTCCAGGCAACGTAAACCACTATATGTTTCTTTAGGAATCAATTCTCTTAACACTTTCAGTTCGTCAAATAATCCGAGCCATCCAAATTTCTCGAATCATCAACGATTGTCAAAACCAATTCCAGACACATGCATTGTGTTTTCAGATTTTCTACAGTCATTTCACGAGGTAGTTGAATGTTAAACAAAAGTCCAAAGTTGCTGGAATATTCTCCCAACTGATGGAAACGATTTTTTTAGAGATTCGAAAGCTTGCTTATTAGCAAATCGATAATTTTCACTCATTTTATATAAATTCTATTACTTTTTCGTATTTTTTTTGCTTCTGGAGAATTTTGAGTTTCATTTATAATTTGATAATAACGTTGATGGGCATCCCATCGGAATGTATAAAATGAAATATTTTAACTTCGATTATGTATAATATATGATATTGTCTTTGGAGGTTTTTATCGAATTTAATAATATAAATTTATCAAAAAAATTTGGACAGTCAAAAAATAATTTTGAAAGCGCAGGGCTTCTCAAAGCGCGGGGCCTTCCAAAGCGCGGGGCTTCTCAAAGCGCGGGGCCTTCCAAAGCGCGGGACTTCTCAAAGCGCGGAGCTTCTCAAAGCGCGGGACCTCCCAAAGCGCGGGGCCTGGAGCGGCCGCCTCAAGACGCCCCCCCTAAAGCTTGGTTAAAGCACATAGAATACAAAACATTTATACACATATATACACATTTATACTTACACACATACATACCTAACCAGATACATGCATGCATACATACAACACGAAACCAAACTAAATTTTATTTGCTTAAAAAAAAATTAATCATAAGAAGACGGGATGACCATAATAGAACTTGTAAATAAATTCATCGAGTATGACCACCTAAAGTTAATCGACAATAATGTTTCAAGTTTACAAACATAAGTATATAATATACGTTAACAGTTCGTTACAAAATTAATATTATTCAATAGAAACTTTTTTAACCTTTTTAAAATTCATATGCATGTTTTCATTATAAAAATCATTTTTCAGAGCAACAGTAATTTCTTCGTTATTATAAAATTCAACTGCATTTGAAAAAGATATTTCATTTTCCAGAAAATTTTTTTTATTTGATAAAAAAAATATAGCCGTTCATTTACAACAAACTGTTTGGTAGCCATGAGTATTTTTCACGAAAACCGAACTGATGACGAGAAAGAACATTATTTTTGTGCTGAAATTATATGATTTTTTTATGCATTTGTTCCATTATTTTTGAGAAAGCTGACAAAAGTGAAATAGGTCGAGAATTCGATACTTCACTGCCTTCATTTTCTATTGGTATAACTTTTGAGATTTTCAAGCACTTTGGAAACACGCTTTTCTTAGTGGAAAGGTGGATGAGGTGTTTAAAAATATTTGCTGTCGATATACATACATGCATACATGTACGTACGTTCGTACGTACCTATGTACATGCAGTAGATTTTGAACAATAACACATCCTTGCTTTGTTCCGTTTGCAACATCAAAATCCTGAGACCGTTCACCATTTTTAATTACAATCAACAAGTATTTGTAGCGACGTAATTTTGCCACATAAACTTCGAGCATTTATGTGTAAAATTGATAGATTAAAATAATATAAATTAATTTGCAAATTATCAAATAGACAAGCAAAGTTACTTTCATCAAAATAAGGCGTTTGGTTATCATTTGGATGGATATTGAAATTAGCTGGTACTACCATGATTGGTGTTGATGGGTTGTTGCGCGTTGTCGTCTGTGGCTTTAACACTTTTTATCCGAGAATAATCCCACTATCGTAGGAACACGTATTCAGGCCATATATCCGGGTTTTTAAGTTTCGACAGCTATTTGGTTGGTAAGATAATTTTAAACGCTGTTGACTCGATTATTGAATTTCGGTTGGCGGAATCATCTGAGTTTTTTTTTACGCAAAACCGGATAACAATTAGTGAATGTTATATCATTCATTTTCAAATGGTTCTCGATAACCTCTTTGTTGCATGAACTAATATTGCCTACATAATAGGTGACTTTTTTCTCAATTACCTTCGCTGCTTTCACTCCAGTGCTAAACATTTTGACATTTGTTGCAGACTTGTATGTATGTATGTATGTATGTATGTATGTATGTATGTATGTATGTATGTATGTATGTATGTATGTATGTATGTATGTATGTATGTATGTATGTATGTATGTATGTATGTATGTATGTATGTATGTATGTATGTATGTATGTATGTATGTATGTATGTATGTATGTATGTATGTATGTATGTATGTATGTATGTATGTATGTATGTATGTATGTATGTATGTTAAAACCAAATCAGCAATGATTTACACTAAACAGTCAAACATCTGAATAAAATCNGGTTAACAATTGATATCTCGTATTCGCTACGTCGGCGTTAATTGAACATTTTCGGTAACACGGACTCGCAAGAACCTTTGCAGTGTAGGGTCAGGGCAAACAACATCGGCCCCAAAGGGTCACCCTGTTGCACCCCTTCGGCCAATTCCATCACCCAGGTGTTATAACCAAGAGAAGAGATTCGGCCATATGCAGAATGGCAGTAATTGTAAATTTGGGGACAGAGCCGTTCAGCATCGAATCTCTCCTTAGGGTATTAAAGGCATTCCTGAAATTCCTGAACCTCACTAGGTTCAGAACCAATTTACGAGCCGCATGTACGGCCGCCTCAGCCCCTTCTTTCACCCCAACGCCCAGTTGAATTATGTAAAGTTTCGCCTTGGTTTCTTCCAACACCAAAGTCAGAGCACATTTGCTGGCCAACCTTTTCCAAAAGTTACCGACCACAATAGGTCTAACTCTTCCATCTTTTTTAGTCAACGCTATCAACCGACCCACCCCCCCAAAAAAAAAACGGCTGGCGGCGGATGGGCTCGCGCCAGATAAATTTATATTTATAAACTGGGTTAGGGAGCTTAAAAACTTGTCGATGGGCAATGGGCCTGAAATTAAATCTTTAATGTGCTGGGGCCTTAGGCAATCAAAGTCTCCAGACGAATCATTCTTAAATGACTTCAGGGCTGACAACACCTGGGTGGGTGAAACGCAAACATTTACGGTTTCCGGTGCAGGAAAGACTCGCCTGTCCGATGGTGACCGGGGGTGAATGGCGTTGAGTCTAACGATTGTCTCAGGCGAGTCCCCTGCCAGACCCTCGGGAGAGCAGACAAGCCTGACAGCCGCCGAAAGATTGCCCTGTTCTATGCGGGCGATCGCGGTTTGAATCCATACTGTTTGGATTGTTTTTTCGAGGCTTTATTGTATTGTCGATTTCAAAGCCAGCCGCAATTGACTCAACCTCCAATGTAGAGTAATCCGCCAATCGTTTATTAACATGGTTGCCCTGATTGAATCTTCGACCCTCTCATTCAGGCTTTTTGAGGATATACGTTAAAAAACAATGGAGCCTGTTCCAGTGAGTTGGATCGCAGGGTTCATTACAAATTGCCGCCATGAGGGACATCTATTTTTTTTATTACTTCTTATTAGTATTATATTTCTTGTTTCCAGGTCCGAATCTGCAAAAATTAACATATTGTACCTTTACCAACTGTTCCAAGCAATACCAAGTGTCAACACGTCCATTAATCAAACTTATTGTTTTCTTGCAGGTAAACATACCACTTTCCATTTCCCGACGTTCCCCCTCACCCGGTATAAAAAACCCTCTTTATCCTCAGATTCCTGTTTCTTCGCACTACTGACAAGCTGTTTTAGTTCAGTCCTTTGTTCACTTGTAAGATCGTGGCTCAGACCAATACCCGTCAAATCGTCATCAATGGATTTTAATCTGTGACTGTTTCTTAGGACCAATTCCTTGTTTTTTACATCGTCAAATTTGATCAAAATCGGACGAGTAATGATGTCACTTTTTTTGCCAAGTCGATAGATTTTGACGATGTTTTTCTGGTCACATGTCCCATTTGTCAAGTGTTTCACTATTTTTTCTATACTGGTCTTATCAGCATCCCCCTCATTCAATCGGAAAACAATCATGTGTTCGTTTTTCTCTCCTTTGATTCAACAACACTGTTTATAGTTATGCTGACATTCTTTACCTCCAAGTTGATGCTATCAACACTTTTTTGACCTCCGAACCAACAACACTTGCAAATGTGTTATTCAATTCGCTCTTGAGGTTGTTAATTTCAGCGCAAAGTTTTTTCTCTGAGTTATCCAACAAGGTCTGTTTTGATTCATTTTCAGCTATAATCAACTTAATGGTGTCGATGCCGGCAGTGGTGCTCTTATGCAGATCCTCAATTTTTTTAATAATTTCATCATTATTTTCCTCTATTTTTTCAATTTTTTTATAATTTCATCGTTGTTTCCTTCCATTTTTTCAATTCTTTTCATAGCTTGTTTTATGGAGGATTTTGCACACGTATCGCAATAGTATCTAATATTCTATAATAATCTAACTTTTCCCTTAAACTTTTAAATAAAATTTAGTTCAACTGATTGATTGAAAAAAAATGGAAATGTAAAATTTATTAAAATTATAAAGAAAATTATTAGATAGTTTTATTAGAATACATAGACCTCTTAATTGCTGCTCATTGCAACTTTTCCCTGCGTCTCAAACAGCCAAGTTCTTGCTCTCTGTCACTATGATGAATAATATGAGCCTTGAGTAGAACGTTTACAAGTGAACGGCAGGCCATGGTGTTGTTGGATAATGGTGCGTCGCCATATGATAATAAAGTTGAAACATATTTACGACAAATAATAACCGATAGAATATTAAAGTCAAAAGAGATTAAACATACAATACACGCATTCATACATACAACAAAAAAAAAACAAGAAAAAAAGTCGTTAGACTCTAATGTTTTTAAATAAACCAAACATCCTTACATATGTCTTCCAGGCATATTCGGTTGGAATGAGCAAACCACCTCGATTGACTTGTTCAAAATATTTTAGTGAAAAATCTGGTTCATCATTTGTTTGGTCGTTTGAGATCAAGTATTTGTGGCATGACAAGCATTTGGAGGAATTACATTACTGGCAGACTTGATGACAGCACCACAAACGTATGGCAATGTGGAATATTCATCCTCATTTAATTTATTAATTTCTACACATTCAGACATTTCATCGGCAATTTCATTCAAATCATTGAAACTGTTTTCATCATTATCCAGGACAAATTGTTCAACCTCTTTCATTGAAAATTTGGAATGCTTAAGTAATGATAATGCACGAATTTTAAATCAGAAATCTGTTGACCCTTGACATTTTTAAAAGTTTTGTCTTGAAAAATTTTAATGGCAGCATCAATGGTTGGTTCACTTTCAACTTTCATTTTGTAAACAACCAGGACATCGTCAATGATATTTATTAAAAACCCCGATGGTAAACATTCTCTGAGTAGTTTTTCGACAATCTCTTGCGGTGAAGAAATGATTATGTTTTCTTCCATTTATGGTTTTTCAAACATTTGTGTAATTCGATGGTTTTCAGAGATGTTACGTTGTTCTGATTCTGCATGCGTGGTTGATAGTTTTGAAACTGATGTGGATAATCATTTTGGTGCATTTGGAAATAGTGAAGGCACCCCTCCTGGCTTTACACGTTTACATGTATGTATGCAATAGCGCCAGCTATAGACAGGGCTAGTGCATCACATACATTAATAAATAATAGAAATACTTAATTAATAAAAAAATAATTGAATGAGTGCATGAATGAGCGAATGAATAAATAAACAATTAATTATATTCTGCAGGTCTCCTACAATGGCTGGCGGATTGCTTGCAGTTGGTCAGTTCATTTGATAATGAATATCTAATTTGAATTATTTTTTCGATTTAAAAATATTTTTTATATGTACGATGATGCAAGTCTTACTAATTTCAATTATTTCTTCTCATTGCAATAAATGCATCAAGTGTTCCAATTTAAAGTTTAAAGACTGCTTGCTGTTTTGTATTTGTCAATCTTTCTATTATGTGGTTTTCTAAATGATGGTATGACAGAGAATCCAGCGCGTTTCTTGCAGTTGAATCAGTTTGGTTTCCTGCTCAATCAGTTTTTGTTTAAACATTATTTTGTTCTCTTCCATCATTATTTACATTTGATCCAGTTTGTATTATTGAACTTATTCTAAAAAACGAATGGCCGCTTTTTGTTTGGCATACAATTGTGGCTGTTGATGTTTTTTGTTGTTATTGAAATGCATTTATACACAAGTATAGTTCGCTTTCTTGTCTATTTCTTTTAGATGTACTTTTTAAGTTTGATATTTTTAATCTCAAAATATGAAAAAAAGGTTGGCAAAATAAATCTGAACGTGTTCATCATTGACAGGTAGGGATTTCTTTTTCCACATAGGAGCATATGACCCTGGTATGTTCACATGGGGAGGTGAAAATCTGGAATTGTCATTCAGGGTATTTTGCTAATTTGAACAATATTGCTCCAGTGAAAACCGATTTTTTTTTTCAAAATTTTATTACAACTGATAAAAATATTTCTGTTAATTACCTTATTTGAACATTTTACTATGAAACTCTTAAATTACCATTGAAAGACGTGGATGTGTGGAGGTGAATTGGAGTTTCTTCCATGTTCGAGGGTTGGACATATTTTTAGAGCTGCTCATCCCTATAAATTTGATCGTTAGTTTAATGTTGTGTCGTTGAAGTTACTGATATGTTATTATATTTTTAAAATATAAATTTCCATCATATTTTGTAAGCGCATACGATGTTTTAAATATTTTTTCACAGTATAAAATCTGTTTAAATCCAGTAGTAGAGACCTGTAATGATAATGGTCACAGATCGTTAAGATTCATAAGACACTAGACAAAAAACTAAATAGGTCGAAATATCATGCAAATCCGTGAAATAAAAAACATTACAGAATAAAAATAGATGAAATCTTTAAAAAATAAATGAAATTTATTAAGATACGAATAAGAATTTGAAAATTTAAACGTTTGTTAAAAATTTCATAGAAACTAAATGACACAAAATTCTAAAGCACACTGAAAATGTGCGCGGGTGCATTGGAGTTCCAGCATGTTCTTCCAAGTTTATGTTTCATCGGTCTTACCTCGATTTTCCGATTTTACATAAGAAATATATATATAAGTGAATTTTACATGCATAAATATATATATAAGTGGATTTTCTTTCTATCTCTTTCATCTCTAGTTTTTTGTTTTAATGTAAAATTAGGTAAAATAGCTAAAAACGTTTAAAGTTAATTAACTGTTGCAGAAAAATTTCAAGAAACATTTGTCGAAAATTGCACTTTTTCAAAATATTCGGGCAACAAAAATACGGACTTCCCTTACTCACCAATATTTTAGTTGCCAAAAGTACCTTGCTCCTAATTGTTTAGTCTTGATTTCAAAAATAACATTTATGTATTGTCATGAAATGTTGGTAACTAACAAACCTTTTTTTTCTAGATAGCTTTACATTTGTTCTCAGTTATTATAACGTTAACTGTGTTAGAAATAGAAAATACACAATAAACATCCATGAAGGAATAATTATGTGAAACATTCATCCAGATTCCGACAGCCATGGGTACAACTCAAAAAGACTAGCGGAGGTGTGGATGGATGAATACAAAAGACTCTTTTATAATCATCGTTCTGATCTGAGGGTTTGTTTTCCCATCGATATTTTAAATAGCTTTTCAAGTGCAATAAACCTGCTCCCATGTTTCTGATGAAACTTTTTTCACTTCCGGGAATAGTTCTTATAAAATTTATCCTTAATAGACGTTGCTTGTCTCCATTTTACACATGGCATTGTTCATTATTATTAAATAATAAATATTTTCATTTTATGTAGCGCCATAGCAAGCGACTAGGGCGCATTATTATTGTTACAACAATCACACAGTGTTTGTAAACACACGTGAATCAACACATCTCGCACTTGCACGTGAAAGGCGAGGATCTTTTTACATTTGAATCCGGTGACTGCAACAGCAATGCCAGGCACCCTAACCATTACACCATACTAACATGCTTTGGTAAATATAGATGTATTTTATAAGACACTGGCAATTCTCATTGCACCAAATAATCTCATTTAATGTATATTTATGTTGCTAACACAGATCTCATCTTTTTGATGATGAATATATATACATATAAGAGCGAAATTCTCAATATTATATTATTCGTTAGCAACTATATTATTTTTCTGATTGTTGATTTTTCGATAATAACGTTTTTAATTTTCGTGATAAGTATACCTGTATCAGTTGAACTCTTTTCTTAACATAATATTAAGCAAATTTTTCATATTTTATATGAATCTAATCAAGACGTTGTTATGCTACAATGCTGGCTCAATCCAAAAATGTTTTGTTTATTGTTTTAGAATTCTGACGCTGGAAACTTCACTGACAGAATTGAGCTGAGAAAAAAACTGAATTGCAAGTCATTTAAATGGTATCTTGATAATGTGTTCCCTGAGCAGTTCATTATTGATGAGAACTCACAAGCTTATGGAATGGTTAGATTATTTTCAGTTGAGTGGTGTACAAATTGAACGAATCAAACTTGGGCCGAAAATTCGCTTTTCCAATTATTTTTTATTTCAATTTAAACTTTTTATTAAAGGTAAGAAACCCAGAATCAAATCTTTGTCTTGATACATTATCCAGAAATCACAAGGTCGATCCTTATATCGGAGTATTTCCTTGTTCAGGAGGTCTTAGCCACAATCAAGTGAGTGTGAATATTAATCAGTGGTTTTTTTATATGTTTCAAAATGTTACTAACTGTTTTGATAGGTTATGTTTGATTTTTTGCTTTTAAGTTGTATTTCATATTAGGTTGTATTTATGATCAATTGATTTTAAAGTCAGAGCTCAAGAATTGTTGATAAAATTGTTTAAAGAAATACCATAGCAATCTGACTTGAGTCATTAATAGAAACATATTGAAAATGGTCAGATAGGTAAAACGAAAACCAATTGTAAGCCAAACCACGATTACCATATGAATATAATTTATACATTAGAATATTTTGATCCAAAGAATCAAAAGCCTTACATAGATCAAAAAGATGCCTTATGAATATTTTTTAGATTCAAGAGCTCGTGATATATAGTTAATAACATCCACGACAGCAAATTCAGTTGATAAATCTATCACAAAATCCATACTGATTTAAACAAATTACATTATTAGAATTTAAAAATTTATTAAGGCGGATTTAATATTCGAAACTTTTGAAGTTTTTAAACAGTTTGAAAAATGACCACATTTATTTATTTATTCAATTTATTCTTCAAACCAAATCAAACAAATGTAAGAAATGAAAATGATACTGAGATCAAAAAAGAAAAAAGATCTTATGATGGACCTCCGTTAAACAGACCAATTACATTAAAATAAAGAAAAAAGAAATAGTCCTTAAATATCAACAGAATTTTAAACTTAAACTTGCGGGTATGCAACAAAAATTGATACAAATATAATGAATAGAAACAGCATAAAAAACATTGACACTTAGTTCAATAGTTCATCAGACAAACCAATGAATATTAGTTATTGCCAGAGTATAAACAGAAATAAATTTAATGATATCAAGATATATACACGCATACATATACACACATTTATACACGTACATATACATATTAATTAATCCTTTATCAAAAACAAATCCATTCAGGCAGAATTAAATTGCAAGAATGAAATGAAAATGATCCGGAGATCAAACGGAGTAGTAAATCCTATGAGAGACCACCGGTTGTCTAAAATTAACTAAAATTAAAAATTTGAATTGCAGATTCTATTGCATTTCAGTAAAGATACAAAAATATAATGCAAATAAAATTTAAACAGAGTTAAAAAACATCTATAGTTGCATAAATCGACGATTATCAGACAATAAATAAGTTTTACAACGTTGTTTAAAGAGACGAGATTTTGAGACATTTGAATGTAATTGAATCCACAAGTTCTTAGGTTTACAAAGGGGTTAGAAGTTCCGACCTGCTTCCGCAATGACTAAAAAAGAAAATAAACCATAATGGAAATTTAATCAAAAACATTACATTACGATAATAATAGTCAAAATTTCATTAGATAGAGAGAACCATGTGTTGACGAAAATGCCTTTGCATACAGAAAACCACGCATAACCATAACCATGCAGATGTTCGCACTTAGTCAGATCAATGAACTGCGGATGGAGGAAGTGTGTGCCGATGTAGTGGGCGAACGAGGGGCTAGAGTCAAGTTGATGGACTGTCACGAACTGAGGGGCAACCAGCTCTGGAACTATAACAGAGTACCTTAGATTTTCATTTCAGTCGTTTTTTATTTTAATTAAATTTTTCCTGTTTCTAACCATGGAGTTATGCTCAAACAAGCTTTGTCAGCTTTTTTGATCTTAGAATAGTTTTGGAAGATGAAATTTTATTTGAAAAGTTATTTAGAAGAACTTGTTACTTTTGAAAATGTAGGACACGAAGCAGTTGAAGCATGCCAGTGGCTGGTGTTTGGACGTGGGTGGAATGAAGATGAATGACAACATTAAGTTGAATGACTGCTCAGCTGCTGGCAGTCAGAAGTGGGAATTTGAACATGTCCTCAAATTCATATGATTCCATCTCTTTCTCCTGTGCTTTTTGTTGGTTGGTGGTATGCACATGGCATGTCACTGCAATTATTATTTTTCTGTTTATTTTTCAGTAATTTGGGTTGTTTATTTGCATTAGTTACCCCAGACACAAAACGTTAACACCGCACTTATGTATTTGTTGTGTGTTTTTTGTTTTCGATTAGCATTTGTATGTATGAATGTTTCTTGGTGACGATTTAAGTTTTAAGACGAGAGTTTGATGGCATTATTTAATGTTTTTTTAATTCATCAGGATATTATGGGTATCATTTAATTTTTAAATTTTGAACTGAACATCAGGCGATATATTTTCTTAAATATTGTAAATAGCTGCGTCTGTTTCACGTTTAACGCACAAGTACCAGCGCACACGATTGTACGACCAAAATTAATGCTAGAGGATACAATTTTTCACTCTCTCATTTTATTTCTTTGTGGATGACACTTCTTCGTTTAGCGTCCAGAGACCCAGTTCCCCCGAGGTAGGACGTTGTTTTCTTTGCCATCAATTTGTTTGTGATGGCATAGAATAATTTTGGGGAAATTTTTTACATCCGGACACCCATCCTGACGACAACCACCAGTTATAAGCGGAGGGCCTAGCCTTTTGCTCATAAGCACGCAAGGCAGCGTGGATGCAGTTTTATGTCATGCCCAGGACAGGATGACACTTAACGAACGTATCAGCTTGAGATGCACTCACCTATTTTATTATCTTCATTCATTTTTGTTTAAACGTCAATGTTGACTATTTCTCATTGATGTCAAACTGCAAAATGCAGATTTTTAAAACTGCTTTTCAATTTTTCCAGGTTTTTATTTGTTGCCAAGTTATTATTTTGTTTGTTTGTCCTGTTTTGCATTCATATTCATTTCATTTATAATAGAAACATTTTCAAAATTTATTCAGGGCAGCAACATATCAAATAAGTGAATAAAAGTTATGAAGTTTGAGTATACGGAGACCGAATAAGACTACATGTCTTGCAGTGGCCATATAAATATATATATTTGTGTGTGCGCGCGTGTGTGCTTGTGCTTATTCGTATTATAAGCAGAGTTGTTAAAAGCCTAGGTTTTTAATTTTTTTTCTTAGATTTTGAGGTTTTTAAGGTTTTTATAGGTTATTTGAAGGCTCTATAGGTTTTTTAGATTTTATAAAGTAATCGAAAAAATTTACATACCGTGGTTCGCAAAACTTGTTTGATAATTTTTGTATTTCTATTTTAACGAAATTAATGATAAAAAAGTTCTTTATACAAATTTTCTTAATAAAACAATTTTTCGAAAAAATTGCCATTTTTTAATTATCAGTTGACACAGTTTTATCTTCATATTCAGTTTCAGAGCATGTATTCTTCACAAGCTTGACTGAAATCTAATATAAAAATTTAAAATAATAATAATATAAAATATTAAAAAACATTTGTTCTGTAAAAAACTGTCATCGTCAAACATTCGTATTTCAATAATCAAAATTGGATAAAAAATATTATTTATAAAATTTTGTTTTTTAAATTTTTAAAAACTAAATTTTAACATTTTAAAAATTTAGAGTTTTTTAAAAAGCCCAGGTTTTTTAAAAATGGGTTTTACAATTTTAAAATTTTAGGGTTTTTTTAAAGACATTTTTTAAAAATTGGTTTCACAGCTATGAATATACGATATTATAAATGTATATTTGTTTATATGTGTGGTTTTGGGGCTATATATTGTTTGTAATTTGTAATATATGATTTGAAATGCATACTTGAATAAGCAAAGTTTGATACCTTTGAACGTTTAACATATTTTTGAAATTGAAGCCAAAAATGGTTGCCAAATTAAATTAAATTTAAATTTAATTATTTTTTTAATGCTCTGCGGGCGTTATAAACACTTTTTCTCCCTCTTTTACCTCTATTTGTATAATATATATATATAATAATATATAATATAAAAATTGTATATAAGCATATATAGTATAAACTGTTTTGATATTTTATCACTTTTTTTTTCAAAGTATATTTTTACTTCATTTAAAAGACGATACACGAGTTTTTCCCATCAAAGCATCTTTTTAAAAATGTTTCAAAGGTAACCATAGTTAAAACGGGGGTTGTAACATTTATGAACGTGCCTTTCTTATATGTTTTCATGCTTGTGTTAGCCTCTTACACCTATATGTTCTTTTACAATGTAGATTTAAATCGGTGAAATGTTTGCTGTTGAAAGTTTCGATGTTAAAATCATCTGGTTATCAATCTATATTCATATTTTTTTATTTTTTATAATGCGACTCTGAAATGCAGTACTGCTTACATGTTTTTCTTTACTTATAATTAAACTTTCGCGCCACAAGAACTGCACAGTATCACAGGACACGACGCATATGCACATTATACGGGTATGATGGTCTTTGAATTTCGGACAGACTGTGTTCGAACCATGTCATCGCGTAATAGCAGCCCGAGACATGGCACTTTTACTGAGTGAGCTAATTCGGTGACAGTATCATCTGAAATCATATTTTCTAGTTTTTTGTTTATATCTGTTTCAACTGTTAATGTCGATTTTTTGATATTATAAAATTAGTTTTTATCCGCAATAATCTGAAATGTTTGCTTAACTTGTAGAAGTTTTGTGAATAGTGTTCACAGGTGAAATGATGTGCACGGTTTCTGTGAATCATCCTAATGGAAATTTTTTAGGATAGCCCCAACTCTAACGAGGAGCAATGAAACCACGAGCACCAGGCAGTTAATTCTCTGCTACATTTCTAAGAATGTTACTGTGTGTGTGTGTTATGATGTGATGATGACGTCACGACATGACTTGCCAATGCTGGTGATGTTTTTGGCAAACCGAACGCAAATTGACACTAGCCAGTAAAATAAATGAGGTATTTAAGGCGGTCGTTCTGACCTCGGGTGCAAAGTCGTTGACATGCCCAAATGTGTTCAAATAAAATTGTTTTCGAACAGTTACTCGCATCACTCTGAAAGGTATAATTTCGAATACAGCGTTGAGTTTCTTTTGACTCAACTCAGTTTTGCGCACGTCATACGCATGACGGATTCAAGAATACCATTACATGTCCTCATTAGAAGTTGAATTTGCGAAGTCATTTTGCCAGGGGCTTTGTACGACGGCTCAATTACAAACTGAAGGAAAATGTTTAAATTATGTAGAGTCGATCGTGAAGTGTTGTGAATGAATGAATTCATTGGTGTGGATTTCACATGTTGATTCATTCGTTTACATTCAGGTTAATTATTTTATTGATCTCCACTTTAAATTTCTCCCGCCATCCAAGTAAAAAATTATTTAATTATTAGCACCCATGAAATATGTATTTAAAACACTTTACGTGGGCATTATCTTCTATGCAACTCCATTTTTGCGGTCATTAGGCAGACGTCAGTGCGGCTGCGGATTATCAGCGTGTGCATGTTGTAGATGAATGTTTCCACAAACGTTTGTTTTCAGTTTTTAATTTTAATTACTATTGCTTTTGGGTTATTAATAGTTGCCAATCAATCTTGAACAGTCCATTTCACGTGAAAGAGTTTTGACGAATTTTATTCTTCATATGTTATTATGTTTACTCTTGTATCAATTCTTTACCGTGTATGTGCACGTATAAAATAAAATAGCAATTTTCAAATATATTTTAAACATTTGATGGTCTATTTTTAATGAATTGTTAAAATCATTGGTATAAACTGTGGACGTGTGCTATCTGGGCACCTGCGATATTTTTTTTTGCATCTGTTTGGTGATTGTATATATTCATTTGTCTACTCTCATTGTTGTTTCTGTTAGTTTTGTGATCTCCATTGGTTTTCTGTTATGTTATTTTCTAAAATGATTTGTTTGTTTAACTTTTAATAAATTTTATAAATGCATCTGTTTGGTGATTGTATATATTCATTTGTCTACTCTCATTGTTGTTTTTGTTAGTTTTGTGATCTCCATTGGTTTTCTGTTATGTTATTTTCTGAAATGATTTGTTTGTTTAACTTTTAATAAATTTTATAAATGAAAAAGTCTTTTTAAAATTTTCGTTTATATTATAAATAAGAATAAATCATTAAAAATCATAAGAATAAATCATTAAAAATAAATCGATGAAGATGTTTCAATAAAATTCGCCTGCGGCCAACATTTTTTTGTGATAAACAATTTTAAGAACAAATTAGTTTTATTGTAAGTGCATGTCATTTTACTCTTTTTCCAAGTGATCAGTCACTCTCTTTACTAAAAAATGCAGACGCATGTCTCTGAGGTATTCGTGTGTGCACAGTTTGTCTTGGGTTGAACTAGCCATAATAGATAGCTAAACTAGTTGGCTGCACAACTTCTTGTTGTTTATTAACTGCTATCAACTATCCAACACGGCGATGTTTCACTTCTAGATTAATGGAAACACATTAAAGGGTGAAAATAGAACCAGCCGCAGAACATTAACTTATTGCTGCCGCGCTTTATCAGCTGAGTGAGTACGTGATGAATGTGGGCGGGTTGTGAAAGACATTCAACATTTGTACACTATCATTTATTTCCTTTCAGCTGATTATTTTATTTTTAAACCTACGTGACGTCACCCACAGCTGTTTACAGTCGATAATTTCATTTCTTCAAGAAAAATTTAGTAAAAAAAAGACAATCATATAAAAAATTAACTTTAATATATTCTGGGTGTCATATTTATTTAAGTTTCCGAAACATAATGTTTATTTATATGCATGCAATCTAAATCTGATGTTCATCTTGGTCGGCAGGTTAGCTCAGTCGGAAGAAATGCCCTGCCTCGCGTTGACTGGCTCGATGACTGGCTCGCCATACATACTGTCTGTCCGACACTCGAAGACCATCATACGCCATGCACGTATGATGGTCTGTTTATTGTTAATGAAACGCTTCAAAAATGAGATGGTAAAAATGTTATTTTATTTTGCGCTCTTTGAATCTTTTACAAGTTATTTAATTTTCATTCGTTGTCACCTCAACAGATGTTTTGATCGTTTATAGGAAAATTGTCTTTGCTCATAGATTTGTTGTTTTCAGTTTATCAGTTTATTTATTATTAATAATAATTTAATAACCATCTTGTAATTGAGGATTTTTCTTAAGTTCGTCTTTGATTGATTGATTGGTTGATTGATTGATTGATTGATTGATTGATTGATTGATTGATTGATTGATTGATTGATTGATTGATTGATTGATTGATTGATTGATTGATTGATGTTGATGTTTTTTATTCATTAAGCAAAAAAGCTGAATATTGCATAACACAGCAAGAATATTAACAAATTATACTAAAAATGAAATTTTCCAATTAATTTATTTGTATTTTCCAACAACGAAATTAAACGCACATGAAACTAATCTTTAAACTCCCCAATTCTCGATCCAACGCTTTTTTGCATATTACGCCACTCTTGGTTAAATCTAAGTAGGTAGACAGTTGTTCGATTATTTGCTTTTTAACTTTAAATATAGAGCTGCTTGCATATCATGTATAATAAAAAAACTGCACACATAAAAACTCTGCATGGACATAAACAATTTTTTCGGACTGACTGAGATAATAAAAATTATAAAGAGCTCACTCTTTTTGACAAGAAGCTGCCACGAGTTGCGGTTCATTACATGCTCTGTAGAGTCTAAATGCATTGAATCTTGTTAAAAAGTCTACGAAATAAATCGGTGTAATGGTTGCTGTTGTAGCATCGCTAAGGAAGTGCCTAACTTATTTTTAGTTTAAATTAATTGAAATGTTCAGAAATCGAGCCACGGTCACCGGGTCCGTCTAAAGGTCGGCGAGTGTGGGGGGTGGGATTGGCAGAACAGTTGAAAAGATGTTGAGTAGTATGATTGAGTGAGTGGCAGAGGTTGCATTGGTCGAGTATGGTATCATTTATGCGACTGAGGTAACCAGTTGGGTGGATAGAGTAGCTACTGGTGAGCTGTGACAGAATGGTCCTTGATTCGCGGACTTCAATTTTGTTGATAGGAGGTGGGTGGCAATTGAGGAGTTGATGGTGTTGAGGACTGTGGACGTGTGGATGTGGCAAAGTAAAAGTTTGTTTGTGTGATTGTCAGGAAGTGATGATGTGAAGGTGTTCAGTCGGGGTGAGCTGAAAGTGTTGAGTGTCTGTTTGATGTTGCGAGGCGCTGATGGGGTATCGATTAGATGATGGCATGGATGATCGTCTTTGTGGCATTGGGCGAGGGCATTGGTCTGTAAGCAGGAAGGAGTGTTGTAGGACGGGCAAGATGTTAGTTTCTGGGTGTAGGTGTTCTATGAGTGTTATAAGGTAGTATCCAGTTATAGTACGTAAGACAAAACATTGAGTGGTTTGGAATTTTAAGAGATTGGTTTCGGAAATGTTGGGAAGCCAGATGAATGCGACAGATAGATTTAAAGGTAGTGAGGTGCCTGCCAGTCTTAAAAAATTCATTTAGTTGTTAGAGTTTCCAGAACTTGGAGTTTTCATGTGGGTTCAGTTGTTCAACGAATTGGTGCCCCTTTTTCATAGGTTGCTATTGTTTTGCTGATTTATGTAGTGAGGAGTTGTACCAGAGTTGACTGAGGGTCATGTTGGCGATGAGTGTTTCTTTTGTTGATGAGTTGTTTGGGGTGTTTGGAATGGGAATGGCACTATCACGTGCAAAAATGTGTGATTCGTTGATTGTAGTAGTAATAATAATGCGCCTAAGTCGCTTGCCATGGCGAGATATAAAATGACATTATTATGCCTGTTTCAATGCCACAGCATTGAATGACGTCAGTCTCTCAGGCGATCTCAGACATTCATTTTAAGTTAAACTTCAAAATATTTCACAAACTCATACTGAAGTACGAATAAAATAAATGAATAAAAATTACTAACAAATTGCATGATTTAGGAAATAATAAATTAATGATTAAAATTACTAAAATGAACAAATAAAACGAACGAACGAACATGTGACAAACTGACATGAACGCAAAAAAGAAGACAAAGATTCAAATTCCATTAACCGTTGATTGGGTTGCCATGCACTTTTAAACATCATTGCTAGAACATGGCAGGATATCTCTGTTTTATGCCCGGTGGAGATTAGGATTGCTAACTTTGTTATGTTGTTCAATTTAATTTCATTTTAATATTGTTATAACCGTGCTACCGAACGCACTAGATTCTAGCGTATTCTAGAATGTTCTAGTGACTGGAACGTTCTAGAGTATGCTGGAATCGGACCATCGGGAAGAATCTAGAAACGACGCTTGCGAAGAGTATATAAGCGCACGTCGCAAGATATTTGTGATTGGTGATATTCGTGATTGAGATATTCGTGATTAGTGATATTCGTGATTAGTGATATTCGTGATTAGTGATATTCGTGATTAGTGAAATTCGTGATTTTGTGAATAGCGATTCGGTGAATTATTTAAAGCGATATTTGAATTGTTTGTTGACGTTGTCATAGCGATAGATTTTGAAAGATTTAAAAGTTAATTGTTGCGTTAGTGCGAATTTACTGGAAATAAACGATTAGTTGATTTCTTCTGTAAATAAAGTTTAATAACTAATAATAGTTGATTTCTTCTGTAAATAAAGTTTAATAACTAATAATAGTTGATTTCTTCTGTAAATAAAGTTTAATAACTGTTTGGAGTATTTTATTCAATCGAAGATTTGAACCCGTCGCATCGTAAACCGGTTACGACAGCGAGTATTATAACAATATTAATAAATGAACTTACATTTCTCTGAACATCCTGTTCAGCTGTTTTGAACAAATTGAAACAAATACAAATAAATCATCAACAACTTTCCAAGCTAAAGCCCGCATAGCAGGAAATATTTTCTACAAATTTGTGATCATCATCCGATCTTCAACCCTATTTGACCCTTGACCTTACTTTCTGACCTCCCAGTAACATAGGCATGTGTGGTCGTTTCATGAACTGAAAGGAAACGTTGATGATGTGATTATTTTGATGAAGATGTGTAGTGGAGGGGAGGTCACATCATGGCCACAACCATGTGAAAAGGTTCATGTCAACATGAGCATGCAAATTTCCTTACATACCCTTTAAACTGTGCAATTACTTCAGACTTAATATTGAGTTTATATATTATATCTGCGTGTTAAGGTGTGTGTGTGTGTGTGTGTGTGTGCATGTGTACTTGTGTAGGCGTTTTTTTGTATACTACGAGTCGTTTGTATGTAATGTGTATGTCATTTGTTTGTACATGTAATGGAGATGCAAAACATATAAAGATGTGTCTTCGTTTTATTCAAAAAGGAAATATTCCCCCAAATTGTGTCAAAATAGTTTAATCGGTTTCCTCCACACATATCTTCACCTAAATTTATTTCTTTCCAAATTTCGTACATCGTTTGGTCAAAAGATTTTAATTCTCTCATCCAACTGTTCAACTTACTAACTTACGGCATGATGGCTCAATGTTCAAAAGCGCATGGTCTTGCTATTTTTTTATTTGAACATCGTCAATTCTAAGTAACTCTGCCGATGTCAATTTAGTGGTTTGACTCGGACATTCTTTTAAAAATGTTTTATAAACTTTAAATTTTAAAAAACTGAGACTGGTGCCAATAGAAATTGTTATTTATTTCAGTAAAATGAATGTATTTACCTTAGTTTTTTTGTTCAAACATTTTTAATTTGTTAAATTTAAGAAGGATTTAAAATAGAAAAAGATTTGATTGTTGAAGAGTGTGGTGATGTTGGATGAGGAGGAATGTAAAGGTTAATGATCCCAATTCTCATCACTCATTGGCATACACATGAATGGTGATTTTGCCTTTGTTGTTGTTGTTGACGCTCTTGTTGAATTCTTTATGTTGCTGTATATGTTGTGTTGCTTCGCTTATGTTGTTGTTGATGACCTCGCTTATAATGCTGATGTTACTGTCGATATTGTTGATGATGACGTTGCGGTTGTTGCTGTTGTTGTTGACGTTGTTATTGATGTTGTTATTGATGTTGTTGTTGATGTTGTTGTTTATGTAGTTGTTGTTGATGTTGATGTTCTGTCCATGTTGCTGATGTTGTTGTTGATGTTGTCGTTGATGTTGTTGTGAATGTTGTAGGGGATGTTGTTGTGGATGTTGTTGTTGATGTTGACTCACTCAGCGGAAGGAAGACAAGTTACGGTGCATATGTTTTTGAGTTGTTGTTGAAGTCGTCAGCACGTGTGGGTTACTTCGGTGACGTCGTGCTACTAATACTTTCCAGATGTTTCATTGAGGAACAACTGCCAATCCCATTTTCAATGCTTCTGTCTTGGCATTTTACGTAAAACGCAATCCTTTTATTATAGTTTATAAACTCTGGTTTTGGCCTATGCAAAAATACTCCAACACATAAATACATTCCAGAGACTCAACATTCTGGCGGGCAAAATGGTTGAGGCGTCTGGTTCTACTGTTGCAGTGACTGGTTTCGAATGCAACGATATCCAGTGATGATTTTTGTGGAAGTGTTGTTTCAGAGCTCTGAGAATTATTCAAGTAAAAATTGAAACTAATAATAATAATAATATAATTAATAATAATAATTATAATAATAAAAATAATTATAATAATAAAAATAATTATTATTATTAATATATTTTTGGTTGGAAAATTTTTGAAACACTAAGTTAAAAATGAATGAAATGCTTGTTTTCCATCGCTGAATTTGTTATATTATGAATTAGATGAAAAAATTGTTAATTTGTTTCAGATATTTGTCTAAATCAGTCTTTAATAAAATTTTATAATTTTTTTGAGTTAGCTTTAAAGTTGAATCCTCTTTTTAATTGATATTTCTACCCCAAATTACCATCTACATATCTAATATCTCAATTTTTCCTTTGTTAGCAATGCCGTTGATTAGAAACATGACTCCAGACCTAAAAAAAGGTATTTAAATAAATCCCTTCCTTCCAGCTCGCTATTTCATCATCTAGTCTCCTTTTGGACAGTTCCATTGTGCTACAAACAATAGCATCTTTTCTATTGAAACATTCTCCCACAGACGATATTATCTTTTTCAATGTTTTTACAGTTAATTTTATGTTATGTCTCAATGATCTTTGCTGAAATGATGTTCAAAGCTAAAAATGTTGTTAAAAGACTCTCTTTTTTTATAATTCGCCACATCGTTTTTCAGCATTTTTTTGGTTTATCAATCTCTCCGCAGAAACGTCGCAATCGGTGTCCTGTATAAATTCTTACTCGTAATTTCACAATCAAAATCACTTTTGTACAGGCAAGGACAGCTTACTTTGAAGCGGCACAAAATGAATATTACGTTCGCAAAAAATGTTTTTGAATTATACAAAGAATAAATATAAAACTCAGTGGAGGATGACAAATTGATGCATGTTTTGACTTGTATAAGTTTTAATTTGGCATTTCTTCGAAAGAATTTTGAAAAAAAGAATAGAAAAGCAATGAATAATTTTTTTTCTTCCACTGAACCCAAAAAATAATTTTTCAATGCAGCGCAATTTTTTTTAATGAATAACTGAGGTTGAAAGAAATACGTAAACAAGAAATATTAATAAAGGAAGAAAGCGAAACAACAAAGCCAGAGTGTGGGGTGGGCTGTGTTTTTGTGCAACAAGCATCACGTTTCATTTCTACTGCTCTTTTCTCTTTCAAACAACTTTTCGTTTACATTTTTTATTGTTGGTTGTGCTGCTTCAACCAATGATGATGAATTAATTGATGTATTTGCTGAGGTGTTGAGAATTATAACAAAATTGACTGAAAAGTTTTAATTTCAAAGATTTCAAATGCTTAATTTTCGTTCTAGTTTGATTTCATTTTGATATTTCTGATTACAAATTTAGCTCCAATAAAAAAATTGTTCATGTTTGGCCCTGATGTTTTAACAAGTAGTTGTTTAGGTAGGGCTGAATGATTAATTTTTCGCACAAATGCACCCAAACAGCGTTGCATATTTATTTACATGCACATATGCGTGATGATTCTACACAATGTTTTATGAGGCAATGTTACGAGCTTCTTCGCAACTATTTATATCTCCACATTTTCATAATCGTCAAATGGTGTACATCGCTTCAATTATGTGCTTTCCGAAACTAACCTTCAATAATGTAGCAAGGCAATAACCTTTATATTTTTTTTCATAGTATATATAGTTAGAACTTATTGATATAGAGCGAAACGTGTTCATATACAATTTAATCTATATCGTCTGGGTGCCGAATGTTTTGAACGCTCTTTCATTGTTCCAAATATTGAAAAAATTTCACCGCTATTTACGACTTTTAACGCATTATTGAAATTTAAGATCAAATGCTCTCAAGTTAGAAAAAACTTTTAAGGATGAACAAAAATATCGTCACATTATCTTTTAATGAAAACATGTGCAGTTTGAAATTTTAATTGATGGTTTGCTGCCAATGTTTCATTTACGTTCTGCGTCAGAATTCCAAAATTGTCAGTATTTCAATTTCAATTTCGTTTTAATGTTTAATTTTAGACAAATTGTTTTTTTAATATCTTATTACAACGAATGTTTTAATTATAACATATTCTGGCAACTCTTACTTACCTTATCTGCGTTGAACTGACACAAAAAATAACATTTAATAATAATGTGACAAAACAACAGCCAACTAGAACATAATTAACGCAAATAACAAATCAGCTAACAATGCTTGTTATTTTGTTGAATTTTTTAAAAACATATTTTCAAATTTGAATTTTGATTTTTTAGATCATCTATAAAAACAGTTCAATCTCTCTTTACTCATTGAAAAGTAGCTGACGTGTTAATTAGAATTTTTTTTCTTGCTCATGTGACCGAGGGATATCATTCACATTCACATCATCAAGAGAACATTCGATTTTTTTTTTGAAATTAGCCTCCGGCAGTAATGGATTTTGTGGTGGGATTTAAGATCTAAAACAAAGTAGCTTCTTTTTTTTATCCTGCAGCTTTTTTTACTAGACAAAAATTTTTTTTCATTTCAATTTTTTCAAAATTTGTAACAACATCTTCTGCTTTATCCACTGCACTCAATCCGCTACCAATTTTAAAATGAAATTATAACTTTCATTCAACTGACAATAGTTTTTTGTTTCAGCATTTTCATTCAACGTTTTTATTCTCAGAATTAGATCGTTTTCACGGTTACACGTCAATGTTTGTGTTAAATAATGCAGTCCATTTCATTCAAGTTTCATAAAGTTCAATCCCAAACAATAGTGATTCAAGATTTTATTTGGCAAACTATATATCAACAATAAACTATTTAGTACCTTCGGCAAATAATTTGTGTGTGCGCATACAATACCTGTATCAAAATGAAAAAAACATGTTTTTGTATTGTATACATTTGTAGGCATGAAGAGGAATGCCGGACTTGCTTTGAAACGCATGCAAATTAATTAGCCAAAGTCAGCTAATGGAGTCATGTTATTAACAGTATGTTGGCGTTTCATACAATAATAACAGCACATGAATTAGGTTATCGTCTTAGTTAAACAAGATCATCATCTCATACGAAGTCCATAACCATCGCAAATGAAATCCAACACCAACATGACCATAAGGATGGTTATTGGCGTTGGTCTGCATCATAATCATTATTGAACTTCATCGTAGGAAGGATTTAATTAATGAAGCACATCCATCCGGTTGATGATCTTACAAATAATCAATAATGTTTATATTTAATGCTGGTACGATTGTGTGTGTGTTTGTGTGTGCGTGCGTGCGTGAGTGTGTGTGTGGGTGTGGGATTTGACAGTGTGTGTGTAATTTTACAATTTATTGCAAAAATAATTAATATTGAAATTATTTTTGTTGAATGCAACAATATTTATGAAGATTAACCACACGAAAACAAAAAAAAATCAGAGTTAAGAAATGACTTAGAATGATTAAAAAGATGATAAGATGGAAATTTATTGAGTACAGTGCAGTGTGAATGTAGGATCTTATTGTTCAAGGATCTGTATGTAATGATTTCAATTAATTATTTATGTGTGTTTCTGTTTATAAGTGTGCTTGTTTGTATACATGTTGGTTTGTATGTGCGGTTGTATGTGTGTTTGTATACGAATTTGTATGTGTGTTTGTTTTTTCATCTTGTTACAAAAAATTAAGTTTTTGTACGCGTATGTAACAACCTTATTCGATGAAGCTTTTATTATTGAAAATATTTAATTAAGTAAACTTCAACCCATTAAACATGAGTGTCAAAAAATTAAGACGCACCGAATAGTGAATTTGACTGAAGGCCGATTACCATTATTCGGACGAATACCAAAAAAATTAAATTTAGGGTGAAAAACAAGTTCTTGAGAAAACGGTGAGCGATTCGATTCATGTTTATCTAACAATTTTTCATCGAAATAATATTCCATTTCTTGTTTAAATTCAGATGTTTTAACAGTCAGGATGGCCAAAATAAATTTCCCGCTGTGAATATTCAACAAGAATCGTTACGGAATCCCAAAAAGTGATGACTACAACGGAAATCGCACTATTCGGCTTTTTAGTCTTTTAAAATGGCAAAACGTCAAATTATGGTTGGACACTCGTTGCGTCTCTACAAGAAACATACGCCAAAAGGATTAAAATTGTTGCAATAGGAAACAGAGTTTGTGTGCATTCATTTCTTTGAAAATTTTGCGTAATGTATGTTCAGTTGCAAATACATGTACGTTGTTTGATTTATACGCCATGTTTGATTGATTTGTTTCTTTGCCCAATCAATCAACCGTAGATAAACTGTTGGACAGAATATAATTTATGCCATTCAGTTGGAGTCTGAAAATTGATCTTACAAAACATTTTGTCAATATGTAAATGAGTCAGTTTATGCTATCAATCAACCATCCCCATATCAATCCAACCATTCAATTTTCTAACCAATCAGATTCACATTCGAGTTTTATGATAACCAATCAACTACTTTCAAGTTTTCACCACTCAACCAATCAGGAAACGGATGTCAGGACAGATTTTCGTTTCTCATTGAAGTTAGGTTTTTTTTCGCAGGACACCATCTTTTTGAAGGTCGTCCTGAACTTTGTGCTCATGAGTGAGTAGAGGATGAAGTTGATGGAGCAGTTGATAATGACCAGGAAGTTGAAGATGTTGCCTGTGATCAGCATCGTTTCTATCACATCAGCCGTCAGTGTGTTCCTAATGGACCTGTCAGTGATTGAATCTATAAGATTATTATTCACATCGGAATGTGACTTGGAAAAATAATGATGAAGGTAAAAAAGGTTAAAATTGCTATTTACAATTTTTCGCCTCGTTATTATTACCAATTTGATAGAAATTGGCTTTATAGCGATAAATTTTACGGCAAATATCGATGAAAGAAATTCGGATGAAACAATTAAAAATATTTTGCACTGCAATATATTATGATTATATACATCAAGATTATCATTGGGTCCTAACACTAGTCTGTAAATTTTCATTATATTTATCATTCCATCTTTATTATTCATCATCACAAACAAACAAACAAACGAACTAACAAATGAACGAACGAACAAACAAACAAACTAACACACAAACAAACAAACAAACATCTATCAATCAAAAAAAACCACACACGTATCAACCACGCACCGACAGACACTTCACGCTGAAGCACAACAAACTTCATGCTCCTTCCCATTCGATATGATGCAACCATCGTCATCCACGCAATATATATTTTCATTATTTTTTAAATTTTAATAACTCTACTAAATATCAATTTATTCTGATGATTGTTGTTGGAAAATTTTGGAAAATTATAAAAAAAAATGCTTGTAAAATTTCAACATAGCTTGACGTAAGCGTAGAACTGTCTTTGGTGCAAATAAACAAACTTCGTAAAGGAAGAGGCCAACAGGTAAGCAGAAAAGTGAATAAGCAAAAAAAGGAACAAATACGACTGAATTTTTACACAAGGTTTGGGATTTCCAGTTGGGCAATGCTATCAAAGACTGTGAATAAATAAAAATTAAAACATAAAATCATAAAAAAAAGAACGAAAATTAAAAATAAAGCTTGGAAGCGTTTCGGAACCACAATACTCCGGTTTTGGAACTGAAACCCAACTACATAGAGGCTGTTTCAGAAGTTCAAACATGCTGTACTGATAATTTTAAATGGCAAACATGACAAGTACATCACTTCATGTCGTTACATCGCTTGTAGTAACTCATTATTATCATCAGACCTGCACCGTTAACATCATCTTCTTCTCATTATTAATTTCATTAACATTTACATTATCATTCGTAGTTAGCATCATTGCCAACATTAAATTCTTCGTCGTACCATCATCTTCTTATTCATCATTATCATCATTTCATCATCATCTCCATCATCGTCATCCCAATCATCATCAACAGCACCTTTATTGCCGTCATCATTATCATCACCACCAACAAATTTTTTCTTTTTTTTTGTTTTTCCATATTTAGAATTTGTTGCTCCTATGGAGCGCAGTTCGTCAAACAGGGAATGTGGCAGTGACTCTTATCGTCGCTGGCACGCTGCCAAGAATAATTTTGAAACAAAAACATCAAAACAATGAACGTGGAGTACCAAAAAACATGAAAATTTTTATAGAAAATTTATTGAAAAAAAAATTAAACTAATTATAAAAGTTAGTTTGATGAAATATTTAAATTAAAGAATAACATCAAAGGCGTGTGTGTCTTCGAATATTTCAGCACGTTTTTAAAATACGTCACTGTCTACATAAGTCACATGAGTAAGTATAAACTTTTTTTGGCGATAAGGCATGGCGGGGGAAGGTAATCCGAATGATTGAGTGAGTTATGTTAGTACGATAGAGGCAATTAATCAATTAATCATCATTGTCATCGTCACAAACGTAAACATTACTCTCTCCATCATATTTCATCTTCATCATCATCAACGTCATCATCTACGTCATCATCATCGTCATCACTCTCATGAAAATTACCGTAATTAATTACTCTCCCACTATTTGTTATTTCCTTCTATGATGAATGCTTTATGTTTCGTTTGTCTGACAATTTATTTACTCTCGATCGATTACACACACAAACACACACAAACACACACAAACACACACAAACACACACACACACACACAGAGAGAGACAAAATGAAAAGTTATGTTCGTCAACATCATCACCAACAATATAGTAATTTATTCATCACTGTCGTCATCGTCACAACATTTTCTCATCATTTTTCAACTTGCATCGTTATTTACTTCATCATCTTCATCATCTTCATCACCTTTGTCATCTTCATTACCTTCATCATCTTCATCATCTTCATCATCTTTATTACCTTCGTCATCTTCATCATCTTTATTACCTTCGTCATCTTCATCATCTTTATTACCTTCGTCATCTTCATCATCTTCATCGTCATCTTCACCGTGGCCTATGTAACTGCCATTCAAGACTTTTTCAAGGACGACCTCACGCCTTCGTCATCATCATCTCGACAAAAAACAAAATGATTTTCTCATGATTAATATCAGCAAACATTCTCAACAATATCTCCAGCCGTATAATCATCATCTTCCTCATCATCGCCATCATCATCACATTATTTTAGCACCTTCCCGATGATAAAAGAAAAGATAATTAACAGCGCATTAATTCAGGCATGCATGAATTCACGTATGCGTGATACATTTCAGTTAATTTTGTGTTTGTTTTGTAGAATAGAATGCAGTAGAATTATCTGGTTGCATAGTTCTTTATTATTTTTATTCATTTATTAATAATTAGTAATTCTTAAAAGTTCCAGGGAAGTTAGTGTCTTTAAATTTTCAGCTGCATTCAGTGGCTGCTTATGAGCTAACTGTCTTCAAACAAGATGGATGTTATGTCGTGTGATGAAAATTTGAAAAATTTAAAAAAAAAATCTTTTTAATTTTGAACACCCCTCAACAAACTACATTTCTTCATTTCTTGCTTAACAACAAAAACATCTTATAATGAAGAATTAACAAATTAAATTTTTTTAGCGAACGTATGAGAAATCATTAAATAAACGAATAACTGGATGGATGGATTAACCTAACTCTACTGCAAATAAAAAAATCTGTATTCTACGTACACACCACACACACGTCATAAAACACTTCGTACTCCTTCATAAATACAATGTCAGATCAAGATTTTTCTTTTGTTTGCACCTGTTTCGTTGTCGGGATTCATAATTTATTGGGATATTCTTTAAAGAATGTTCTTCCGTTATCTCCAAAGTCATCAAGAGTAAAGTTTAAACTTTTCATGGGCGTACCTTTAGCCGTGGAACAAAGACAAAATAAAATATTGCTTTTAAAACTATTGCATCATTTTATCACGATAACCCAGATATTAAACTGAAATATTTCAAACTTTTTCGCATTTGGTCACAGTAGACGCATTCTGAAATGCACAGACATTAAGAAGATTTGTGTCAATTGCATAGAGCGTATTGAACCGCATCACTTGATATCATTTGTTTTCTCAATTTGTGGTCCTGATCAACATACAATGTAGGTACTGGGATTGCTTTGTAACTGTAAGTGGTTAAGCATCTAACGTGTAACTTGTTTAAACTTTTTGTTGTCAGATGTCCAACATAAAAGTTTTAAATTTCAGTTAAATTTTCAGTTGAAAGCAGCAAATTTAATAATGATACTTATTCATTATTCAGAATTTGCTAATCGTTTCCAAGGAAAAATTAGGAATGAATCGTTTCAAAGGCAAAAAAAAGAATGAAGAGATATTTGTGGAGTGGTCGTTAAAATAATTGGGGGAAAATGAAATTATGAGTTATTGGAAATTATGATCATTAGCCGTGACAATTTTTTTTGTATGAATCAAGTAAACGCTGCTCTCTGTTTGTCATTTATGCTGTGGAGGAAAAAAAATGATATAAAATAAATAAATTCAGAAGAATTTGATAAATAGATTCCAAAATATAAAATACCAACAAACTTACAAAGACTTTAGTTTCTAAAATCGCAAAAACCTTCCCAAATTCACTATCTGAATGACATCCCCATAGATAAGATATTCAGAATGAATACGTAGGTGCATGAAGGAATGTAAATTAAAATTAACTTATTAACTTCTGCGTTGGAGCACTCAAGATTTTTTTCGGAGTCTGTGTGTTCGAAAGCTCGCAACCAATTATCTCATTATTAGTCTTTTTCAAAAATTTCTAGAAACTAGTTTTAAAATAAGGAATGTTCGTCGACGTTTCCTTGCCAACTGTGTTTATGGCGATCTAAAAAAAAGACAATTTCAGTTTTACGTGCCTGCAATTACATATGCATTGCACACATAAACTAACAAACATGCTGCACACACACACGTATGCAAATGTTAGTCTGCTGAACGGTCTGGTCTTATTTACATTAATGGAACTGCAAAGTAAAAAATTTTCAATTATAACAAATAATTTTTATACAAGATACATTGCCAAATAAATTTCGCTAAAGAGATGCTGACACAGATATCGAACAAGAGTTTAAAAGTTTTACTAGCAACAAACAAAAGCGTCTAACAACACCAGAAGAAGAGTTATCTCTACTGGACACAACTTAGGAAAAATTCAATTACGAAATCTCAATAATCTGTTTATAGACCTAAACATAACTCTGCGCGCACCGTTCAGCATATTAGTAGTAGGTAGGTAGCTATTTGTGATGTGACTTTTTGCTGCTACGCAATGATCACAAACCATTCAAATATGAAAATTACAGTTGCAAATCTTAACCATTTTTAAACAAGTTGTTTAAATAGGAGCTTGAGTCATCATGCAAGTAGTTCAAAAAATATTTTTTTCAGGAGAACCAGCCCCAGAGTTCATTTTTAGCTGAGCCACTGTATGGAGTACATTGTACAGAAAGTGCAACTACTTGAATTCATAATTCTAGCATAGAGAAACAGAAGATTTTACGTCAACTTTAAAATTTTTAAACTAACGCGTCCTCATTCGATAATCAGCCTGAAATGGAAGTAGTTAGCCCATCAGAGATACTCACACATCCATCCATTCCATGGGATCTAAAACGACCATGACAATTGTCGGTGAATTTGAAAGAAAGAAACGAACGAACACAATTTTATTTTTCATTTTATTTCCCTTCTAACTCTGTTAGTTATTAATTTTTATCATTTTTAAAATTTAATTTTAAAGAATAAACAGACAAATAAAAAATAATAAATGAATAAAATCTAGTGCATGGCTGTGAATAACTTCAAAACAGCTTCAGTCTCATTGCATTGTCCTGTGATCATCGAAAGCCCTTGTAGCCTGATTCATGTGCAGCCCACAACAGACATGCTCCTTCAATTTCTTTCAAACGATTTACGATTTTAGCGATCTTGAAAAACATTTCTTTTGTTTATCTCAGAATATTTTTTATTTTAATAGAACATCTTTCCAAGCAGTCGATCACTGAATGTATTTTAAAATTACCCTCAATGAATGATTACCTAACAACGCAACCATAATGATCTATAATTGTTACATGTTAATTATTTTTTAATCGCTTATTCCAAATTTTTTTTTAATTTTAACACTTAACTGCTAAGTCAGATTAACCGAATATCGTCAACATCACAATTGTCGTCAGAAACATCAGTGTTAACATTATCACTACATTGGTACTAAATAATTTTGTCGTTTAACCATCATTACTCGTACTCCTCCCCCCATAAACATTGTCATCACCATTTTCATCACCACCACCATCATCACCTTTATCATCATCGTCATCGTCATCATCCTATATAATTTTCTTTTTCCTCTTTACTAGCAGCGTATCGTTGTTATTATATTTAGACATCGCCATTTTAGCGAACCATCATCATCATCATCATCATCATCGTCATCGTCATCATCATCATCATCGTCATCGTCATCATCGTCATCACCATCGTCATCATAATCATCATTATTAATATAACGATCGTCATCATCATCATCAATATAACCATCATTATCATCCTCACAACAATCACCGCCACACAAAACGATGACACTCCCCATGACGCGTTCCAGCACAAAAATCGTGTAATCGAAACGAAACACGCCAATGCAATGTTAACAGACATTGAATCAGGATACCAACTTCGTCATCAACAGCCGAATTGGGTCAAGTAAACAAGTTGAACTCTATGCTGTGGTTCATATGAGCTGATTAGTCGCATGTGCACATCCAAATTGTATAATGAAACAATAATATTCATCATAATGTAAGATGTGAATTTTCAAAAAGCGCCGTTAAATATTTAAAAGGGGAACGCTTTGAAAAGCTGGAAACAGATTAGCAAAGATTAATGGATTATAGGGATTAAAGGACTCTAGTCCAACATCCCGAATTGCATAAAATATTGTTTGAAGGATCAAAAACAGCAAACATCTTTTTGTACTATTATAAACTTTTATATTTTTATATATAATAGTTATTTAACTTTTCGCTGTATAAGTTTTATAAATCCACCCAACATACAGATGCGTGTATGGAAGTTATATTACTCACATATTATTATGTATTATCATTATATTATTTATCTATATTCGCAGGCAGTATTTGATTAGCGTTTAAAATCAGAAAAAATCATCATTTTTGAACAAAATTATTAAAAATATTTCATGGTGAAATACGTTCTGATTCAATATTTAAAGCATTTTTCTAATTTTCCAGAATAAAAGTGTTTGTTGATGGGAATTTTCCATTCGGAAGCTCTTTACTTTGAGTGTGTGCGTCCTGCGGTGTGGATGGCTTAGTCTTTGGGACAAAAGTTTAACAGTATCGAAATATGGAACGATTATAAGCAACTCTGCATTTGTGGAAACTGTATGACAAAAAACCGAAAAATAAAATTAAGAAAGAGTTTAACTTGATGGCTGACATTGTGTAATACATTTTGATTTTATTAATATGTATGTTGATCTACTTTTGAGTGAGTACTTAGATAATGAATTAATATAAACAGTTACAGGTTGGTAGGAAGTTTAACGGATATGAGTTTAGTTAACTGTCCCGATCATCGTCATACTCATCATCTTCGTTGCCATCTACTTCATCATCATGATTATTATTCCTCTGACCATTCCACAATAATGGTTTCCACACTTCAAGCCGGCGGAAATGAGCCAGTGTGCCACTTATTGAAAAAATATCCTCATCAGAAATTCCAGTGCGTCGAGTTGATTGTTGATATGTTAGCACTTCTATTAGCAGTTTGTTTGTAATGTTTCAACAAAATCATTTATAACAAAAATTAAATTTAAAAAATCAACATCGTTGTTGTCATTCCCTTTTAAATTATTCAAGTTTTTAAACATCGCCATACAAAAACTTTGCTAACCTGTAGGCCCTGTAGAGATTCTGAAGAGATTGTGGTAGCTGACAGATGAGGAAGACGATGACGAGGCTGATGAGCATGATTGTTATTCGTTGCTGGTCCTTGTTGCTGTGGTTGTTGTGGTTGCTGCTGTTGCTGCGCTGTTGATGCGGAGCTGGCGAGATTGTTGCTGCTGCCGCTGTGGTGGTTGTTGCGGCCGGGGAGCATGATAAACCATCGGTCATTATCGGCTGCCTTGCAATCGGGCACGTCTGCTTATTTCTCATCATCTTTGGTTTCATTTCAAACGGCTGTTCATCATCTTCTGCAGCGTTTGATGGATTGTTGTAAGCAGCGCTATTGTTTCTTTGCTTGCAGTTTCTTCGTTTGCAGCATCTTTGAAAGATTAAAGAATTGGTGCGTCTGTTTGAAGCCTCACGTTCGTCATATTTTCTCTCCTCCTCAACTTCTGCAAGCATCTTCTTGTTGGATCTCCAGGAAGAGCCGATTTTGAAGTGGGTCATTTTTGATCTTTCTTTGCTCGCAATGATGACTTGTTTGATGAGCAGTGTGTTGAAAATGATGATAAGAAAGAGGGGCAGAAATGTGAAGACGATCTGGTTTGTCCACGTGTAAAGAGTCGTGTAAGCGATGGAGGAACCGAATGCCGTTCTAACCGAAAAGAGGTTGCCCGTTGATTCTAGACAGGAAAGTTTTTGAAAATTAGGCTGTCGTTGTAACTGTTGTCGTTGTGTTTGTTGTTGTGTTTGATCTTGTTGCGGTTGAGAAAGTTGTTGGATTTGTAAATTTTGTTGATTTTGCTGATAGGAATGATGTCTGTATTTGTGTTGAAGTTTTTGTTGTGACGGCGTTTGCTTTTCAAACTGCTGCTGAGGTTGGTTAGCGAGTGATTGGAAATGTTTTAGTTGGCTGTTGGTTTGCTTCTGTTGTTTCTGTTGTTCATTTTCTGGCAGCTGTTGATGCTCATAATGATGATGATGATGTTGTTGTTCTTCGTTAGGCTGATGTT
>NW_008705446.1:254219-265237 GCF_000326865.2 Helobdella robusta | reverse complement strand
GATGTTGTTGATGAGTAATTTTTGAATAGTGGAGGTATTTCATGATGTTGTTGACGTTTTTGACGATGATCTTTTAGTTTTTTGTTTCGTGATTCAATTTGGCGAGTGTTATAAGTAGGTCGTTTATGTGGGTGAAGTTTTAAAGAATTAAAATTTTGTTGTTGTTGTTGTTGTTGATGATGTAGTTGTTGTTTATGTTTTTGGTGTTGACGTTGCTCTTGTTGATGTTGTTGTTGTTGATTTTGTTGACGATGCTGCTTACGTTGTTGTTGTTGATGTTGTTGTTGATGTTGTTGATGTTGTTGTTGATGTTGTTGACGTTGTTGTTTACGTTGTTGTTGACGTTGTTGTTTACGTTGTTGTTGATGTTGTTGTTGGTGTTTTAAAGGTAGTTTCGGGAATCGTTGTTGCCATTTATTTTGATGCATTCTTTGTTGCGGCTGGCGCGATGAACGTTTCGTTCGTCGACTCAAACTGGAAATTTCAAACATCCCAACTGGTTCACTGAATAAATTTCTCTCTTCCTTACTTGAATGAACCCTACCACTTCGGTCTGCAGAGTTGGAGAGTTTGTTAACGTCGGAGATCATTTGATGGATGCCTTCATTCATCAGACCATCCGTCAAATTATTTACTTCAACGTCCGAGTAAGGAATATTTTTCTGAGACTCTGCTGCCCTTTTTGATTTATTGCTACTTTTATCTTTATTATTATTATTATTATTATTATTATTGTTGTTGTTGTTGTTGTTGTTGTTATTCTGTATATTATAAACTGGATTGGATGTTTTGTTTTTCCCACTACTTCCGTTCCTCTCAATGACGTCAATGTGTCCGGATATTTCAGGAGTCGTGCTACTTACTTGGCCGCCGCCATTCTCACCGACGTGAACACCTTCCTTCAGGCTGAAGTTGTCATCTTTTGGGCTGACGTATGAGCGATCATTATGAATATTTTTATTATTCGTGTAATTATCATTCTCGACCTCCTGGTCATCAATCACTTCCGTGTCGTCATGGAAGCCAGCAAGTTGTTGCTGACGACTGACCACCAGTGCTACGTGTGTGAAGTTATCTCTCTGCCCGTTCAGTTGCATACCCGCAGTTGAATAGCCCTCTCGATAGCTGGCCGATATAGCTACTGACGTCACGTTACCCTGTGACGTCATGTTACTCTGTGACGTCATAATATTTTGCGTTGAAGTTATGTTTTGGAACATTATTTTCTTTTCGAAGAACTCTGGAGTTGTGATGATGGCGGCGGTGATGCAAACGACGATGATGATGTGCTTGGCTTGCCGGGCCGTGCACCAGATCTGTTCGAAAGCGTTGTTTGCTGTTGATGCTTTTGTTGTTATTGTTGTTATTTCTATTATTGTTGTTGCAGTTGTGCTAACAATGTTGTTGTGTTGATGTTGATGTTATTGTGTTGTAGTTGCTGTGTAATTGTACTTTAGTTGTTGTGTTTTAAATAATTTATTTGCTACTGCTGATGTTTGCTTGTTGTTGCGTGCATGTTATTTGTCGTTGAATAGTTGCCTATATCGATTTAATGCTGCTTAGTGACACATTTCTTTTGTTAAAAAATTTTTATTTCAGTTTATGTAATGTTCATGTTAATTTTTTAAAACAAAAAACTATTTTAAAGTTGTTATTTCTTTGTTGGTGTGTTGTGCTGAGTTGAATTTGTTGTTGAATTTTGCAACTGAAAGGTTGCATTCGCTTATCCAACAACACACTTTTGTGCGCTATTAATTGAAAATTTTTAAAATTTTCTTTGACGATCGTTTTTGTAGCATTTTTTAAAATTGTTTGAAATTCACGACATGGTAAAGAAAAAAAAGAATAGAAAAAGGATTTAAATGTGAAGATTGCGAGTTGTCAGCGGCCATTGTTTGAATTAATGAAACTTTCTATTACACGATAAGAATCAAGTGTTTCTTAATTAAAGATATAAAAGTTCTTGAAATAAAAGTAGGTGATAAAAACCTGCTAGAAGTTTGTTTTTTTAAGTGCTTAAATCCTATACACAAAATTGTTTTTTATCCGCTTTGGTGTCATGTTAAATTCTTAACATACAGTGAATCATTACATGTTTTTTATTTGGGTCTTTATATGGATGTCAAAAATTAACTCGACTATTCTATTCATGTTGCAGATCAATCAAACTGTTTCTTTCTATCACATCCATTTCCTCAAAATTTCAAGCAATGTTCTGATGTTTCAGGATGAATTACGCGGTTCTTTCTCACCCCTGACACTTAAAAGTTGCGCACCCGTCTTTTAAAAGTTAAGAAGAAAGTGAAGTAATGTGCCAAATAATTATTAAATCTTAAGATGCTATCACCAAACAAGATTTTATTAAGTTCGAAAAAAGATTTCATAATAATTCATAGCGTTATTATTTTCCTTATATCTTATAATATTTATAGTTTTTCGTACGACGGAACAACAATGTTTATTCTTAAATAGATTTTTAAACTTCTTGTTTTTTCTGGAGATTCTCCATGATAGGCACCCATAAATTGATGCAACCATTGACAGTGACTCGTTATTAAATTTGTTAATATGAAATGAAAAATAATTAAGAACAAATTATGAAAAAGAATTTATGTTTTTCTGTGACAATTTTCAATAACCTTCATCCAGCCAAAAAATTTATTGCAATAAAATATATTTAAACCGATTTCAAATTTTCAAAAGTTTTAAGCATTACGGAGTTTGAGCACAAAGTAAATTTTTCTCAATAACTTTTTCTACAAAATGTTGAGTAAAACTTAGAAATGGCTACAAACTAAAAATTGGCTCATCAATCAAAAACTAATATTCTCCAGTGTATCCAGATTGCGATCTTTGTATGATCACAGTTTAACCATTTTTCGAGCATTTGATGGTTATCCATACAGTGATGGATATCACAAATTCAAAGTAAAATTTGTTGTCTATATAGATTTCATAAATAAATTTTATATAAACATTCTACAAAGTCAAATTTCAAGTTATCGCTTTCAAGTTGATGATAAATTAAAAACGACAACAAATATTTTTGTTCTGACTTTCATTCTTTCAATGATGTCATCAGATGGATGCTTCTCAACAAATGAATTCCAGGTTACGTAGCTAATGCTCCAACAAAAAGCAGCCGACACAAACTTCTACAAACATTCACTTGAATCAATTGGCAATTTAAAACTTATTTCATGACATGCTCAACTCGAAAATAAATTTTCGTAAAAATTGTTCCAAAGAAATTTATAACATGTCAATTTTAATGCAAAATATTTTGATTCAATTTTTCAAACAGCTACAAATTTCTCTAAATTTGCAAACCGCGAACTGGATAAAAATATCTCGACATTGAGGTGCAGGCTGTTTTTGAGGAAAAAAATGATTGCCAATCAACCGCTTGAAAATGTGTATGATTAATTTCGTATCATTTTTTACGAAGTAATTATAGATCAAGTAATTAATACTTTAAAACAGATACCGAGCACGGTGGTTTTTACGCTAATTTATCTTTTTAAAATTTAAAAATTTTTGCAGAAATTTTGATAAGAATGCCTAGTGAGACAATGCAACACATTTGAATAATTTTCTCAATAAAAATTGATGATACTGTAACAAAAGAACAGCTACTGAATCACAGACAAATAAGACGGACGTTCATTGTGCAAATAAATAAGTTTTAAGCTGATTTCGAAATTGTAAATTGGTAGGTTAGGGTCACTTAAGTAAGGAGGCAAACCACTTCAGATAACCAGGCCAAAAACCGCAAAGTTGCGGGAATCCGTCGCTAACTTTGTAGTCGGGATATAAAATAAATTGCCCTCGGTTGATCGGAAGGAATATTTTGAAAAATGAGATTTGTATGATTCCAGTCTATCAATGAGATAGGGAGGTGCTGCATTATTGATACACTTAAACATCAAACTGTCAACTTGAAGGAAACACGTTTCTCAACCCAAAACCAGTGCAACCTATTCAAAATAGGCGTAACATGATCGAACCACGAACCACCCAAAACCAGCTTGGCCGCACGATTCTGTTTTGACTGAAGCTTTGAAAAAGACTTTTTGGTGACACCATAAAGAAGACTATTGTAATAGTCCAATCTGGGAAAAACGAAAGAGGAAACCAAACTTTGAACAACAGACGTGTTTAGTGATTTTCTGACATTGCAAACAATTTTTTTCGGTATTTCTATACTCGGTGTTTAAATTTATACGTTGTGTATGTGCCCAGATGTTCAATATATATATATATATATATATATATATATATATATATGTATATATATATATGTATATATATATATATATATATACTGTGTCTCTATTCTACTTTGTTGATTCCTTGTTTGTTCAAAGTGAATACTTAACGCTCATTTAATTAGTTTTACAATCTTCAACTTCGTCCAACATAACACTTTTAAGTGTTTTCATTATCGATGATTACTCTGTTTCTGAATTTATTGGTAGGAAGTATTTCAATTGCCCGTTGTTAAATATTTATTATTATACTTATTTACTTATAAAAATATTTACAAATTGCTTTAAATCAGCACTTACCTTTTATCATGAATATAGCGTTAAAGAACCTGCTAATCTTTTGTATGGTTATGTAAATTATCCTCCGAGAAGTTGTTTAGGAATAAATTTGAATAAAAAAGCAACGAATAAATAAATAAATGAAAAATGCCATTGCTTGCACTGAACACTAAAAGTTGTTGAAATGAATTTTTACAAGTTTCCTCAACTTGGCTAATGGTAGTCGAGATGTTCGCAATTCCTTAAGCAAATTATTCCAAAAAACCGACCGAATCAGCTACTGCAAACTCGATATAAGCCATTTTGAGGTTGCGACATCTTACAAACAGTATATCTAAACTGTTTATGAGACGGTATGAATGAAACTTGAACACACTTATCTGCCAAGTATTTTGGAGTTGAACCATTTAAACTTATAAAAACCATAACACCTAGCATGAAACTGATTCGCTTCTTAACAAGCAACCTATTTAAATTTTTAAAATTGGGGATACATGAATAAATTTAATTTTTCAATATATCGCTTTATCATCCTAGTTTTGTATGATATGGTGTTTAAGTTACAGTTTGTTAGCTATACCGTACAAAGTCAATAACCTAATCTGGAGCTGATGGATATTTCAGTTAGTAACGTGATTGTTGCTTATTTTTATCAACAGCCGCCGTAACTTGACACAAATGACAAAGTTGAAACACACACTATTTAATTGTTGAATTTACCATACGTGTGTTCATCAAAACACATAAGTTAGTAACTTCCTCATAAAAACTTAAATCAGTCATGCAGTTGTTTACTAAAAACGTCTCAACTACAGACATCTGTAACCAAGTACCAGCCAACATAGACTGAGTCTTTTCAAGATTAGTTATTTTTAACTTAGACGAAGATTGACATCGTTCAGGATTTCCCAAACAGCAGTTTGACAGTTTTTCTATGTCCAAAAAAATCACTTGGTACCTACCGGTGGTGTATCTAGGGAGAAGGAACGGGTAGAGTAAAAATTGTTTCTATTGATAGTCAGTAAAACTTGGTTTTTAGACAGGAAAACAACTGTTTTAAAGAAAAACCGACTAAATACCTTAATTTTTGAGTCCCCGTTGAATTACCAAAAATGGCTAATTGACTTTCAATCCTACCGCACCACCAATTACACATTACAATTACACAGGCTAGGAATTACACATTTTTCAGAATTTTTCATCCAGTTTACGCCATCTAGATCCGCCACTGGTATGTACATAATATTAATAAATAACATAAAATGATATAAACGCTATGAACGATGACTCTCTGATTGTAATCTTATTTGTTCTTCGGCGATGGCAGCTAAATTAGCAGTGGGGTTGTTCCGCTTAAAACAGTTTGAATTACTGCAGGGTAATATATCATGAAAATTATTCTTGCTGTATGCATGAATGAATGAAGATATGTCACACATACAAAAATATTATTTGTTTTTTGAAGGAAAAACGCCTTTTTTAAACATTTTGCAACGTTTCGTTTGCTATCTACCCGCATTCTGTTTCTGTATTAATACTCGATATAAGCCATTTTGAAAGATAAATAGATAATTTAAAAGACTCAAGGCATAATTTTCATAGCATTCATTATTTAACCAGCAGTTCTCAGTATGATAGTTTTTTAACTCAATATTTTTTCAGTTCGGTTCAAGTCACGGTGCAAGAAAATGTCTAAACAATTGTGACTGTCATTTTGAACTCTCGTTTGGTTATCAAAGTTTTTTTGTCCACAAATTTTGCAGTGACAGAAACAAATAATAATTCGAAGGGGCCACTGGAGAATATGGTGAGTGTGGCATTACATCCCATCCATGCGCTAAATTTTATAGTAACTGTTTAAACGCCACACAGAATTTTTATAGCAGAAACATACTAACACAATCATCATGCCTCAAAATGTGCGATGTACAGTCAATGCTGACCACCCGCCATTCGCCAAGAAAAACATTTTGTTTCTTCGGATCAGCTGCTGATTGATGGATATGTTGGAGGGAGCCAACTCATTTCACTTCAAATATGAACATCCTCTCACTTCCAACAGCGTTTCAAATGTGCTTAACACGGAAGTCCAGTATTGATCAAAACCATAAATGCATTTATTTATCTCTGAGTGTAGATTCGTTATCACGTGAATGTTCTGAGTTAGCAGGATTTTATGATTTTGTGGATTTCAGCGACTACTTACAAAATTTAATTGAAAAAATGCAATAAAAAATAAATATTTTATTCCACCGGTTTGAGTTTAAAAATAAAAGACCAGAATCGAAACATGGTATATTGAAGAAGTTTGAAGAAGTTTCACATTTAAATGCATTATTAAATGTTGTTTTGAAGGAAGTTTTTTACAGAATAATTATTAACTCAAAAAATAACAAAACATCCACCACAACCAAAGAGATGTTTGCGCTGGCATGCAGGTGTACAGAACATGAAGAAAATGTTTCTCATTGTTTGTGCACTTGCATTTCTAAATTAATTTTCAGAGGGGATGTACGAGTTTGATGAACTGCGACGTTGATTAGTTTTTTTGATTGCACGGAAACGAGTGGCACACGCATGAAAAAATATTTTTCATTTGTAGAAGTTAAAAAAAAAATCATGTCTTTTCGGTCATTAACATTGGGGAGAGAGGAGATAGTCTCAGCAATGTTATATATATATATATATATATATATATATATATATGTATATATATATATATATATATATATATATATATATATATATATATAATATATACGCTCAGCATATATATTATATATATATATATATATAAAACATAGACACATACATAAACATATATACATTCAAAATTAGGTTATGAAAATCCGACTCAAATCCGAAATCTGGTCAAAGTGTGTGGGTAAGTTTATGTGTGTTTGTGTGATTTTATGTGAGCGTGTACACAACACACATAAAATTTTCCTTTCCTTTCATCAAGATAATTAAGAGAGCTCCGTCCCATTATGAAACCATGCCCTGTGACTCCACTACATTTCTATCCGTGTCAACACTTGCAACAAATTTTTAAGTACGCATATCTATGAATAATTATAGGTACAATTAAATGAAAAATAAAAACTAAGTAATTTGTTCTGATGTTATAAAAGGTTCCAATATGTATTATACGATGCAGGGGGTTGAAGTTGTAAACAGACTCAAGTGTCAGTGTGTGTGTGTGTGTGTGTGTGTGGTGTGTGTGTGTGTCAGCTGTCGATCGAGCTCGTTTCCGAGCGTGATGTAGCGCTATATTTTTTGAAATGCAATAATGTGAGAGGTCGTTTTCATGTTGGATAATTAGAGGAATGTTGGTTTTGGGCAGTATGATGGTTTAGTGGGCGGTCGCGTGATGACCGAACAGTTAAAGCACCTGGTCCTAGTTCGAGGTGCTTGCAGTGACCAGGTTCGAACATGGCAAGAGGATTCCGTTTATCACATATTTTTTGTTTAACGCGTCGTTTAGCACGTGTATTGTTGGTTTATTTAAACTTTATAAGAGGGTATTACACCTTAAACCCATTTTTTAAAATTTTAATGTGATGTTGTAATGTCGTGCTGATGCAATGATCCTGGTTGCATATGATTGATGCATTCGAAGGCATGCACCTCCATCTACAACTCTATATCACTGCCCAATGATGGCATATTTTATAATTGTTCACGTTGGAGTAATATTAGAGGTGTCGGAAGCAGAGTTGCAGTGACTGGTTTCAAATGCAAAACGTTTGTCGATGATATATTTGTCGTTGATGTCTATCTTATTTATTTATTTCTTATTTAATTGCACCTTTGATTCATTGGAACGAGCACGTATAAAATGTGAGGCAGATGCTTATTATGACTGGGAGAAGGAATTGTGAAAACATTGGAACGATCTGTAAGCAACTTCAGTAACAGAAACTTCTTCAAAGTACTTGCACCTGCTGTTGCTGCTGCTGTTGTGTCAGTGAACATGGGATGCTCCGTAATGATTGTCTACTTTTATAAACAATATTTGCTCCTCGACTCTCCAGCCATCATATCTCATTCTAAGATTGTTTTATATAGTGTTTATTTGAAAACTACAATGTATCTTTATTCATCTATTTCTTTCCATCTTTATGTTTGCATTATGAATGACGTTTCTAAGTTTGATTATGAGTCTAAAAATAATTTTCAAACCTTTGCACGAAGAATAATTTCAAAATCAAAAGTTTTTATAAAACATTTAACCAGACGCACACAAACAATTAGTTTTATTTACAGTTTGTTTGAGTGTCAATATATACAGATTTGATAGTTTAAACGTAATCAATAAATATTCAAAATTTTGTAAGTAAAAATTCCTCAAATGAATATACAAAATTTGAATATAAAGTAGATGTTGTAGATGTTACCTTCTAAATAATTTGCTTTCTTACATCATGACACTAAATAAAAATATTATTTGCGTAATTGGTAAAAATTTGAAGTGAACAGTCTCGTTTGGTCAAAAAGTTTAACAAATGGAAAAAAGATGATAAAATGTTTGCTTGGTTGGAATTTTTTTACAATTTTTTTTTTCTATCAAAAACTACGTAAATGCAAATAAGATTACAGTAATACAGATGACTTAAGGTGAGGAAGAACAAACAAATGCCTTTTCTGTTGTTTCCGTCGAGAAAATAATTCAGTTTTTTGTGACTATTGGTCATTCAAAAATAAAATTTAGAATTGTTCTAATATATTGGATAGGTAGATTTAGATAGGGTTAATAGTAAGATTTAGATAGATTTGATAAATTAGGTAGATTTGATAGATAAGTTTGATAGATAGATTTAGATAGATTTGATAGATTAGATAGGTTTGATAGATAGATTTAAATAGGTTTGATAGACAGATTTAGAAAGGTTTGATAGAAAGATTCAAAAAGGTTTGATAGATAGATTTTGAAAAATTTGATAGATCGCCGTGCCCAGAGATACATGGTTGAAGTTTCATAAATGTTGCAATGCTGGAATCACGAGAATATTCATAAATCTCTGAGGTCTAATGTCATACAACCATGTTGTATGTTCAAAATTTAGAAAAAAATGGAAATAGTTTTGCATTTTAAAGAAATAAGAAGTGAAATGTGAACATAGTAGAAGGATGATTCTTGCATTGCTATTCATCCTCGTTGAAGTCGTCATTCAAGCTCGTCATTGTTGTTGGTAGGCTGCTAACTGAGAAGATCATGTCCATATATTTACTAAAAAATGAAGCATATGACTATAAAAAATATTGCCATCGAGAAAAATTAGGAATTAACTTTCCAACAATATAAACTAAATTACTCTAAACACTATAAATGCTAAAAAAAATTCACAATCGTTCGGCCAAATAGACAGCATGCATTGAATGAAGTTGGATGCAGAAGTATGCAAGCACGGTATGCTAATGCACGCTAGCCAAGGTTTCTATAATTTTCCAAAAAAAATTAAAAAAATTCATCCAAGTTTTTTCCAAAAAACATTGAAACAAAAATGAACGCAACAATTAATTTGTTTTTCGATTGACACTTGTAGTGCAAGAAAAATTGACTTTATCAATTGGTTTGTCGAGACTGTTTTCAATTGCCATTATAATGTATTGTTATAACCGTGCTACCGAACGCACTAGATTCTAGCGTATTCTAGAATGTTCTAGTGACTGGAACGTTCTAGAGTATGCTGGAATCGGACCATCGGGAAGAATCTAGAAACGACGCTTGCGAAGAGTATATAAGCGCACGTCGCAAGATATTTGTGATTAGTGATATTTGTGATTAGTGATATTTGTGATTAGTGATATTTGTGATTAGTGATATTTGTGATTAGTGATATTCGTGATTAGTGATATTCGTGATTAGTGATATTTGTGATTAGTGATATTCGTGATTAGTGATATTCGTGATTAGTGATATTTGTGATTAGTGATATTCGTGATTAGTGATATTTGTGATTAGTGATATTCGTGATTAGTGAAATTCGTGATTTTGTGAATAGCGATTCGGTGAATTATTTAAAGCGATATTTGATTTGTTTGTTGACGTTGTCATAGCGATAGATTTTGAAAGATTTAAAAGTTAATTGTTGCGTTAGTGCGAATTTACTGGAAATAAACGATTAGTTGATTTCTTCTGTAAATAAAGTTTAATAACTGTTTGGAGTATTTTATTCAATCGAAGATTTGAACCCGTCGCATCGTAAACCGGTTACGACAGCGAGTATTATAACATTGGTGTCAGAAGTGGGATCTTCGACCAGCGAATTGCTACTCGTAGAAAAAGAACACGATGTCAAAACTGTGTGGGTTGAACGTAGTTCAACTACGAGAAGAACTACAGAAACGAAGCCTTGTCACAAGTGGCAACAAAGAAGTACTAGTTGCACGTCTGAGAGAAGCTCTCATTGACGAAGGTAAGAACCCAGACGAATTCAAGTTTGATGGTGCTGACGAAGACAATGAAAT
>NW_008705446.1:252550-254013 GCF_000326865.2 Helobdella robusta | reverse complement strand
GTCCGAACGACAGACAGAGGAGTTAAAACAGATCAAGGACCAGCTAAAACACGTAAAATTGGAAGTGGCAGAACAGATTGAAGAACAGTCAACAAGAATAGAAATGATCGAACAGAAACTTGATCGTCAGACCGTTGAGGTAGATCACAAGATAGACAAATTGAAGCGAGAATTGGAGCAATCCAAAAAAATGGCCATGCCGTTAGATCACGCATCTGGAAGAACTTTGAAGGTACCAGCATTTGACGGAGAGATGTCCTGGAACGTTTATAAAACCCAGTTCGAAGCAGCGGCAACTAGTAACTGTTGGAACGGAAAAGAACGAGCAACAGCATTGATACTGGCCCTGCGAGGTTCAGCAGCAGAGGTTCTTCAGACGATTCCGGCGGAGAACCACTTCAACTATGAAGTTCTGGTTAGCGCGTTGGATTTACGTTATGGTGAAGAACACATGAAGCAGATTTATCGGTCTCAACTTAGAAACAGAACGCAACGATCTGGTGAATCCATTCAGCAGCTGGCACAAGATATCGAACGGTTGACATTGCTGTCGTATCCAACATCAGACCCCGAGCACAGAGACGAAACTGCCCTGGATACGTTTATCAAAGCCCTTCGTGATTCGGAACTCAAGCAATCCCTTCTCTTGTCAGATAAACGAAAACTCAAGGATGCCGTTGCGCACAGTCTCACTTTTGAATCGGCAAAGCAAGCATCAAAAAGTGACGTACGTCTACGCCAAGTACATGAAGAATGCTTTTGCCAGAAGGTGATTGTGAAACGCGAACCCCAACAGCATGGTGTACCCCAATGCTGGATTTGTGGCGAAAAAGGCCATCTACGTCGTGATTGTAAACACCGCCTAAAAGATAACTACTGCCGAAATTGCGCGACAAGATGGCGCAAAAGAAGAGAAGATGATCCCGTATCACGATCAGCCCCTTCTAACGAAGGGGCGGAAAACTAATAAGAGCCAACTTTGTGGGGCAGAGGTTGGCTAGTAGAATTGACGCCCCCAGTACCGTAATTAACGTTTCCAGACTACATCGAAATCGAAACGACTTATGGCTGAACGGAAAAGTTGATCAACGAGAATGCGTAATTACAGTCGACACCGGAGCAACAAAATCGATTTTAAGATCTGATTTGGTACCCAATCTGAAGAAAGAGACTTCTAACAAATACATCCTTCGAACAGCTACCGGAGGAACAGCACCAGTCTACGGAAAGATTCTCCGTACTGTTCAGCTAGGCGACTTGTTATTCGAAGGTTCATTCTTAGTCGCGGATATCATCGACGAATGCATAATAGGTGTCGACTTTCTGACAAAATATGGGTTCAAAATTGACTTAGAAAAACGCATTCTTAGATGGAGAAATACAGAAGTGATAATGGGGGATAGCGACGAAAAATGCATTCGAGTAACAGTCGATTGTGACCTGGAACTACCTCAATCATCTGA
>NW_008705446.1:240727-252410 GCF_000326865.2 Helobdella robusta | reverse complement strand
GAATAATGAATACCGCTAAACACACTATTAAAATTAAAAAGGCGAGGAAATAGGTAATTGCCAATCAATAAATTTGGTGAAATCATTAGATGTGGAGCAACAGGAAAAGGTTCTACCAACTGACAAAGATAGACTCAAAGAACTTACCAAAAATCTACTGGATGAGTTTAATTTGTATCAAGAAGACCGTCTAAAAGCCGAGGCGTTGATTGCTGATTTTGCAGACGTGTTTTCAACCGGTGACAATGACCAAGGTAAAACAGCTCTGGTAACTCACCGAATTGATACTCAGGATTCGAAACCGATCCGACAAGTACCACGACGTCTTCCTCTAGCAAAACAAACAGAAGTAAACGAAATGATAACGACAATGCAAAATCAAGGCGTCATCGAACCGTCATCAAGTCCCTGGATTTCGCCAGTTGTTTTGGTAAAGAAGAAGGACGGCACTACCCGTTTTTGCGTTGATTATAGGAAGTTAAATGATGTGACTAAAAAGGACAGGTATCCGTTACCGAGGATTGATGACATCATGGACACCCTATCTGGCTCAAGTTGGTTCTCTACGCTTGATTTGAAAAGCGGATACTGGCAAGTAGAAATCGACAAGAACGATCGCGAAAAGACAGCGTTTTATATCGGATCGGGGTTGTGGCAATTCACCGTCATGCCATTTGGATTGTGCAATGCTCCAGCTACATTCGAGCGACTGATGGAATGTGTATTGCAAGGTCTTAACTGGAAAACCTGTCTTGTCTATTTAGACGACATAATTGTTCTAGGAAGAACATTTGATCAACACGTCGAAAACTTACGGGAGATCTTCACAAGACTTCGGGTGGCAAATTTAAAGCTGAACGTTAAAAAGTGCAGGTTATTTTCTAAAGAAGTTAACTATTTGGGACATGTGGTATCTTCAGATGGAGTTCGAACCGATCCCAGCAAGATAGAAATTGTGAAAGACTGGCCAACTCCAAAGGATAAAAATGAATTGCGCAGTTTTCTGGGATTGGCAACGTACTATCGACGTTTTGTAAAGGATTTTGCAAAAGTTGCCAGACCTCTCCACCAACTTACCGAGAAGGACCGGGTTTTCAACTGGAATACCCTATGCGACTCAGCATTTGAAAAGTTAAAAGTTGAACTATGTGATGCTCCTTTGCTAGCATATCCAGTTCGTGGCAAGACGTTCGTGTTAGATACTGATGCAAGTAACAACGGAATCGGAGCCGTTTTGTCACAGCATATAGACGGAGAAGAAAAGGTGCTAGCGTATTATAGCAGAGGATTCACAAAACCCGAACGAAACTATTGTGTGACCAGGAAGGAGTTACTAGCAATAGTCAATGCAACAAAACACTTCCACAAGTACCTTTATGGACAGAAATTTCTTCTCCGAACTGATCATGCAGCGTTAAGATGGCTCCTCAACTTCAAGGATCTTGAAGGACAGATGGCCCGATGGTTGGAGCGTTTACAAATGTACGACTTCGAGATCGTGCACTGCAAAGGAACAACTCATAGTAATGCTGATGCTCTCTCACGTTGACCATGTTTACCAGGATGCAAATACTGCTGTCGTCACGAGGAGAAGATACAATCGGAAGACATAAGAGCAACAACAATAGCAGCGGATGACGGTTGGACACCGACGGATCTTGCTGATGCACAGTTTGCGGATGAGGACCTACAACATCTAATCACATGGAAGAAGGAGGGCAAGCGACCGGACTGGCAAAGCATCTCGGAATATAGTGCCGTGTTAAAGGGTTATTGGGCTCAGTGGGACTCTTTGTATTTGGAAGGGGATTTGCTGAAACGAAAATGGGAATCAGCTGATGGATCAAAACACCGCATGCAAGTTGTAATACCAAGAAATAGAACGACTGAAATCCTTGATGAAATGCATGGCGGCCCTTCTGGGGGACATTTAGGAGTGAACAAGACCCTTGACAAAATACGAGAAGGATTTTACTGGCTTCACGTTAGAGAAGATGTAGAGAGCTGGTGTCGAAAATGTAACACATGCGCTTCAGTTAAAGGACCCAAAAGAAGGCTAAAAGGAGCAATGCAAATCTACAATGTTGGTGTCCCCTTTGAACGGATTGCTATAGATATTGCTGGACCCTTTCCGGTATCAGATTATGGAAACCGTTACATTCTGGTTGTAGCGGACTATTTCACCAAATGGCCTGAGGTGTTTCCAATACCCAACCAAGAAGCATGTACCGTCGCTGAGGAAATTGTACTCAATTGGATTAGTCGATATGGTGTCCCATTGGAACTCCACTCAGATCAAGGTCGAAATTTTGAGTCACAACTGTTTGGTGAAATGTGCAAGCTGCTAGGTATAAACAAAACTCGAATGACACCTCTTCACCCACAGTCTGACGGTATGGTGGAACGATTCAACCAAACCCTGATTGAACATCTGGCTAAAGTAGTCGACAAAAATCAACGGGATTGGGATCGTCATATACCATTGTTTCTTATGGCATACCGGAGTGCTATCCACACAACTACTGGAGAAACGCCATCAAGAGTTCTGTTTGGAACTACCTTAAGAACTCCAGCTGATGTGAAATATGGCGTACCACCCGAACCACACCAACCATTAACAGAATACGTGGATAATCTTCGACAGCGATTAAACCATATCCACCGTTACGTACGCCTTAAAATTATGAAAAACACGGAGGCGGCCAAAACCAGATACGACTTGAAAGGAAGCAGTGGCGGTTTTGCTGTCGACGAGTTAGTTTGGCTGTACAACCCACAGCGGAAGAAAGGACGTTCTCCAAAGCTCCAGCGAGGGTGGGAAGGACCTTATCAAGTCATCACCCGCTTGAATGACGTCGTCTACCGTATTCAGGAATATCGGAAGTCGAGAGCAAGAATGAAGATCGTTCATTTGGATAGACTGGCTCCGTACCATGCGGACACCGGAACGAAAGCTGTTCGGGACGAACAGAACTAAGAAGGGGGTAATGTTATAACCGTGCTACCGAACGCACTAGATTCTAGCGTATTCTAGAATGTTCTAGTGACTGGAACGTTCTAGAGTATGCTGGAATCGGACCATCGGAAAGAATCTAGAAACGACGCTTGCGAAGAGTATATAAGCGCACGTCGCAAGATATTTGTGATTAGTGATATTCGTGATTAGTGATATTCGTGATTAGTGATATTTGTGATTAGTGATATTCGTGATTAGTGATGTTCGTGATTAGTGATATTTGTGATTAGTGATATTCGTGATTAGTGATATTTGTGATTAGTGATATTCGTGATTAGTGAAATTCGTGATTTTGTGAATAGCGATTCGGTGAATTATTTAAAGCGATATTTGATTTGTTTGTTGACGTTGTCATAGCGATAGATTTTGAAAGATTTAAAAGTTAATTGTTGCGTTAGTGCGAATTTACTGGAAATAAACGATTAGTTGATTTCTTCTGTAAATAAAGTTTAATAACTGTTTGGAGTATTTTATTCAATCGAAGATTTGAACCCGTCGCATCGTAAACCGGTTACGACAGCGAGTATTATAACAGTATTATGTATGTCAATTCGTTAGAGCATCATTCAATACTTATGCAATAAATTCATTTTCATTTCATCTGTTAGCACGCTGTCAACATCTTTAAAATTTGAAAAAAACGAATAATTAAATGTGAATAAACAAACAAACTTTGCTTTTACTAAATGAAATTTAAGCAAAACATCTCAATATATTTTAATGTGATAAATAATTTATAAATTAATTTATTATCCAATTATGTAAATTTAATTTAGGAAAAAAAAATCAAAAGTCAGTTGAGTGAGTTGTTTACCACAATAGGACGACCAAAATCGTTCAAAAGTATTTTCAAAATGGTTTTAATTTCGTAATTAGTCGCATCATATGAAAGCACAGATTTGTAATGATTAGGCCTACAAGTGAACGAAGAAACCTTCAAACTGAATGAAAATTTAACTGTTGTGCAATGTAGATGAAACTTATTTTGATGCCGTCAGAGTTTCAAAACTTTCAAAAGTTTGGAACAATCTTAACGATGAAATGAGGGAGTATTCAAATGAAATGAACTAGAGTGTCAAATTTTTTATTTATAAAAAATTAGCTGTAATAATAAAATTGTTTTCAACATTAATCAATGTTTTATTTCCCACTAGATTCAATTTTAAAATAAATAACAGCAGAAGTAAGCAGGAGGCAAGCGAAAATAACTGCAAAGTCGAGAGCAAACATTTTTGAACTTTCATCAATCAAAAACTTGCGATGCGTGCCCCGGCAACTGCCAAAACATCAGTTGAGCAGCTCGTGTGGACTGGCAACATCCATGCAAATCAATCGCAAAGCAATTTTTAATTACTATTAAATATGGTTAATTAAATCATAGATGAATCTATTTGTTAAATTTATTCAGGAGTGTTGTTGAACATTACGGAAATTGTGCTTTTTAAATGACTTGATTGATTGATTGATTGACTGACTGGCTGACTGACTGACTGACTGGCTGATTGACTGGCTGACTGGCTGACTGACTGGCTGACTGGCTGACTGACTGACTGGCTGACTGGCTGACTGGCTGACTGACTGACTGACTGACTGACTGACTGACTGACTGACTGACTGACTGACTGACTGACTGACTGACTGACTGACTGACTGACTGACTTTGTTTCACCGTTCAGACACCGCCAATTACAATGCAAAATCTGAAATTAAGTTTCACAAATGCACCGTGATTTTGTGATTTCGTATTGCTCAGGTTTTATATTGCAATTATAATTACATAGTACATTTTATGGCATTCATACACCACTTTTTCAACTTCGTAGTGACCATTTTTTATTTCTTTTACGTTTGTGGCAGTTCTACGCGCTTGCACTCGGCATATAACTATTTATCAATTATCCCACGTGCTATGCAACTGTTGAATTTAAATATTATTTCAAACGACAGCGATGGAACTATCCAACCATCCTTCCCAACAAATTTTATCCAGTTGTGTTGTATTGCAGAACGCCTTTATTGAGTTATTTTTAGAGACGCAAATTATTATTATTATTATTAAGTTATTCACTCTATTGACATTCCTCAGAGGCCTGTACTCTGTTTAAATGCTTTGTTGAACAAATATCTTTTTAACTCTCTTCTGAAATCTTTTTCTGCAACAATTTACTTCAATCTTGTTGGAAGATCATTCCATTCCTTAGGCAAATGATGTAAGCTGTTTGATGAACATCAGCACGAGAAGAAGTGAGGCGAGGAAGTTCAACGAACTGAGCATCTTACGATGAAGAAAAGTAATTACAGACACACATTATGAAGAATTGAATTTAATGAAAATTCGCGCTTTGAATCATTAAATTATGGTTCTTGTAACAAATTATCTGAAGGACAATTTCAATTAATATGAAGAAGAAAACACTGCATGACAGAAATAAACAGGGTAGGTTCAGTAACCGAACAAATTTAAAATAAATGTTCAAACTTGGTGAAAGAAAAAATAAAATAATAAAATAATACAAAATAACTGAACACACACACAAACACATACACACACACAACCCAATTACACACACACACAATGGCGAAGTCATGGGGCGGTCGAAGTTCCCCCCCTCATTATCAGCAGTCAACAATCATTATGTTGCAACTTTTTGAAAATACAACAAACATATTTTTTTTAATTACCTCTCATGAACTTAAACACATTTCTGTAAACAAGAAAACACCGCTAACAAGCTAAAAATTAGGTCGCCAAGTACTTCGAGTTCCCAGCCCTCACCGTTAAACTTCATTGGCCTCCCGTTTAAAGTTTCCCCATATTTGCTCGTGCACACTCACGAACGCACGTTTGATTATAATATAAACATAAAATGTGTGTGTGTGTGTGTGTGGTGTGTGTGAGTGTTTGTGTGTGTGTTGAATATAAATACTGATTAGACGCGCACGATCAGCAAAAAAAATGCAATAGAAGGAGCGGAGAGATTAATGTTTCTTTCTCTGAATTGATGTTTCAGTAGATACTGAGATATCGACTTTAGCAACATTGAAACCGAAATGAAAATATTTTATCACCTATGAACATTTATTTGATGCATGACGTTATGAATTGCACAGACTGGTTGAATAGGAATATAAATTAAAACTTATGAGAACGTCTCACTTATATTAGAGTTAACAGAGATTATAATTGATGACAAGGCCCACAAACAAAAAGAGCATCATCTCAAATTGGCATAGCTGGACATGTTGTTGTCCATCGTAAGTTGAAGTTATTTGTTGTTAGTTAGAGTTGTGACATCGGTTGCGTTGAAAAACAATTTTTTTTAATTTAAAATTGTTAGCATCAACGCTTTCAACAACTGGACGTAACCAACATCATCGCCGTCATCAACATGATGTTATCATTTATAGCACTGGCTTGGTGTCCAAACCGTCTAACAGGAATAAAAATACTGATGGAGGGTCTGCTAGCTTCCTATGAAAAGAATGATTAAAACAGTACGGGGTGAAAGCTGAATTTAACTAAGAAATTGTCTTTGTCGGGAGTGCTTTGATTTTCACAAAATTTGATAATTCTGAGTAATCCAAACGAATCAAAATGGAGATTGATAGTTTGCTTCAAAGTTGCATCGTTAGACATCGTTAGTTTAATGGAATGTTAGCATTCGCATGAGACTCATTGTATCACATCGCGTGGAGACATGCACTGAAGTCAGTGAGTGCAAACATACAAGGAAACACAAACACAACACAAACAACAACTTCTCTGCAATCAATCGCAGGTGTTTAATTGTGCATGAAGGTGTGGTCTCCCAATAATTACATTCGCATTTTGTATGTGTGCGTGTGTGTTTGTGTGTGTGTGCGTTTGTATGTGTGCATGTGTGTTTGTGTGTGTGCGTGTGCGTTTGTATGTGTGCGTGTGTAAGCATGTGGATGGGAGGATGTCGTACATTGAAAGGAAGCTAATGCGGACAGTGTGTGTGTGTGCAAACATGACGTGACATTAAGATTACTTTGATTAACGTGCATTGCTCCATTATGCTTCATTTATGTCAGCATTCATCGAACTTTTTCATCCATCTTGTTCATTTTTTATCAGTTGCAAATTGAACTTTAACATGTAAAATTCACATTATACTGCCAATGAGGTTGTCTACAAAATCAGCAACAATAACAACATAATAAAAATTGAAAATCCATAAAAGGTATAAACAAAATGTTTCAATGTACATTAACTCATACATGAATTCTCACAATAATAAAGATAATTTCTTTCTGGCGACTGGTTAGTGTAATGGTTAGGACATCTGGCTCTGTCGCCGCAGTGATTGGGATCGAACGCACGGTAATCCTCGTTTATCACGTGAAGTGTAGGTGCGTGTATGTGTGTGCGTGCGTGCGTGTGTGAGTGACCCTCCTTAGATCTGCCACTGTAAAATTATCATAACGTGTAAGAAAGCCCATCTCAAATATAGCACGTAATTGAATGCAAATGTGTCACTTGAAGAGGTTTTTGGGAATTTCGTTAGTCACGTGGTTTTGGGTTGGGATGACTTTCATTTTCATGCTTTGACTATTGATGGATAAATCGGTTCATTTTGCATTGCATGCATGTGTTTGTGTATATGTGTGTATGTATGTAAGTGTGTGTGTGTTTATGTATGTGTGTGTGCGTGTGTGTGTGTATGTGTGTGTATGTGTGTTTATACATACAAACTTAACTTATTTGCTTTCGGATATAAACTGTAAAGAAAGGAATGAAAGGATAAAAATTTTTTTAATGTTTAAATGCAACGATTGTGTGTGGTATGTGTGTGCATCTGTGTGTGTGTGTCTGTGTGTGTGTGTGTGCGTGTGTGTGTGTTGTAAATATTTTTACATGATTCCAATTTATCGTATGTGTGAAAAATTACCTTCTTTCATTATTTGTTAAGTTTAAAATTCAAATTAAGAATACTTGGAACGTTTATCTCAATGGAAGAAAAACGTCATAAAGTTCCAATGATTCAAAAATTCAATACAACGTAATGAGAGCAATTCAGAATAGGCGCGCCAGACTAACTAACCTTTCCTTTGATTGGATGACAGACGCCGATGTATCTCTCAACTGTGAAGGTCAAGGTCAGCCAGACTCCGGTGTTGCTGCAGATGTTCGTCATTGGTCGGATGAATTTGTGACGTAGGATGAAGTAGCCGTGGTGACAGGCGATGACGTCATAATGGGCGAGGCTCATGACGAACACCAACAGCAGGTACATGATGTCGTATGTCGCCAGGGCTGCTAGGTATCTGGGGGGGGGGAAGGAATGGATGACGGTGATAGTGATGATGTTTTTGTTGTTGTCGATGATGATGAGGATGTTGATGATGATGATGTTAATGATGATTATGGTGTAGTAGTGGTAGTAGTAGTAGTTGTAGTAGTAGTAGTAATAGTAGTAATAGAAAAAGTAGTAGTGGTAGTAGCAGTTGTTGTTGTTGTTGTTGTTGATGATGAAGAAAATGAATAAAAAAATAAAGACGATGGAGATGACCGCTATGAAATCTAATTTCGAACGAGTGCTTATTAAAATGTAATTAATTGCAGTTAGTCCCAGTGAACGGTTGTGCTTGTGGACTGCATTTTTCATGTTTTATGAAATAAAATGAAGAAACATAATGACATCTATGTTGTAGAAATGAAAATAGCATTAATATTGAAATAATGAAAACATTGATTTGATTAAAAGATCCCGATTATGGACAATATTTATTATCAACTAATTTTTTAATGAAATATTTCAGAGCAGTATAAATTTCATAATTTTATTTCACAAAAATCTAGCTCCTACCTCCAACAAGTGCTAAATGACATTTGCAACACATTACGTAATAACAGTGTGCAATACTGAATAATATAATGTAAAATAATATAATATAGAATAAAGTAATATAAAATAATGTAATATGACATGATATGATATGATATGATATGATATCTTATAAACTAAAATTTGAATTAATTATTAAATTATTAATTAATTATATTATTAAAATTTTAATTAGTTTAATTTTTATATTTATATATATATGTTATGTATAATATATATTTAATAATAATAATAATAATTTAAATGACAAAATAAAAAAATAAAATAAAAAAGAAATTAACGAAAATAAAAATTATTACCGAATTTTGAAATAGTTACATTCAGCCAACATTAATTAAGCCAAGGATGTGAAAAAAAATTGATAAAACATATAGATGGACCAGCAAAGACGCACTGAAACGCCGTTAAATTGGCAAAACAAATTCATATTAATGTCTCCCACAATGAAAAATCCTTTCCTCAACTACCTCCAAACTCGGTCGGTACATTCCCATACATCACCGACTAAGCTAATTTTTTTATTTTTCCGGTTCAATCCCGATCCGAGCACAACTAACTTTCATTTGATTCAAGTGAAATCTTATCAACTCTGTCTTTGAAAAAAAGAAAGCTAATAAACAATGCTGAGAAACGGGAGCTGGTGTAATAAATTTGAGGAAATACAAAAAAATGTTTTCAAATTATTTGCTGAGAAATAAGCACACACCACGCATGGGTTTGTGTGTATGAAAAATTAATTTATACATACATTTGTAGTGAACACCTTGTTTTTGTGTCTGATAAATTAATCTATACATATATACAGAATGTTTGTTCGAACTGAGTTGAACATTAAAATTCCGTGCAATAAATCAAATTGTGAAGAAGCTACTTTGCACTATTGAAACGTGCATCTTCTCAGAATTTTTTTTGAACCATTGAATAACCTTGAACGAAGCGATCCGACAACGCTAATGATGCTAATTCTTCTCAAAATGGAAGTGCAGATTTTTTTTTCAGAAAAAAATCGAACAACACCAATCTTTACTTTGCTGGCATTATGAAGCCATCAATTTAATTATTTTAGAGTGCTTGATAATTAGCTCGCATTAAATTTAAAATATAAAATTTAAAAAAAAATCCAGAAACAGAATTTGAGACTAAAATAAAATAGTTTCTCGTTGGAATCGTTGGAAGTTTATTAGGTTTCATCCGGTTTGGATTTTTATATTTAGTAGTCCAAATCTGCTCGACACAATTCAACTCTGCAATTAATAAACAGATTAATAACAATGGTTATTAATCTGTTTCTGATGACACATCTAATAAGCGTAACGCCTAATCTCACACAAATAACTAAGAGAAGAGCATTAGCAACGTGCAAATAAATCATCCATGCCAACACGATATGTCAGAAGGTAGCGAAAAATGCTTTCAATCAAGCAAGCAGAGGGGATGAGCTGGTTGTAATGGTTCTGCACATTAATGGATTTGAACATTTATTACAGGCGATCAGAATCATGCTTAATGATGCCTGCTAACAATTCGTAACGGAGGCCAACAACACGTCGCCGGCATTTTAGCTGTTCACGCAGAATGAACAACGAACATGTTCAACATCGCTCGTTTGTTACAGTACAAAAATATTCGCTCAGTTTTCATTCATTTCATCTCAACAACGCTTATTGTTTGAAATATGAAGGAGTTATACGGAGCAAAATAAAGTGAAGGATGTTCTCAGGCTGTTAAATGTTATGCTTAATTAAAGCTGAATGGTTCATTTTGTCATTGATTTAATGGTTATTTTTTTCCGATTGTTTTTTAAGATAAAATTTTAATAAAAATTATGGAAAAATGATTAAAAAATCTTTTTAGTATTCTTTCCAAATGCGTTTGTGTTAATTAACATACTGCGTTGGTATAGGACACAATTAGCGAGCAGTTCACTCAATCAGGTACCAGTTGAGAAAAATTTTGCGAATGCAGAACAGAGTTTTGTGATGTATACCATTATACTTTCTTTCACATTTTCTCCAGCCAGCCACATCATATCTTCTACGCTGCAACAACTAACCCTTTGCAACTAGTCTGAGATCGCCAAGTAAATACTAAACAATAAACAGAGTACTTACCATATTTTTAGGTTACACAACATGGAATCACAACAAAATGCTTATCATTTTCATATAATTGTTAAATTTCTTATTACGTAGATCGCTTAATTAATTGATACAATATTGAAAGACATTAATAGACAAGAAATAAACTTTGCAACGTTCTCGACTTGTTTATTATCAACCGGATCAACAGAAAAGGAAAAGTGAAGTTACATACAAAGCAAAGAACATTTGGTCCAAAGAAAATAAATGTATACTATAAATCATAATGTTTTAATATAAAACATAAAACTTAACACCTTCTCATTTTATTTAAAACATTAGATGACCTTAACCTAAATGTTCTGAAGACCCATCGCACACATCAGATTCTTTAGTCTTGGTCCTACCATTGGTTTTGTCAGAGCATCAGCAACTTGAAGTTCTGTCGCAACTCGTTCAACTGAAACTTCTTCTTCTGCAACTTTTTCTCTGACAAAGAAATGTCTAATGTGGATGTGCTTTGTTCTTCTGTGAAGTTCTGGATTGTGTGCTAACCGAATTGCTGCTTCATTGTCGACAAAAATTTCTGGTTTTTTCTTTAGATCTACGATGTCGTTCAACAATCGTTTGAGCCATATCACTTCACGAGCTGCTTCACTTGCGGCAACGATTTCTGCTTCAGTAGTTGAAATCGCAACTGAGGGCTGACGTTGGCTAAA
>NW_008705446.1:237608-239003 GCF_000326865.2 Helobdella robusta | reverse complement strand
CATCTTTGTAGCTCTCTGGTTCAGTACTTCACTTAATGCAGACATAACGAAAGGATCATAACGAGATGGCTTTTTGATATTATTCCTGTCACGTAGAACCATACCTTTGGTCTTTTGATTACAACAGTCAGATTGATCTTCTTCATCAGATGAAACTGAACTACGGTTGTGAACATCTTCATTAGTGTCATCTGAAATTTCTTCTTTTGAATCATCATTTCTACTACTTGAGTCATTTTCTGATTTGCAATTGATTTGAGGATCTGTTGTAAAATCTTTTTGAGTCTGATGTTCAAATGATGTTGTACATTTCATAGGTTTTTCATGGAAAACTACATCTCTTGAGAATATCATTTTATATTGATTTTTGAGCCATATACGATAGCGTTCGTCACCATCGTAACCAACAAGGTAACCTTTTATGGCTTTCTTATCCATTTTTTGACGTTTTTGATCAGGTATGTGAACAAAACATGTAGAGCCAATTATTCTCAAATGGTTAATTCTCGGCTTTTTACCTGTCCAAATTTCAAATGGGCTTTTATCTTCAATCGACGACTTGCCTGTTCGATTAAGTAAATATACTGCAGTTGAACATAACTCAGCCCACATAGCGACTGGAAATTCAAAATCTGGATTTGAGTACTTCAATGTGCGTGCCATTTCTACTATTGTTCTGTTTTCACGTTCACTACCACCATTTTGTTGAGGTGTATATGATGCTGTTAGTCTTTGCGTGATTCCATGGCTGCGCAGAATGTTTCGAACTTCTTCGTTGTCAAACTCACCCCCATTGTCACTCAAAAATTCTTTTACTTTATGACCTTGAGTCGCTGCTTGAGACAAAATATTTTGTAGTGCCTGTTTCACTTCATTTTTGTGTCTAAGAAAAGAAATGAACCTCATTTTGCTGTAATGATCTTTGAAAACAACAAAATATCGTTTACTATTAAATGATTCTGTACCGAAAGGACCACAAACATCTGCTGATAGTAGTTCACCTGGTTTATTGGTTGCATTTCTCTTGCCAAATTTTAACCGATGTGCTTTACCATAGAGACATGGTTCACACAAATCCTTGTCAAGATGAACTTTAATGTTTAACTCTTTTTCTATAACATTCTTTATGTGACGTTTATCTTGATGACCAAAACGTTCATGGTAGAGCTGCACTATTGAATTTTCACTGACTATATTCACTTCAGCCGGTGTATTTGGAGTTAATGAAATCAAGTTTGCCTCATACAAGGAACCATCTACTCGTCTTGTCCCTTGTACTACCACTCGGTTCTTTATACTGAGTTGACATTTGGTTGCATAAGATTCAAACTTGCTGTTTTTTGAATTTTTATCTTGTGCGGCTAATATGGAAAACAGGTTTCTACCTATATTTGG
>NW_008705446.1:202067-237011 GCF_000326865.2 Helobdella robusta | reverse complement strand
TTCTGGTTTCGACAACTTCCCATCAATCACATCAAGTGCGCCCTCATGGTAGTCCATGAAATCTCGAACACGACGTTTCCAAATGGGCCAATCGGCTGCGCAACTTAACTGCTTTATTTGAAGCTTTGAATCCATTTCTTCCTTGTCTTTTCAATTTGACCTTTTAATTAGAAGCAAAATATCGATTTTCAGGGAATGAAGAAGCACGTGCTTTCTCTTCACTTCAGTCTTCACAAAGGAATCTTCCGATATTTCTTTATTCTAAATTTTCTTCGTCAAATCAATTAATTAAGAAAAACGTTATCTGGGTCCCATAACCTGTTAAATTTCTTATTACGTAGATCGCTTAATTAATTGATACAATATTGAAAGACATTAATAGACAAGAAATAAACTTTGCAACGTTCTCGACTTGTTTATTATCAACCGGATCAACAGAAAAGGAAAAGTGAAGTTACATACAAAGCAAAGAACATTTGGTCCAAAGAAAATAAATGTATACTATAAATCATAATGTTTTAATATAAAACATAAAACTTAACAATAATAATATTTCAAATATCTCAAAAGTAATGATTGATTGATTGATTGATTAAATTTTTTCAAAATCCACAATAGCAAATTACAAAGAAAAAAGATGAAAATGTAAATTTATGGAGACTGGAGACCATATAAGACAAACAAGTTTTGTAGAGGCCACTGTGAAAAACAAAACATCAGTTTTACAATTCTATACAAATATTCAGTGTCATATTCAAATATAACATTGATATTTAACCATAGTTAATTAAAATAAAAGTTATGCAATAAAAAAATTATAAAAACAACACGTTTGCAAATAATATAACATAATTTGCAATAATTCATCACTCCAACAATACCAGTTAACAAACAAGGAGAGTGGGTACTACATCAATAACACAACACAGCTTACAATGAATCACGATGGAATTCAATGATTACATACATTAATCAAGTTATTTGTCAGTCTGCTTTGGAACACAACATTAAATATTCTAGAGACAAAAGTTGATGAATTCGAGGCAACATGCTGATTTCATATATGAGTGATCCATAACACAGCGTACATCATCAACAGTACAATGTTGCATTTGCCTGAAATCAACAAATTGATCCACGCAACTACAACTCGTGTACTTGATTGAACTAGCAACACATTAAATTCGGAAAGCTCTCTACAGAAAAAAATCAACTGACAAAAAACAAACAGAAATCTAGCCACTTGTTACACTCACAATCATGCAAAATATTATAGCACGACAACTGCCAACAATTCCAAAAGCAATTAAATCTCATTCCGTTCTTACCTAACGTAAATTCTCCACTGCCTACTTCTTATATAAAACAGTTTTAGTTTCTTTTTTAGTTCCCGTGTTATAATAAAATGGCAAGCTGTTCTTCATTAACGGTATTTTTTCTACCACTTTTACAACAGCCCAAATTTTACTCTATTGAAAAAATCCAGCTTGTCTACTTTTTTTAAATTATTGTTCTAACTCAAGCTTCTCAACTACATCAACTACACCTGAAAATCTTGAACTTTTGACCCTAAGCAGCTGTTTCCACAGACTACCTCCTCTCCATGTTCTCTTTTCCTGGTCGACCGATTGGCCTGGTTGGTTGTATGTAACGTTTGGCTTTTCAGAATTTCCTGGTTTGCTTCAAAGTTGCATCGCTAGTTTAATGGAATGTTAGCATTCGCATGAGACTCATTGTATCACATCGCGTGGAGACATGCACTGAAGTCAGTGAGTGCAAACATACAATGAAACACAAACAACAACTTCTCTGCAATCAATCGCAGGTGTATAATTGTGCATGTTTGGCTTTTCAGAATTTCCTGGTTCCTGGTTTTTAAAATTGTCTCCATTTTGTTAAACTTAGATAGTAGATGTTTTTCATTATTTGTTTACGGGAGTCTCACAGGCTTTAGTATCGGGTTTCCTATTGTTTATAATTTACGCACGCCCTCAATTTTGACACCATCAACAGGCACTGCTTCACTTTCCATCAGAATGCTGTTGTAACGATAACAACAATTTTTCAACGTAACATTAACATTCATTTTAAAATTCTTTCCTCTTCGTTTTAAGCCATTTAAATTGACAACAAATTTAATTGAACTTAAAGGCCTAACATTTTTGGGTTGGGTTTGGGTTGGGGAATGGTTTGGGACAGAGCTTACAGATAAACGAATGTTAATAGAAAGATATCATTTCGTGTGTTGTATGGAGAAAGCAAGGAGCATGAAACTTGGAAGGGACGAAGTAAGCCAACATAAAAATGACGGTTGGTGTTTATGATGAAGAGACGTAGAGTGGTCGTGTTCATGTCGCTAGGACGTGGCGACTGTTGTTATGCGGTGGTGGAGGTGGTGGTACACAGCGTTGGCGTTTGTAGACAGGAGGTGTGTATGCATGCACGAGTTAGTCATATTGCGATTGTTTGCGTCTGTCTGTATGTCTTTGTGTGTCTGTGTTTACAATACAAATATACAAAGTAATAGAGGTAAATAATTTTAATTTGACTGCGAAGCTATGACAGCATTCCGACGAAATACACAGACATGAATTAACAGAGGCTTTTAAAATAACTTAGTTCTTCTTAATTTGAGAAACCTAAAAATTTGCTGCAATAATAAACTTCAAAAAGCTAAATTAAATATTCATAAAGAACGAAAGTGTACAGAAAATTGCTTTAATCAATTGAAACAACTGAAACAATCGCTCCTGGCGAAATGTTTGAATCTGTTTTGTAAACATTTTTCAAACCTGCAAAACCTCTTCAAAAAAACTTTAAAACACGGCAAAATTTTTGAAAAAATTGCATTTGGTTACCGGTTTAGCTCAGTTGGTAAGAGTGGCCATGTTCCACGCTGTCCAAAACTCAAAGACTATCATACGCGTGTCCGCACGACGTGTGTGCGTGAAATGGCGGGGATTGTGCAGTCTTTGTGGCACGAAGGTCTAATTACATATATATATATATATATATATATATATATATATATATATATATATATATATATATATATATATAATAACGTGGAAAGAGCTCAGCGTTTGACAGAGCCGCATTATAAAGAATAAAAAAAAAATAAAAAAAATAAGAATGGGGAATCTACTCGATGGTGATTCAATTTACAAAGGAAGCAGTAAACATTAGCTTATTGTTTCAGTACGGAGGGGATGAAGCACACACAAAGAAGACATTTGCATACAACATAAGTTTACACAAATATACATGAGCCAGCAGAGCACACGTAAAGAAATACAAATTTACATAAATAAGCATAACTTTCATAAATATTCATAAACATTCATGAAAAACGTACACAAGCAGACAAAGAAGCACGAACAAGCAGGCATGCATGTGTGAATAAAAAATTCCAACCGACCTGTTGGTGGAGGTGTTCTGCATGACAGGGCGTGTGAGCACGAGAATGTTGACGGTGTTGCCCAGACATCCGAACAGAACGAGGGGAGGGGTCAGAAGTTTTTGAATGATGAATCGCGTCAGGTCAAGGTCGTTCATCTTGAGGCAGTGTTCAATGGTAGTGAAGATAACGTATGAGGTCGCCAACAACGAAGGCTGTGGCGATAAGAGACATGCGATTAGTTTGCGTCGTTCCTGTCGGCTGTTGGTGCTTGATTTGAAATGCGAATTCAGTAGAAGTAATGACACACTTCATGATCATTGAAAGTGATGAAGTAAATCTAGAGTGCGGAATAGGCATGAATGATTAAGTTGAATGGGACGCGAGAAATAAAAAGTAGAAAATAATGGCCGGTTATCGGCGTTGGAGAATGATTAATGAGGTTGTTTGTTTATTTCCTGTACGCTCTTCTCAAAGATGTTGGACTCGCTTAGTGTTGTGGTTCGCATAACTGCATACAATTATTTGAAGCTTCTGTTCATTATTGAAAGTTTGAATGGATTTGTTTATCGAAAACTCCATTGAAAGTTTAAATAGATTTGTTTATAAAAAAATTTAATGAAAATAAAAATAAATTTTAAAGGCAAAAAAACTCGTACTAACTAATAATTTTTGCGGAAATCAATTTAAAATGGCATTTCATAAATTTAAATAAAATAACATTTTTTAATAATGTTAATAAATTTCTTAGATCACCATCACACACCACCACTACACACCACCACCACACACTCCCACGTATCACCACCACCACACACCGCTCCACATCCACACACATCACACTTCACCACCACACACCACATTTTCCAACCTGCCATTTTGGACTGCAGCTGATTGACAACTAACACACGCGCACTTCAACTCAAATATTTTTTGGCTAATTAATACTAGTAAATAAAATTATTTTCTTTTTAATTCATTTCTTTCTTACTTTTAACCTTTTAATACCTGATTTACTTTACGTGATTTCTTTACATTTTATTTTTTTATTTATTCGTAAATCATAATAAAAAATATTTTAAAACAAATACATGTACCTTTATGATATGTGTGTGTGTGCGTTCGTGTGCGCGTGTGCGTGTGTATGTGAGTGGTGTGTGTGTGTATTACAATTACAATAAATAGAAATCACAAAAGCAAATGTAAATAAATCCGTACAACATTCACCAACACTTGACAATCAAATCTATATTAATATATTCTAATAATAGAGTCTAGATTTGCAAAATTGTTAGTAGAAATGCGTGCAATGTAATTCGTGTGGCAGATCAACACGTGTAGAGTCGACCACATTTTGCTGCAGTCGAGTTCCGTTTGTTGTTCCGTCTCATGGAGAACATTTGCCCCGTCCATAACAACAGTCCTGTGAATGTACAATGCATGTAGAGTACAATTGCAAGTGCTGGCTGGGTATGGAAGGTTACATGCATATATGATTATATATATATATATATATATATATATATATATACACACACACATATGTATATATATATATATATAAATATTATTTTTTTAAATTATTTATATATGTTGGAAGGAGACCATATTTTATACAGTGCTGTATGAATTCTACCGAATTTTTGGCATTAATCAATTTAAAGTTTGTCTTTTCAATTTTCCTTATTAGAATTTTCTGGAAATCGTTCAATAATTTTCTATAAATTTTCTATTTTCAATAAAAATTTTTTCAACTTTTTCAAACTTTAAATTGATTAATTCCAAATGCCAACAATTTGGTAGGATTCATACAATACTGTATATATATATATATATATATATATATATATATATTATTTAAACACAGTATTGTATGTGAAGAGATCCCCACCTATCTCTTACGAAAGTGTGGGGTGCATTGGTTCATGTGTGTTTGCATGGACTGTGATTTTTCTGATTTTCGTTCAACTCATGTGGAACCCACTTGTCAAGTTTTTTGACTTTACCAATCTGTTTCAAATGACGAACTACTGTTGTGTGATCAACCTTGAGTTCATCGCTCAAAATCAAAGACACTGAATAGTTGGACCAATTAATTAATAAAGGCTAGATAGAAGAATAAATAACCTTCAAAATGATATATAATGATCAATATATTCAAATAAATTGTATTTAAAAATTTAGTGATAAAAAATTTATTAACATAAAACCGACATTATATTTGCACCAACCTAATATATATATTCAGAATCACAATGAGTTGAAATGACAAAGGCTAATGTATAAAAATCTCCTAAAGCATTAGACACTATTAAGGGAAGAATGAATGAATGGAGTTACTAAATGATTTCAAACAAAAAAGGATCAGAAATCTGAACTTTAACTAAAAATGCTTTTAACGGTCAAATATTTTATACAATATCCAGTTTAAAATGAGTTGTTAGAAACTTACATAAGAAAAAAAACTACAATGCGCGTGTTTGCAGCAAATCGTCAAAAAAGAAAATAAGAGTAGTTGGTTAATTCTTCACCATTTCAAAATTTTGTGTTCTACTTTTGCCGCTCAGTGATTGCACGATTATTTCACTCTCATTGACATTATTATTGCCGGCGCGATGGTGTAATGGTTAAGGTGCCTGGCATTGCTGATGCAGTGCCCTGGTTCGACTGTGAAAAGACCCCCGTCTATCTCGTACGAAAGTGTGTGGTGCATTGATTCACATGTGTTTGCATGCACTGTGTGTTTGTTGTAATAAAAAAAATGCGCCTCAGTCGATTGTTATGGCGCTTCATTTTTATTAATATTGTTGTTGTTGTCGTTGTTTTTCGTCATTACGTTTGGTTGTGTTCGAGTAATCTTTTCATCTTTAGAAACATTTCCCTTACAAAAATCTTAAACGTTGGATTTTTAAGATGAGAAACAGCTGATGCTTCTCAACTGAAACTAAAAAAAGTCAAAACCGTGTTTGCTAGTTGACGAGTTTTTGATTACATTTCATAAGAGGTGTTTTTTATTTCAACAATGGGTTGGTTTTTCTGTTTTTGGACTTTTATATTCATTATTTTAAGAGTTCAGCTCTTGAAATCAAATTTCCAGGCTTTCTTACAAACGCCCGATATAATACTGCAGTTGAATTTTGAGAGGGCTTCCGTGACTGACCCTGTTTTTAATTTAGCGAAATTCTAAATTTTCGTTTCATTTTTTGAACGCAGTAAGCTACTACATAGAATTACATTTAAACAAAATTTTTCTCAAATTAAGATATTTTTAGATTTTTGTTACATACAGTCGAATGCAACTTCAACATCCACTCACCAACGTACGCATTCACACCAGTGCAAACCAACAAAGCAGCATAGAAATTGGCAGATTAAACACCGAAACGTACAATTACGTGGACTGGACATTTCTGTTTTAAGAGTAACAGATGGCTAAATAAGCCACTTTGCGATAATTTTGTTTTTTTTTCTGCTTGCACTGAACAATAGAATGCTAAAAACAACAAGTACTCTTGTTCTACTGCTTTTTTTATTTAATTGTTTTCCCGTAATTCGGATGAAGTTAATTTTTTGTTATCATTATCAATAGTCACTCAACACCAGTAATGTTTCTATGATTTCGTCATCAGCATCGTCATAGACAGTCTAATAATGTTTATTGATTTAATTTGATTCTTATAAATATTATAAAATAGTCAGTCCTTATAAAAAAAGGGAGTGGCTTCAGAGTTCAAGTTTCTAATTGATTAAGCTTTTAAACCTGATTAAGACAGCTGAATCATCTTGTCTCACATCATCATCACATTCATCTTCTTTATCGTAACCATAACCAACTTTCATCCAGTCATCATGTTATATTCAATGTTATCATATGATCAGAGGACATTCATAAAAGCGGTCTCCATCTCAGACACCATCAATTATTGAACCCCTCATCTTATCAGCATGCTAACAAATGTATTCTGCGGCCCAACCTAACCTTCGTCCCATCTCCTACCTTTTCATTAGCATTTAACGCTTACATCTACAGACAGACGTGTGTTCGTTCAATGCATCAAATGTACTTTACAACGTGCATTGAAAACAAAATTTAAAAATTTTTTTCGAAAGTTTTTTTAATTTTTCAAATTAAATAAGAAATACAAATTTCTAAACTAGAGCATCATCACACAAATGTTGAAATATTAAAAACGACTTTTATTTTCTCAATAAATAGATTTTCTTATCAACAGCAAATGCGAATTGAACCGATTCAAAAAAATTGTTTCAGCAATTCAACTTCAATCTTTGCAAAACTGTGTGTAAAAATATAAAATTTGTTGATCAGATGGTCAGATAGTTTGCATAAAAAACTCTTCTACATGTTCCCAAAATAAATTTGAAAAAAAAAATTTCAGAACGTTTGTATCTGGCTGGAGCGTCGCAGACCCTCTAATTAAAGTTGATCGAAGAGCTTTTTTATTGCAATTGCATTTGAGAGCCTGACACTGCAGCTAAATAGCTGAGACACACTAAATTTTTATTTATTTCTGTCAAGATTGAAATTTACATTTTGTTGTGCATTAAGCAAACAACCTTGTTTATTTGAATTTACGCAGTAAAAGTTTTTTCAAATTTTTTTGCATTTTTCTATTTTCAAATTGATTACATAAAGTTTTTTCACATAAATTTTGTTTTAGATATTCTCAAACAAAGAGAGGCGCAAACAAATAAAAGGATCAACCTGAACGAATTCATATCCTATCATAACAACTCTAACTTTTATTAAGATTGAACATGATATAGGGAAGTAAAACAAATTTTAACGACACAATTTTGACATGTTATTTCAATTTGACCGCCTCGCTTGGTATTTTATAGTCTGGAACTGATGATGACCTACAAAGATTTTTAACATTTTCCGCCGCATACTTTGCGAAATAACAAAGCATATTTGTTGTTTCTTTTCAGATTTGGAAAAAAAAATTTTAAATTGTTTTAAAAATTTGGTAGCACAAAAGTCCAAAGGCGAAAATAATGTAAGGAGAGCTAATAATTAATGTGAGATAATTTATATTGAATGCTTTACGGCGTTCGCTTGTTTGTCGTTATCTTGTCAAGAATATAAATTGAACTAAACATTAAAATCGTTATACATGTAGTTGGAAACTTTCCATAAACTTCATCAGCAGATGACTTCAGAAACCTAGTGACACATTTTGAAGTTTTGTTGGACATTGATAAAATTTCAAGTCAGTTATCTTTGTACTGAATGTTCCTTTTAAACAACAAAAATTAAGACTAAGACACTTTAACGATATTTGACAGCTGAATCAGCAAAAGCTCTCATTTGCAGCTCTGTCTGCAATTTGATTAATTTCTGTAGCATGACGGATGGTGTCTACATGGGATCAGTAAGTTGATGTTTTAAAAGCTGTTGCCAAACTGGTTGGTGACGTCTCAAAGTTTGGTGCAATTCGTTCATTTCATGAAGGCAATGACAAAAATATTTATTTATTCATTTATTCTAATAATAGGTAAAAATTCACCAATACGTCAAAGATGGCAAAGTAGAGTAATATACAAACATGCTCCTCTCGTGAGGGATGAATAAAACCATCTCTGGAAACAGATTTATCTAATTTCAGAAATTTGACACAAGAGTCGACTGCGATCATCAAACCATAATTTCTAGTGACTTAAAAACTAAACTTATCTTATTTTAGAGAAACATTCTCAAAAATTCAGAATGTGCAATCTGTCGATCTAAAAATGTTAACGCCTTAAGTCAAAGTGACTTCAGGAAACGTCTGAAAAATCATCTCTTCAACCTCCATCAGCAAAGAAAATGAAGAGTTCTTCTGAAGTCAACTTATGCTCCGTACAAATTTACCAATACAATGCAATACAATAAAGAATGGCAATTGGAGTGAATTTTTATTGAAATAAAGATAGCTTGCCACAACTGCACTGGCATCAAATTACTATGCCATCTAACATAAACAATATCAATTGAAAATTTAAACTTTAATAATATGTAGTAAAAGCCTGTTAATTGAATCACATCGAGATTAGTCGGTGATCTGAATAAGTTACTAGTCCCAATAGCCAACCTGACTTTTATAAATTTATAACAAATTATTTTTTATCAAAATGAAAAACTAACGCAATGCAGTAGTGTTCAATATTTAAGAAACGATTGAGTCAAACATACAATATATTTTAAAAAGCTTCAATAGATCATTTTATCTGTTTAAAAACATTGTGCAAGAAACAGATAGGAATAATAGTGGTAGTGGAATAACGTATGTTGTATGTCTCAATTATAATATTCCCAACAATTAACTGGCGATAACAATTTCTGACGTGCAAATCTTTCCTTCATTTTTTCATTCGTGTAAGCTCCACCTTTTCCCATAATCGAAATTTTATTACAAACCGCTATTGCAAATGCAAATAGTAATATATGTTCGTCTCCCGTTAAATATTTCAATTAATTCCAAAAATTCAACTTTTTGAAACAAGCGTCACGTCACGTAACTTATGCAAATCGAATAAGGGTTTTTAGCTTTTTTGGCAAAATTTAGCCTCTTAAATAGTATTTAATATCGTTTTTGCAGATTTGGTTCAAACAAGCGACTGGTCCCATTAACCGGCAGACGGATTAAACGGTTCTTTCTATATCACCAGACAATGTTCCTAAAAATCTTTAGCAAGTGAATGAATATTATCTGCACAGAAGTAAATGTAAATGCATATGCATCACATTGTTTGAATAAGTGTGGGTGCGAACCACATTTTTTGGAAAGTCCAAAAGGTTCTTGTAAGGTTTGCTCTTTACGTGATCGTGTTTCTTGTTTCCTGCTAAAATTATTCTCTTTCTTTTTGTAAAAATAAATTTAACTATAGCAGAAATAACATAACATAACGATAAAATTAATGGAGTCTGACCAAAGGTCATTATACATCCCTATCCATTGTGGTATCAGAATGTAAAATATTAAAAATAAAAGAAATCTTAAAATTGCCCCGAGATACATTCTAAGAAGCAGAGAGTTTCTGGTGGAGAGTTTCTGTAAACAAAATATTCCAACAAAAACTTCTAGAGGACTCTTGAGCAACAACAACAATAAAAAGATTTTTTTTGCAATTTTACGGTATTTCAGTAAAAAGAAAAGGTTATATTTATGCTTCTATTTATTCTTTAATTTTAAAAGAATTTTAATTATTTTCCACTTTAAAAATTGTCAAATAATCTTAAAAAAAATTAAAGCAAAATATTTTTGCCCCTATAGTTTACATTTCTAAATGCACCTGCAAAAAATTTCATTAATTCAAACTTTTATTCCCCAAAGGAATAAAATGGGCAATCAAAAAAGCAAGCTTGTGCAAACTACCCTAAGTGCATAAAAATAGGAAATTTAACAACATTTAAATCGAATTAAGTCACATAACATGATTTAGAAATATGTCCATTCAACTCGGATAGTATTATTGCATTCATTCACACTTAGATTAATAATGAAATAAAATACAATAAATTAACATCGATAACAGCTTCTTTAACTGAAAAGCTTTAAGTTGCCCTCATACCAATGACGTCATGACATAACATATTCCATAGATTTATACCGCGCACGGCCCAACGTCTATCATTTATTACAGTTCTTCTCTTCAATAAATTTAAGCTTGCCGTTGTTTCGGCTATTTGAAATTATTACCTCAAAAAAATTAAGATTTTGGTATTTGTTTAAAAATAAAACTTTATAAAAAAAATATTACTGTTTGATAAATATTTAGATGTTTTATATTAAGAATTTTATAACTAGTATATAACGGTTTGGTATGCTCAAGTCTGGGTAGAGAAAAAATAATAATACATACATATATACAAACATGATTGTAGAAGTATTGGGTGACCCATTAGATAAGAGTTATGTAAAGCAATCTTTCTCTATTTTACTTCAAAAATATAATTCTTTTGGATGGAGCGTTAAAATACATGTCTGTGCGAAGCGTTTAACATAGATTAAAGCTGAACCCGGATATGATTATTACTTCCTTAGAGTTCTAATCAATTATGGGTTTATACATACATAAAAAAGGACACAAATTTCAGTGACTGGACGATGTTGTTGAATTAGCGTTCTTCCTACTTGGCACTAACTCCTTGTTTAGACACACGTTAATAACATTTACTACGCATTCAACAGAATTAAAACTCCCACGTACTCTACAATCGGCACTCCCGTGCGCAGGTTTGCATCTTGGAAAGTATAACTGAAGGATGTTATTGCATGCATGTGAATTGTAGAGCAGTTACGATGTGCCATTTCACAAATGGTGTAATTGTTCTGTATGTGAGATGTTACTTCTACACGTTTAAATTTTTAAGACGATCCAAGCACGGATCTGTTAGGAACTCCACAGACGTTTATTTTCCACGTGTGCGAGGGTGGAACATAAAACATCCACTTTTACAGCACTGGCATAGCAATGGCAAATTGAGGATTTTTTCCTTAAAGTATTATTTTGACTTGATATATTTCTCATTTCAGAAAATTTTTTATCATGCTTAGCGTAATCTACACAAACTCATTTTGTTGGACTTTCATTGCAACGACAGAAACATAATATTTGAGCACATTTGAGTATCATAAAAAATTCCAATAATCCGATAATAATGATAATAATGGTAATAAAAATAATAATTATAATAAACAACTACAGTGTAGGAAAAATTATTTATAGCAACAATTTTTCACCGCAACAAAACTTTGAAAAATTGTAAAAAATAAGCAGCTCAGTCAGCTACAAAAACAACAATAACTACTACTACTAATAATAATAATAATACTATTAATACTAATACTACTACTAATACTACTACTAATACTACTACTACTACTACAACTACAACTACTATTACTAGAACAACAACAACATCAACTACTATTACTAGAACAACAACAACATCAACTACTACTACTACTACTACTACTACTACTACTACAAAAACAACAACAACTACCACAACTACTACTACTCTACAACTACTTCCATTGCTGCTGTTGCTACTACTACTACTACTACTACTACTACTACTATTACTACAACTACCACTACAACAATAACAGCATTATCGATGGCAACAAAAACAGCCACAATGGCAAGAGATTACTATAAAACACCGCTGCCAACAACTTAATCCTCCGGTTTAATCTCGCCATGATTTAAAGACTCGAAACACCTTATCTTGCGCCACACATCCCGCATCAAACGTGTTATAAATGACAACATTTATTTCATAATCACAGACACACAATACATAAAACATTCACGTACATAAATTTCGAATTGTTGAACTGTCAAACTTCTTATGTTATTAATATATTCCAGTTTGAAAAAATGTCTGAACTCGGCGACCTCTCGCAATGTTTGAGATTTTAAAAAAGCAGTTTGGTGATGAGAGTAGGAAGTTTTGACACGAACATGACGACAAAAAAACATGACATTAGCATGTTACTGTTTTAAACGAGGCATGTTAACTTGAGCCCGAGTCACGTCATGCTTATGACGTGACTCTCTCTTTCTCTCTTTTTCTTTCTTTCTTTCTCTCTCTCTTAAACTAACCAACGAATACTTTGTCTAAATAATCTAAACAACAGCGTTGTATGCCTTGGTCACTGAATCAATAAGTATGATCGATCTTGCTTGTACACATTTTATTTTTTACGAAAACGAATGTAAGGTTATGCTAGGCGGTAGTAAGCTTGCTTGCATACATTTCACAAATATTCCATCATAATATTATCCCATATTTCTACAAATTATTTGACTTGTTCATTCATAGATTTTTCACTCTTTTGAATGACTTGAATTGGCGTTTAAAAAACTGGTTAATAAAAATCTATCGATGTATCGTTTTGTTCATTGTTAGCAAGTTAGAAAATTTTTCAAAAACACGACTTACTATTCCTTTTAAAGTGATTGATTGAAAGCGTCAAACCAGGATGATGTGGTGAAAAATGAACGAAGCGACACCTGCAGAAATGTCTCACGCCAAGAAATGAACTTCAGTGGCAGAGCTGGAAGAGTAATCGGGTTGAAGTGGCATGAGGGATCACCTGTCAGAAACATCATTTGGCTGGAAATTTTCAAGACACGTTCATGTAACATGCACTGTGAAGATAACGGTCAATAATAATAACTTTAAATTTGAAAGTTCAATTAATGCTTACAGAACCAACAATTTCATTATAAAAATTTTCAATATTCTATTTAAGTTGTAATATGAAAACAAATATATTTAATTATTAAATGATCGAAAAAAAATTTCATTTTAGTTGAGAAGTCAGTAAATTAGCTTTCTCGCATATTTCTGCAGTACTAATGATGTTTAAAATTTGATGGTTTGACAGCTCAGTTGAGAAGAACCAGACGACGATGGTGATGACGACGACGATGATGATGAGGTTAAAAACTGTTTCATTCAAGTGAATGTCGACGTGAGAGGATGATTTTTTAACTGTTTGTTGCACGCAGACTTTAGGGTTCCTTAGCAACATGTTCGTCGGCGGTGAGGTCTGTTGGATCTTACGAGTGGAAGTCAAAATGATACGCTGGAATCAAGCTACTCAAATGCTTCTAAATGGAATTATTCAGCAGTGATATGTAATTTTAATTACTTAGTGCAATACTGAAACAGATATTTATAAGATATAAAAAATTCTTCATAGAAATTTGAATCATATCATGCTAGAAATTTCCAAATAGATGAGAATAAAAAAATATTGAACCGGAAAATAATTTTGAATATTTTTTTTAAATAATCATTTGGAATTTTATTAAATTTTCATAATAACGCGGTCAAAACAATTATTCAAATCTTGAAAAAAGTTTAAAAAAGTGAAATTAAAAATTTTTCGCAGTGAATAATTTCGTTATTAAATGAAATAATTCACTGATAATTAGTTTTTAAAGTAAACAACTTATGAGTTTGAAATGAAAATAGTTAAATAACCACAAATAATAACAACGACGACAACAAAATAACAATAGAAACAACATTACAACATAATAACAACAACACAAATACAACAACAATATACACAACAACATACACAACATTGCAAGAAAATAACATCAACAAGAGCAACAAGAGCAACAGGAGACAACAACATGACAACAACATCTACACTACAACAGCATAACGACAACAACAACATAATGACAACAACAAAACAAAAACAACGTAAAATACTCAAACATCCAATCAACGAAAGTCCTAAACTCGCGACAAACTCCACAAATACAACACCAACCACCTCCCTCCCCACCCACCAGTGTGACGTCACATACAGATTGCAAAATGTTTCCATTCAGTTTAGCATCAATTTGAGTTTGTGGGGCTTTCCATAGGAGTGCATCACAAGTGTCTGTAAGGATCTGGACTAATGGAGAAGATGAATTGAGTGTCGTGAAAGCCTGCTACCACATTTCTACTCATGCTTGTAGTTCTGATAACTTTTAACATCACATGACATCACATATGCATTACATTATATCACATATGCATTACAATACATAACATATGCATTACAATACATTGCACATGCATTACATTACATCACATTACATCACATATGCATTACATTACATCAAATATGTATAACATAACATCAAATATGCATTACATTACTTCATATATGCATTACAATACATTACATATGAATTACAATACATAAAAGATGGTGGTGGATGATGATCAACAATAACCAAATGGGGAAATAAGTTTTCGTTATGTGCTTCATAAAGAGAAAATTCGAGTTTTTGAAGATTGTGGCTTAATAAATTGAGAAGCAAACCAAAGGCACCTAATGAACGCTTTCATGGAGGCAAGATACCTTAAAATCAAATATTTTAAATCAACTGAGAAACTGCATGTCTCATCTCCGTCCAACCAACCAACTAGCAGTTCTCTTCTTCACTTTTTACACATCACTACTCTTAATTTTGACATCCTAACCAATTTAATTTTGCTGTTTTTGATTTAGCTTCTTTTTCCAAATTAGCATCCATTATTTCAACATCTGAGCTTTATCTTCATCTGCATGCAAAATTATTTCTTGTCGTCTTTGTAATTTGTAATGGAAGCATTTTTATTTTTAATGTGTACAATACATTTTAGGAAATGTTGTGTCATGCCAACTGTCACGCAGAACTTTCATAACGCAAAAAAAATGTACATTCTCTTCAACGGCAGAATATATTTCCTCCACCATCTTTCCTCCACCATCTTTCCTCCACCATCTTTCCTCCACCATCTTTCCTCCACCATCTTTCCTCCACCATCTTTCCTCCACCATCTTTCCTCCACCATCTTTCCTCCACCATCTTTCCTCCACCATCTTTCCTCCACCATCACATCTTCATCTTAAAACATGCTGGAGATAATGAAGATGGAAACAATAGGTGCGGGAGTAAGATATATGATATATGGATGGATGTATGGATGAATGGATGGATGGATGGATGGATGGATGGATGTATGGATGGATGAATGGATGGATGGATGGATGGATAGATGGATGGATGGATGGATGGACGATTGTATATCTTCATTAACTTCCAACCGCAAATCATGGTTTCCTTCGTAATTTTCTCCAGCACCTTTTGAGATGAAGGACTGTTGTGCTAATAAACTTAATGAATTTTCATTCATCCATTTCCTTACTTGCTACCTAATCTAGACAAGCGATTCAGCGAATAAAACAATTTGTGTGGAAGATGCATAAAGGATTTTTTATTTTGAAATTTATTTAGATCTTTAAATAAGCAGGACATTTTTTATCAAAACTACAATCTGTTTTTCAAATTTTAATTTCGTTAAATAAATTGATTTTTCAACAAGCACTTCGAAGGTAAACACCTATCTAATCATGAAACTAATCTATGAACTTTTCGTTATTTTGAGATTTGAAGTTGTGGGGATGTGTGAGCGAGAAATTCATACATGCGAAGATGGAATGTTATAAAACAAACATTTGTATAATTAAACATATACGTTCGTCTAATTGTTACAAACACGATACAAAATTTAAAATGTACACACACCACACAAACACACACAGACTTACACACACACGCACATACACACACACGCACATACACACACACGCACACACACACAAAATAAATATACATCAATTTAGATAAAAAAAAGTACACAAAATGTGTATGTGTACAAAATTTAAAACGTACACACACCACACGAACAAACTCACACACATACACACAAACACACACAAAAACACACACAAACACAGAAATAAATATACATTAATTAAGATATATAGGTACACAAAATGTGTGGTAGCAGTTTCGTAAAACTAAATGAATGGTTACTGTGCAAACGAAAAAAGCGACTTGTTCTCGTGTCTAATAAATTTTGTGGTAATCGCATGGCTTCTTTAAATAACTAAATTTTTTTTATTTATTTTACTTTACTTTTATTTTTATTATTTTAATTATTATTTTATTTTATTTATTTTATTTAAATTTTATTTTTAGACAAAATTGAAAACACACGAACGGTCACACACACACACACACACACACACACACACACACACACACACACACACACACCACACATGCATAATAACTGCATATGAACTAGAAGGAAGTATTTTAGCCTGCAGCTCCAAAACAATGTTTTCAAGGCTTTTGTACAAATTTAGCTTTGCCATGTATAATAAAAATCTTCGAGTAATTAGATTATGAAATGTTTTCATTATAAAATGATTTTTTTCATATAAAGCCTAACGAACGAAAATTTGTTTCCAATCTTTTCATCTTTCCGCAAGACAAATGTTGGCTAGGCTAATGATAAATCAATACATGAAAAATGGGGTCCATGTATTGTTATTGATAGGCGTAGGTCGCGTCAGAAACTTGTTTTGTGACGAGGTTTAAAAGCTTGGGAAAGCGAATTTTTTTTAAGTAATAGCAAATTTTATCTAACATAAATAGTTTAAATTTATATATAAATGTAATATTTCGACATGTATATTACGGTTATGAAGTTACAACCATGGATCCATGCTTACGACCGATAAAATTATCATTTAGTCAAGCAACACAATTTTTGTGGCATTGCAAGTTTTAAGTTTTTATGCTCCACTTGGATGGCCAAATCGATCTTTATGAAATTCAAAAACCATGAATGATAAAATTGAATTAAATGGGTTTTTTTTTAGTGATAACTTAGAGTTAAATTGCTTAAAAATTTATTTGCAAAGCAGTTTCTGTTAGAGTTAATCGTTTCGTGGCAGTGGGTTTGTGTAAAGTTGAAATTTCAATGGAAAATTTTGAATAAAAACACCACTATTAAACAACAACCACCCCAACAATAACATCATCAACAACAACAATAATGATAATAACAACAAAACCAACAAAAACACGTTCCCAGCCAGGACAGAAGGATGCAAATAGTTTTAATTTCATCCAACCACAACAGGAACGAGAGTCGGTTTAAAACGTCTCCAGAAGCACTCCCTCTCAACAAACAACGAAAATGTGGCTCGTAGAATCATCAGAAGATGGTGAACTGTAACAACCGTTATTCCACCATTCATTATTCCTCTTGACTTCCATTCAAATTTTGAACAAATTATGAAATGAAATTACTGCTGTCTCAAATGTTTTCAATAGTTTCACGCCTGGTTTCATCTCTCCGTCCATTTCATTAAATTTACAAGATTTTAAAATTTTCTTAAAAAACATTTTTGCTCGTGTCATTCACTGAAAAAATTGAATCTGAAAACTAAACTCAATTGTAAGAAAGAGTACTAATCCTGACCTGACTGTTGTTTGGGCTGTGAAAGACGCCTTGGTCATGCAAGCCCCACTTACCCCTTAGACTGAAATATTTCTATTTTGGTGCTTTTAAATAAAAATATCACTATGTTAGCTGAAATGTTAATTTAATCAAATTTTAATTAAACATTTCAATTTTATTATGAGCGTGCTTATTAATTACTTAACTAGTGAGTTGCTAATAATTTTTCCAATCAACATGGCTGGTTAAAAACTTTTAATATCATTCCTTAAAATTAATTTAAACTGATTAAAAATATGCTCCCATTCTCATTTACAGTTATGACATTAAAAGGTGATCCAAGATGCATTAGAGAGTTGGTTGGAACATCGGAAAAAAATCAACAATGCTACAATCAACGTGCCATGCTACAAAAATATTTTAAAAATTTTCATTGTTCTCGGTATTCAAAAACATCGAATTGCATGCATTGTTGATTTGATTGCATGACCAAGGCGTCTTTCACAGCCCAAACAACAGTCAGGTCAGGATTAGTACTCTTTCTTACAATTGAGTTTAGTTTTCAGATTCAATTTTTTATTTCAATGTTCAAATAGTAGCAAGAGGAGGATGGCTGATGTCGAAGTTAAAAAAGCCTACGAAACCATGCATTTTAAGATTTTAAGCAGAAACACTCCTTCAAATAGTTGTTGGTGTCTGAAAGATTCAAATATAGCTACAATCGACAATAATATTCAATTTTCAACTTGGATAATATGTTTGGTTTTATCAAAAAATTCCTCTATTAAATAACCGTTAAAATATTTTTTAAACGCATGGAGCGGACATTTGGTGGATTCTGATTTTTTCGTCTGGCGACTTCCATTAGAATTCTTAAAATCTTATTTTTAATCACCAGATGACTTTTATTTACTTAGTTTCAATCATGGATATATATAATATCCATGTAATATTAAATTTAAAAATTAGGAAAAATTTACACATTTAAAAAAATCTCAACCTTTATACGTTTGTCTTATGATAAGTTCTTGCTGCATAATACTGCGATTAATTAAAAATAAAACAGTTAGGTATACGAAATTAATTCATCGAAGTAGGATTTTTTAAAAAGTTGTTTTGATCTGCAATGCGAGGCCCCTAAAAATTGGAAGCCCTAGGTGACTGACTTGTTTTTCTATGCCAAAAGCCGGCCCTGCTCAACGGGCTATCTATGCAGAAACGTAAAGACCCACAAGGAGAATAATCTCCGCCATCCAATTATTAGCCAGATACCCTATCACCAAATATTTGAACAAAATATTGTCACCATATCCTCCAAATGACTACAATCTACAGACATCTCGGTATCCTTATTCACAAATGTACCCGTTCTCGACACAAATGGTATCACCTTTAAAACGGTATAAAACTCCCACATGAATCCTTTAAAAATACCAAAACCCTTACCAAAATCGTTATTGACAATATGTACAACCGAAGCACCGTTAAATAGTCACATGGGAAAAATGTACAAACAAATAGATTGAATCTGCAAAGGGAGTACCAAGTGGGAAACCCTTTGCCAATTTCTACGTTGCAACTTAGAAAAACAGGCTTTCCTTAAAAATTTTGAACTAAAACCACAAATTTATGCAAAATACGTGGACAACCCTGACAAAACAAAAAATCTTTCTTCTATTCTTAATAAATCTGAAATAAAAATTAATATAGAATAAGAAAATAACAAGACTTTACCATTTTTGGATGTGCTAATAACTCGAGATGAAAACTGCTTCAAAACAACGGTTTATGTGAAAGAAACAAACAAAGAGATATATCTGAACGTGGATTAGGGATAAGTGAGGGCACGGAAAAATATAAACGCAGCACAGTAGAAGCATTTGTTAATGAAGGATTCACACACTCCACTTTATAAAGCGAACGCGAAGTTGAATTAATTAGATGCACCAAAGTTCTAGTCAATAACAACTACAACAGAGATACCATAAAAGATACCATCAACCGTAAGCTGCAACAGTTCAATAATAACAACAACAAACAAGGCGAGAATATAATTTCATACTACAAAATCTACATGTTATTTGCATTAAAACAGACGAATCTGTCCTAAAGAAAATTATTTTCAAAAACGTGAAGCCAAGAAACAAAGACGATAGAGAAAATTTGAGAATTTATTACCAAAATGGAAAAACAGCCAACCTCATAATGAAAAATAATTGCACGCCTCCACAAAATTCAACCCTGGAAAGAAATCACCTGATCAGAGCTGACCATGGGTCAACAGTTTTGACCCATGACCCAAGTGACACATCAATATTTAACCTATGACCCATTCCATATTTGTAAAGTATAAAAATACAAATAATTGATGGTGTTACTTTTTACATCATTTTTAATAACAGCAAACATAAGCTGCAAAAAGTCAAAAATCTCAATGATTGCAACGACGAAGTAGAAAGACATTGATGACAGTCAATTCAAAATTTGAACAAACATTCAGTAAAAAAAATTGACTATTATTCTGATACGGTTTAATGACTTAAAAAACTGTTTAATTATACTTTAAACATGAAAAAAATCTTTTCAAGAGTTAAATAATCTTGTTCTTATAAGTTTCAAGTTAAAAAAATGGCTTGCACAGTTTCTGGGTACATCCCATTACGCTGTGCAGTGATGATGTTCCTGGCATTGTATGCGCTGAAATGGCTTTCACACTCAGCAGACGATGCAGTAGTTACAAAAGGCGCCGTGCAATGCCAGATAATATTGGAAATTCTGCTGCATTCTCCTTCCACCATGATGATGGATTGAATACATTTTTCTCCTCTGAACCTAATGTGAAATAGGTGCATTCAGCATTATATTGCTTACTTTCATCATTTGTTCTCTGCTTCAGAGGTTTTAAATTAATAGATTTCGTTGCTTTGTTGACACCTATATTTTGAACTTGAAACCATACAAAAGTAGATTTTGTGTGAGATATCAATATGGGTCAGTGGGTCAAAGGTTCTGACCCATGACCCATCCAAAAACAACAACCCATCTGACCCTGAACCATTGACCCATGGTCAGCTCTGCACCTGATATATGAGTTTAAATGCTTTCTTGACGGATGCACTCGCCAACCACACTCATATGTTGGAATGACAACGACATCTCTAACACGTTGCCTTACTATGCACAGAAGAGAAAGAGTCATTAGAACTCATTGAGAGATATTAGTAAATATTACTAGTATAATATACGGTAACAAGAACCACAAAAACGATCTTCATTGACCGAAGACAACCACATAATAACAAGCAGCAAAAATAGCAACATCATTACCGGCCAGAAGAATTTAATTGAAAATTTTACAAGCAAAGAGAATGAACAGAAAATAAAAAAAATAAATGGACAAGACCAAGATATAATAAATAGATATAATATACCAACGTCCTACCTTGGGAGAACTGGGTCTCTGGACGCTAAACGATGATTGATTGATTGATTGATTGATTGATTGATTGATTGATTGATTGATTGATTGATTGATTGATTGATTGATTGATTGATTGATTGATTGATATAATATACCAAGATATAATAAACGAATAGGACAAATCAGAATGATAGAACTTTGCACACACGGAGAATTGTAAAACTTTGAAATATTCCTATATAAGCACTGAAGATAAGTAAAATCGAAATTAGACCTATACGCTTCATTATCATATTATAGAAATTTTGCCGTCCAATTTTCAATTTTGTGTATATTGAATTTTTGACCTTATTGTTGAAGTTGTCTGCAGCGGCCAGCAACAGATCATTATTAGATCTTATTCGGCAGGCAAGAGGAGTAGAACTGATGTAGTAAAATTTTGGTAGTTTTAAAGCCAAATTTAATGAAAAATCAAATCTCAAGTTAAATTTGCAAAAGGGTTTTGTTTGATGATGCAAGTAACTACTATTTTTAACAACCATGTTCACTAGTAAAATTTTATTCTACGTTTTTTATTAAGAATGTTATTTCAAACCATTAAGTAAATGCACTGAACACCATTTTCTATTATCACCATTCCTGTATTAAAATTTACCGTTGAAGTAAACATTCAATCCCCAGATGCACCAACTGCTTTCAAGTCAGTCTGAAGAATTTGAAAAGGGTGTTAATGAAGAGTTCGGCTTGTTTATTTCTCAAGCGGTTGTCATGGATTACTTGCTTTGCTTGTTTATCGAAATTTTTAATTAACAAAAATTTTCTGTTTGTATTATTGTCAAATTTTTAGTTAAAAATGCCATGAGCGTATGCCATGTTGTAGGTGCATTGAATGATAGTGAATGTCATTCTATTTTCAACGACATTTGAAATCCTTTTTTGAACAATCTGCTTTGGATAGCAATGCAATAAAAATTTTAAATGTTAACAAATGTTAAAAAAATGTTAAAAGAAATTTAAATGTTAACAAAAAATATTTTTATTTAGAACTTGCAAAGAAAATTAATTTGGAATTTATTTCGAAATAGTTTAAATTATTTAATTTGTAATATAAATAGAAAAAAAAACACTCAATTTAAAATACTGCGTTTCATGTTTCTTCTGCGTCTGGCGCATGCTGACTTGTGCATATTTGCGTGTCTGGCAACAGAAGCGACAACAAATTTTAATTTCCGTCAAAAAATAATTTATTCCTAATTTCAAAAGTTTTGAATTCAATTCAAAATTTTCTTACTGTAACTTTCTTCATTTTACGAATAAATTATTAAAAATGAAATTTTAAATGAAATTCTGTTTCATAAAAATGAAACAGAAAACTGTTAGTGAATTAGCATAGTATGAAATCCTAATCATAATTTCACATAATAGTTAGATATCACTCCTCTTTAGATTTTTTTCAAAACATATCAATTCAACAAACATTCCTAGAAAACAAATATAAAAATCGATTATTAAAAATGTAAACTTTGTTTAACTTGTTTTTATTGTTATCTATAAGCCAATAAAAAAAGAATACTGAGCAGTTTTGGTTTCAAAATGCCAGGGTTTATTTTTTGTAGGGGTTATTTTTTTGCAAGATAACCAAATGAAAGTGCAACAAATGTGTGCCCAGGCCTACCCCTTCCTTACTACATGTGAATAAATATCTTGAAAAATGGAGCTCGTTAAAAACATTCCTTGCGCTGTGGTTGCATCTATCAAAATGTTTGTTACCCTCAAAAGCTGACTTGCTTATTCAACCTACTTTTCAAAACTTTTTTTTTCCGCTGCTCTTCTGAAAGAACAATTAAACGGGACATCTTTAAAAAAATGATTGAAAGAATAACCATAGCATAAATATAAAAAAAATAAAAAATAAATAAATTGAGGTTAAAACAAAGTTTAACAAAAAAACATGACGTGGAAACTGGCGCACGGCTCTCTTCAGAGAATTAGATATGATTTATTGCGAGAAACATTTTTCTAAATCTGCTCTATTCATTATTACATTTACAACACTCCTTTCTTCTTCTGAGTAAATTTTCTTCTATGCACAATTTAGTATCCATTCATTTATACATTCATTCATGTTGAGCAGATAGTTGGGACCTAATTAGTATTATACACCGTTTAATGGCTAAAGTTTGTTCTGAAAAATTTTGTGGGTTTTCCATTCTCAACCATGTCTATTTATGAAGCAGTGCTTAACAGTCACAAGCCACTAACCATTGTGACAAATTTTCACGATACAAATATACACACACACACACAAACGCGCTCAAATACACAAAATTTTTCAAAAGTAAAGTTTTCTTCTTTCAATTATCAAAATAGCAGCAACCTTTTGAAATATGTGTCTCTGATGCAATTTTAACTACTCTGCTTATTATTTATATTTGATAGATCGGTCATTTGAAATTATTTTGACAAAAAAAACTATTAAGATTTTAAAAACTTGAAGCAAATAAAATTGGTTGTATTATTTGTTGTTTGTATTTATTCTAATTACTACATGAGTTAATCATATTGTCAAATTTAGATTTACGTAGACCAGCTTAATTTGTTGTGTGGTGCAATGCTCTCTCCCCCTCTCTTACTCTTTCTTTCTCTTTCTATATATATATATATATATATATATATATATATATATATATATATATATATATACATATATATATATAATAAAGATCTATGGGTGTCTTGTTGCAATCTTCCAATTATAAACTCCACTTATAAGCAACAGCTGTATTGACGTCATACATTCGCTATCTTTTTCCACGGGTGTCATCAAGCAAGACGTGGCGATCTCGATTATTTCTAATCTTATTTTTCTGTGATATTCAGTCTTATTAGTGTTAGTTTTTTCGAAATTGATGTTTGTCTGGTTCCAAAAGTTTTTAAATAAAACATAGTTATCAACTAGATAGCTATTCTGTTCTTGCTATACAGTGGCATCTCGATTTTAGTTTGGGGAATTATCTAACAAAGAAAAGGCTTGCCATTCAACCTCAAGTTCAAATGCTATAGCCCATGTTCAATAAAAAAAAAAATCCACGTGAGGTAGGCAAAATTTTGATAGGTAACACAATGTACTTGCAGTATTCGACAGATTTATTTTGAATATCATTGTTTATCGTTGTATAAAATAATAAAAAAAAATTTTCTTCCAAATGATGGCTTAATTTTGGTTGGCAATCTCATATTTCAAGATTGTTTTTGCATCAGTTCAGTTTCGATTCTTTGTCTTCCAGGAATTTTTCAACAGAATTTTAAAAATTGTTTTTGTAAAATAAAACTTATAAAAATGCATGTTAACAATTTGAACTCTTTTTTAAAATAAATTTAAAACAATTAAAAATTGTTCGTATTTCCAGATTAAAGGATATAGTAGAAATTACAAAACAAATGTGACGGCAAAATCGAAGCATAGAATTTTAAAAAATATTCACGTACAGTGCACACGTGCGCATTGTTATATGTTGACAAACATTGGATAATAAACCAAAATCAATCAAGAAGTTCGAATCAGTGATAAAACTTTTATATGAGTTAGTTTTATGTATTGACACAATGTTAAAGTATCACATGAATTGAATTTTATTGCAAAAAGTATTTTAGAACGTTCAATTAAAAAAACTTAACACTCCACAATTTAGTATTTCGTCTTTTTGAAGGTAGGAATTATTGATTTAAATTTTGTTCTTTGCCATGCTGTGAACTGCTTACAAATGTTCTCTTATTCATAAAGATTCAAGTTGACACAGTAGCTCGTAGTTCGAGCATCTACACACAAATACACACACACGCACACACACACACACACACACACACGCACACACACACGCACACAAGACGTTTACATTCATCTGTTTGTACTTGCGAGCACTCCGACCCAGGCACGGCCCAAATGATTTTGGAGGATCCAACATTTGAACGCAACTGCAGCTTCCTTACATTACATTACTATTACCGTCTACGCTGAATTGCCACTCAAGTTTTGAGTTTCAGAATCTAGAATGATATCCACATTTAACGACTCTTCATGAAGTGGAGGAAAAACCATTTAGTCACGATGTTTTAAAAAAATTTATTTAGGAAAAACCATGTTCATCAATATTTTATTATTAATTTGAAAAACTATTTGAAACAGAACCACTTTCATTCATTTTTACATATATTGTTTCAATTTATCTAAAAATCCGTAAAACCTTGGCAGGTGAAAAAGACGTGCCATTAAAATTGGTAAAAACATCAGAAGTGCAGCCGGACGATATGACATCGACATTATCGGTGTTGGGGATTTTAAACATTTGGTTCACATTTGGGAATAGTTTTAACTAATTTATTTGAACAAAAAGTAAAAAAAATAATTTTTCGCCTTGTTTCTACTTCTACTTTCCACCATGGTAGTTGGCTACATCAGAAAGAATAAATAAAACATCAACTTATTCATTTCTTGGATTATTAACGATGTTGGTTTTGGTGTTTTCAAACAATAATTTATCGGAAAAAACTTGGAATCTGATTTAAAAACAAACTCGCATATGTAGATGTATCGAGGAAAATCATGTGTGAAACTTGAGTTGTACCTTCTTTGCTATGCACACAACTTGTACAAACACTTTTTGTGTCGTGAACAATTTGTACAACACCAACCACCAACTCGTACGTAAACACATCTGCAATTTCTCACAGCGTACAATGCATACTCAACGTTTATAACCTGGCTTCTTGTGATTCATAGTAAAGTATGCTACACTATGCTCTGATACCCTAATGCAATTTTTTGATACGGATGCCCGAATGCTTGAAAATATTTATAGATGTGCGGCGGGTTGTGTTATACGTTCGGTCGTGTTTCTCCATGCAAGTAAGTCATTATCCTGCTCCCTCTGACATGCGTGCTTATAAAAATTTGCTATGTATATTCGCATTTCCTTAGCACGACAAGTCATCTCAGAGCATCGTACAGACACAAGCTCTTACAGCATGTTACAGACACAAACTCAAACATACGCAGACTCAATTACGTCGGTTGACATTTTACATATGCCACTGCTCACACTTCGCTGTTCATTTGCACGCTCGAGTGCTTGTTTTGTATAGTGAATGCAATTGCATTTGTTTATATTTCCTGTGTCTCGGCTAACATGGAAGTGAATTTGTAAGACGCCCACGCTTAACTCCAGCAAACTCCGAGCTGTAATTAGGAGACCAAAAGAGTGGTTATCAGAAGAACATTTTTGAAATGGGTCAATGTCGCAAGTGGTGTATTTCATGGTTCAGTTTTGGAGCTACTATTGTTTATTATTTTCATTAACGATATCGATGGTGGGATTTTTCTAAAATAGTCAAATTTGCTGATGATATCAAGCTCTGTACTCTAACAGGTAACGATAAGAGGGACGTGGAAAAACTGCAAGAGGTTCTACAAGAATTTCATCAATAGTCGAAAGATTGGCAGAGGAAGCTTAACACAGACAAATGTTTTTCGTGCATATATGAATCAAAAACAAGAAAAATTTAGTAAATTTTGAAGACAGATCTTTGAAAGTTCAATGAAAAGAATCTTAGAGAAATTGTGCACACAAGAGGAGGTTTTTTTTTTAAAACATTGCATAGAAGCGACAAATAGGCAAATAAGAGTGTTAAATAGGGTTAAACCAGTAAAAGACTTTGGTCGATAGTGTTAAACCAGTAAAAAAGTTTGGTACAAGTAGGGTATTGCACACAAGCATGGAGCCATTACTGGCCAAAAGACAAGAAATTGTTAGAAAATGTCTAGAGACGTGTAACACTGATGATTAAGAGTTACGAAAGACTTTCATATGAAGTAAGATTGCCAAACTGTGGATTGACAATTTTAGTTAAACGCATGATCAAAGAAGATCTGATTCAGACGTACAAAATCATAACAAACAAGCTGTAGCACAAGAGGTCACAAGTACAATCTATTTCAAGAAAAAATAAAAGCAATGAAGAGGAAATATTTTAGCTCCAGAGTTTTTGAACATTAGAATAAGCTAGATGAAAAGACCAGCCGCATATCTAGACAACACTGACTGGGGCCAAAATTTTAAAAATTTTGAAGTTTGAAGGGGAGCCAAAACTACCAAATGTTTTTGTTGCTAGTGTGACCAACATTAGGCCGGTGACCTTTCATTTGCTTATTGCTGAGGTTTACTGAGTTTTAAGAAAAAAGACTGCTCCCAACCAAAAAAAGTTCTGGAAGCAGAAAAGACTATTGAAGCTTCTACAACCCAAGCTTTCTAGCTAGGACTCGGTCTATTGAGATTTCGTATTTTATTTATTTATCAAAATGGAAAAGTACTTCTACGCAGAGACGCCTTCCGAACCACTGTTTTATTTGCTGCGTTGTGCTGTGTGATGTTATACTTATAATATGTGATGTGATGTTATAATATGTGATGTTATGTTGTGTTGTGTTATGCTAGGTTAAGTTGTGTTGTGTTACGTTAAATTGTGTTGTGTTGTATTATGTCATGTTATGCTAATTCTGAGGCAATACAAAATATTTTAGTGCAATATTATCACTGATTAATTGATTAGTTTGTTCTTGATTTTGATTTGTTGGACAACAGTTACTACTTAAGGCTGCCTATAAAATATTAATTTAAAAGACACTATATAATTACCCATTTAATAATAAAAATAAAGCGTTGTTCAGGTACTTTTACTAGCTGTAAGATGCACCTCCCTTCCACGTCTTCTAATTAATAACAAATGTTGGAAAAATAATGACTTTCACCAAAAAAAATTGACAGACTTTAACCGAAAAATAATATTAAATGCATTCTTCATGTTTACTTGACGATTTTAGATTTGTTTTTAAAGTCGGCGCTGTGTCTTATTGACTAATAAAATTTTATTTTCTTAAAAAAAAGGAATTTACATAGGCACATGTAAAAGCATTCCCCAAAATGAATAAACATGCACACATCAACCAAACCTATAACACAGCCGAACACCAACCAACAGAATAAATGTATGATACAAACGCACGTAAACAACTTGTACAAATCTACACAGCATTGTATTCAAGTGAGAATGGTTTTTTATTCATTAAGCCGGATTGAAAACGCTAGGATTTATTTTTCGTTATATTTAAATATTTAATCTGTCAACGTGTATGCATGTGGGTGTGATTGTGTGTGCATGTGTGTGTGTGTGCGTGCGTGCGTGCGTGTGTGTGTGTGTGTGTGTGTGTGTGTGTGTACAGTGCCTGTGTGGGGTGCGTGCCTGTCCATCGGAGTCGAGTCGGAATGAATTTAATCCTTGTTTATTTTTAGTTTGTAAACAAACGCTGATGAACAAAAAACATGAACCCATACATGCATCCACGTATATATACAGCTGTTCATACAATCTCACACACACCACACATACACGCATACATGCCCACTCATATACACACAAATGAACGCACGCACACACACACATACACACACACACACAAAAGCATACATACTCTCACATACACAAAGAAACTTTATACAAATACGGTGTGCTTGAAAAAAATATTAAGATAATATTTAGAATTTATAAAACTTTTCTAGTTAACATCGAATTGAAACAGAAATGATTATATCAAGCATCAACATCAGTTCATTGGAGATATTATAAATAATTTTATGATGTAATATTTTTCTAAGTGAACCATGTTTATTCACCATGAAAGAAAAAATATTTGGCGTTGTTTTAAAATGGCAGCGGACGCGTTGGAATAAATTTAACCGCTAATTCGAAATGAGACATTTTATGTTCGCGCCTACGCTTAACGCTCCAGTCTGGTTTGGAATGTGCTGTCAGTTGTGGGTTTCTCTGGTTGGGTTGGTCATGTTTGTTGGTGCTGTCGGGGCCACATCGTGAGGATCTACATGGTGTGAAGTGGAACTTGTTATCCAACGCGCAAAAAAAAACATTAAATGCCGTCACGAGTCTTTCATTATGGTATTTGATAATTTAATTCTAGAAAAAAGTTTTGTTAAATTTATAAAATATTTTTAACAAAGTTTTCAAAAAGTTTTTAGTTAACGTTATGGTAAGCTGACTATAAATGAAATAAGTTTGTAAAATACGTTAAGTTCTGCAAGTCAGACGGATCGCATGGGTGGATTGCTAAAATGGCAACCGCCGATTGGGAGGATGTCCGTGTCGAAGTTTCTTCAGTCAGTGTGAACAAGAACATTTGATAACATGTAACCTATTTTACAAACAACAGATTAATTCATAATCATATGAAAAATATCACTTGGAGCAGCTTAATAGGTCTGGATGACAACACGTTGAAAATATTTTCAGCTGAAATTGTTGTTCACCAAAACATGAATGATGAAATGTAGACAAGCAGGTAATAATAACTAGTCCTGGTCTCATTAACTGAAATCAAATAATTGTTGGGTGCCCTCAGAGCCGTGTCTTCAATTTCTTTCCGCTGCGTTGGATTTGTTGGAGGAGAAACGCGGAAAAACTTTCGCAACGTTTTGATGTAGTTTCATCTGATTGAATTGTTTAATTGATTTGTTATTGCTATAAATTTACCCGCTTATATTTCTTAAATATTTTACACTTCATGTTACAAATGGGTGAGGACATGAATTTTCTCGTGGGAACATTCTCAGTTAGCGTTCAATTATGAGGTTAACAGCTCACTCGTGTGAGTGAATGATTCGATTGAATAAATTAAAAGTCTTTCAAGTGGTACTTGCATGAAAATGAACACATGTAAACATTTAGTCGAGCTCTGCATACCCAATTAATGTGTTAAATATGTTCGTTCGACGCGCATTATAAATACATAAAAGTAGTACATATATGGGTACGGATGATATAAAATGTATGCAAATGTATACATTCCAATGTAGGACATACATAGATGGAGAGTTGGTTTATCTGAGCGCAAATACGATCAAATGTTGCTGACATGTGCTAATGTTTGTTGTGGACTGCATATGAACGGACCTCGTGAACTTTCGTGAACATTCGTTCGCAATATCGTACTGTTTGTTGTTGTTTGTCTGTTTGTTGTTGCTTGGTCGGCAGAAGTCTGTCTAGATGTAGACACTGAGACTGAATAACGTTAAATTGCTGTGGAAACTAATGCCGAACACTATTGCGGAAACAACAAGACAATGTAACAACATCAACATTCTGGGAACAAATGAAATGTTTGGGATAAAATTCGTCTGAACTGTTGCAAACTCGGATTAATGTTTAAATAGAATAATCCATTGTAAGATTTAACAAAGATAACAGAACCTGTCATTTATTTAGTTAAATTATCGACAATCTCAGAATAGGTGTAAATGTGACCTTAGGTTCAAAATTTAAATTATCCAACTAGCTGGTCACAACAACAACAGCCATCTTCGTACAGTAACATGCAAACGTAAGTTTATCAGGTACGACGCGTCAAATAACGTTCTTCAAATAATTCTACAATTTTCTTAACAAATTGAAACAATTTTAAGATTTTTGGAAGTTAAAATCCATCATGGTGCTTTCAGATTTTGAAGAATGTCCATACAAGCGAGACTGTTGAGTTGATAGAACTCTTGTTACATCCAACATCATATCGACATTTATTTCATTTTGAAATGTTGCTTATTTTGAGTGGAACAAAGTTGACAAATTGGAGTTGTGATCACAAATTCAAGAGTAAAACATTTTCTTTATTTTTATTTGTGAACAGTTCAACAACATTTTCAATAATTGAAACATTTGATGGTTAACACCTATACTAATTGAATTAGTTAACATCAACACAACAACAACTGAAACATTAACAAGGTTGTACCAGCAACAACACAGCAAAGTTTTCAAAACCTGCAAAAATCCATTGAAAAATACGTCTTATTAATAGAACCATCACCAAAACTTCAACAAGAACTTCAAATAAGAAAAATCAAGTAATATTAATAAATATAACAGCCCCATTATTGGCTGGCCTCGGTTGAACTGCGTGACCATGGATGGCGCTGGCGCACTCGAAGGTAGGAAATAACTTCTCATCAATATTTTCTTAAAAAAATTTGTATTTTTAATTCAAATTTCATTGCTTATTCTGGGAAAAAATTATATTTACGAAGTTTATTTTCACTTTTGTGCATTATAGGTTTAAAGTTATTCCTATAATATAATAATTGATGATGAATGATTTTGGTTGCTTTATTTTATGAATTCGAAGCTAGAATAAGATTTTTTAAAACTAATACTTGTTCGGTTTTTTGTGTTGTATGAAAACTTAATGGTGAAACAACAATAAAAAATTGCAAAAATCTACTAACAACTAGCCAACAAACAAACAATGGCCAACTAACCAACCAACCAATCAACAAACTAACCAATCAACCAACCAATCAACAAACTAACCAATCAACCAATCAATCAACCAACCAATCAACCAACCAACCAGCCAACCAACCAGCCAACCGACCATCCAATCAACCAACCACCCTACCAACCAGCCAACCAACCAACTGACCATCCAATCAACCAACCAACCACTCAACCAACCAACAAAGCAAACAATCAACATATCATACAAACATCAAGATTCGACAACATTAAAAGCATGCACTGATCAGCTCAGCATCGAGAGAAACTTCTATCGCCCAAAATTGCGCGAACCAAATTAAATGTTTTTTCTTTTGTATTTTTTAATGTTTCTTCAGTGCGCTTGTTAAAGTTCCTGTTAGGAATTGCAGTTGAGTAATGAAGATGGGTCGTTCAAGGAGTCCTCATCTCGCATGTAGGTACAGATCGTTCCGCTCAAGTCATTTCGTTGTTTCTGGTGCAGAATATTTTGATTGAATTGAAAGAAAATTGCTTTTTCTGCAAAACATAAGTGCTTCGCTTGTTTTAATTGGACGATCTTCACGAGTGGAGAATAATTACCTGCCAGAACTAGGATGTTTTTGTAAACAATTTGATAGAAGTTTCCTTTTCAAACTGATTAATTTAATTTTCAAAGTGTCATCCGACCGAACTAAGTAAATTGGAAAGCGGAAATTGAACACTTTCGAACATCAGTCACGCAATTTGTATGCACTCTGCTTCCCATCAGCGTACACACAGGTTTTGTGCAGGCCAGTCGATAATATTTTTAATTGGAAATCTAGATCTAAATCTAACCAAGAACCACAGTTTCATCCATAACCGCACCGATACATACATATGAATAAGTAGGAACAAAACATTCGAAATACGTAAGCAAGGTTCGAAATAGCAATGTTTTCCAAATCTTTTTTCAATGTTTATCCAATGTTCACCGAATGTTCACTTAATGTTCACTCAGTGTTCATTCAATGTTCACCAAATGTTCAACTCAATGGTCACAATGGCAATGTTCATTGATGAATTATGAGTTAAGTTATGTTGACGTGGTTGGATAAAAAGAGTTTGCTTGGCGGGTTTGATTTGGTTTGAAACCAACACAACTTATTAATTGGAATTATTTTAAAAAAACTGTTGAAACTGATTAAAATATTCTGTGAAAAATTGTAATGAAGTTCTCACATTTGATACGTAATAATCAAGTACAAGTCTACATAACTTTCCAAGACGATGAACATTATTAAAAATTTTCGAACTTGTTAATTGAAAGGCGTGCAAGTTGTGTGCATTGAAAACGAACGAAGTGGCAGCATCCTGTTGAAAATGCAAGGTTGCATTATACCCTCACATCGTTCAACAAAATGTTATCAATTTCAGCGGAACCACAAAATTATTTGCAGATTTACATTAACTTGTGCTGAAATTTTTTGTTAAACGTTTCGCAATATTAAGTTAATTATTAAATTTTTAAATTGTGGAATGCACAAATCCAACTTAATGATTAGAAGCAAATCAGATCTCTGAGCAACTGATTTTTTTTCAATTATAAATCATAGACTGACACACGCGCAACAAACAGATCAACCCACCATCAGTGATGCACAAGTTTTACAGAATTGTTCGATAGCTATGTCTGTCATCTCGTCAGGGCTGTGCCCAGAGGGGAATGATTTGGACGGCTTCGGTAGTGCGGCCCACCAACAATGTACTCTTATTTGGGATGGTATAAAAATAGTTTTTGATTTCAAATTGTTGCAGCACTCCACGTAGTTGCACAACTTGAAAAAAAATCTTAAATCTTATATAGCATTGAGTACATGAGTAAGAAATTGATTGTCAACGTTTCATAAATAGCCAAGCAACCGACAAATTTCTGAATACGTCACTGGTTGAATTAATTCAGTTCCTTACCTGTAGAATGATTTGTCAATCCATAGAATGATGTGTCAATTGATCATTTTTGTGTTTGTGATGACTTCGATAAAACTGATTTTTACTATTTTAAAAAATTGGAAACCACATTCCCATTAAAAATAAACAATTTATTAAATTGTAAATTGTTTTCGTTTTCTGATGATTACATGCAGAGATTGATTTTTTTTACATTAGCATGAAGTCAGCATGATTCAAAACAGCGTAGCATCGTTACGTTAGTACGATAAATATGGAGAAGAATTATAAAGGCAGCATGTTTCATGGCCTGATTTCTGGTCTTTCTATGTAGGAGACATATTTTTGCATTGACAGTCTACTCTTCCTAACATTCAATATTGTTTCATTCAATCACTACGTACAACAATATATACATATATTTATATATATACACACATATGCCTATACTATATATATATATACATGCATATATAGAGAGAGTAATATATGTGTATAAAGCAGCAATAAAATGTCATTAAACGCAATAAAAAGTCATTAAAGACGCGCTTTCAATCAACAAGCAGACAATGGGAGGATGCAGACAGACGACTGACAGACGGACTAACAGATCAGAGAACTAGCAAACAGACTGACACAACACAAACAAACAAGTGAACAAGCGTACAGAGAAATAGAAAAAGTAACAGACACCTAGACAGACAAACAGACCGACCAGCAGGCAGACACTCCCATTGAAACTTCCCGTCTGAACCTCTATTAAGAGGATCAGGCGAGACGATTTCAAACGAATCCGTAACACAATGATCGAGGAGGCTGATGATGACAATGATGATGATGATGGTCATGGTGATGATGATCATGGGGATGATGATGATAATGATGATGATGACAGTGAAGATGATGAGGATGATGGTGATGATGATCATGGTGATGATGATGATAATGATGATGATGACAATGATGATGATAATGACAATAATGATGATGATCGTGGTGATGATGATCATGACGATGATG
>NW_008705446.1:198872-200369 GCF_000326865.2 Helobdella robusta | reverse complement strand
ACGCAGAAATCGCTGCAACAAACACGAGATGTGGTTTATTGCAAAAAAGAACTCTCTGTTGTCACCTGACCGAACACCAATCATTTTACACAATGTTTTAATAAATTTTGAAGTATTGGGGTCCATGGGTCCAAGGACCTCGATACATATTGGCAAAAAATCTATGGAAGGCAGGGCGTGTTCATATTTTTCAATTTTTTCGTCCGATGCCCTGATTGCAGCCAAACCACACTCTTTGCTGCTAAGGTGAACGTAGCGCTCGGCCAAGGTACCAGGAACCGTAACATCCCAAGCTAAACATTTACCGGCTCTCCAGGGAGTATGAGTACAACCGTCTGGTCGCTTGCCATGTTGCACTAAAATGCCAGATGGTTCCTTCAAAAAAGGAATAGAAGCTTTAGAAAAAAGCCGGCAAATGTAATCATTCAAAGCTGAATGACGAAGTTGACGGCCTCCACCTAAACGGCAAACCAAACCATGATAACCAAATTTGTCCGCCTCCGCGCCGCAACGACACAGATATTTATTTTGTATACTTAGGCAAAGTCTGAAACCAACGGCAAATCTAACAAACTCGTCATCGAGTCTGGTGCCTACGGAAGTGTTGGTCCACGACCTCAACCAACCACAACTAACATCACAAGTTGCAGCCAATAAGCGGGCGGAGGAAGAAGCACCGACACCAGAAGACAGAAGTTCATGAAAAGTCTTCTTATATTGCTCATCTAAAATTTGAGCTTGTGAAGGGTTTTCAGGTGTGGTAAGTATGTATGTATTTCAGATGTATGTATGTATGTATGTATGTTTGTATGTATGTATGTTTGTATGTATGTATGTATGTATGTTTTGATGTATGTATGTATGTATGTATGTATGTATGTATGTATGTATGTATGTATGTATGTTAAAACCAAAACATGATGAGTGACACTGAACCGTCAAACATCAAGTAACAAATGGATTAACACTTTGATTTGTCGTTAATTGCACATGTCGGCATTCAGTTGGATATTTTCAAGCACACAGACACGCAGGAACCGCTGCAACAAGCACGAAATGTGGTTGGTTGCAAAAAACAGTTCCCTGCTGTCACCTGATCTGACACTGATCCTTTTGCCTATTTCCTTAAGAAATTTAAGGGTGTTGGGGTCCATCGGGCCGAGAACCTCGATGCATATTGGCAAGAATTCCATCGAGGGGAGGGCTGTGAATAAATTATAATATTGATAAAAAAACAAAAAACGAGAAAATTGGCCGAGGCAGGGCAGAAAAACGATAAAAAATGACGGAAAAACAAACCCGGGACAAAACTACAGCCGATGACCCTAAAAACCATCCATAAAAACAATCTAAAATCTATGAATTTAGCAAAAATAATCAGGAAATTAAAACAATCCAGCCGGCCTTGAATGTGAACAATACGTATGTCTGTATGTATGTATGTATGTATGTATGTATGTATGTATGTATGTATGTATGTATGTATGTATGTATGTA
>NW_008705446.1:193074-193970 GCF_000326865.2 Helobdella robusta | reverse complement strand
CTGTATCATTGTCATCACTGTATCATTATCATCATTGTATCATAATCATCATTGTATCATTATCATCCTCATTGTCATCGTACCATTAGTATCATCGTAGCATTGTATATCATAGATAAATAATCACCATAAATTAATCATTGTTATGATTGTTATCTATATAGTTGTGTCATCATCGTCATTATGATTTTTATCATCATCATTCGTAATCGTATCCTAACTACCTCCACCAGCCAAAATATTTCCTAACGAAATTTTAATGTCTTAAAATATCAACAACCCTCTTCACAACTCCCGGGCGGAAGAATTATCGCGCCCTGCTTGCTGGTCGGTTAATCCGGCCCTATTAACCGCTAGCAAGTCTTCTTCAAACATGTTTTAGTTTTTAAAAGTGACAAACCAAGCCTAACTGAAATAATTCTATTAATAAACAAAAATAAAACAAGCAAAATAATATTCTTTAAATCAAATGTTTTTAAAGTCAACGACAAAACTAATATTCTCTTAAAGCAAATGAAAACAAACAAAATAATATTCTTTAAAGCAAATGTTTCTAAAGTCAACTAAGTTAAATGTTCTGAATAAACGAAAAATATTTTTACCAGCCGTAACAAATGAAATCCCAAAACAAGAACCACGACAGAGCAACCGTCCGACAAATACAACCACAATAAAACCAAAGACTAATCCAACGCTAATCCAAAACACCAACTTAAAACACTAACTTTCTTTTTCTTTAACAATTGTCCAAAAGGTTTATATACCAAACAAATTCTAAACAAACTGAGAAACAATACTTACCATATATGCGCCATACAATACCAACATTCACTAATTAATTAATACCACATTCAACCAACCTGCATACAAAACCAATTCATACGACATTCGACCAG
>NW_008705446.1:183061-191699 GCF_000326865.2 Helobdella robusta | reverse complement strand
ATTGAAAGCGGAATAATTTCTTATGACGAGTGGAGGAGGGATTTTCAAAAATTGACCCAACCACAAACTATCTCACATCACATCAAAAACATCAACATGATCAAACAACATCAACAACATCAACATCATTAAATTACAACAACTACATAAAATAACCTCAACAACATTAAACAACATCAACAATATCAACAATGTCAACAACATCAACAACCACAAATAACACATGTACCAACAAAAATAAAACAACATTAAAGAACAAACATTTCTACAAATAACAGCAACAACAACAACATCAGTAACAACAACAACAGCAACAACAACAACAACAGTAACAACAACAGCAACAACAACTGACATGCAATCCATCTCCTAAAACTATCAAAACCCCATCTAAACAGTCGATAACTTCCCGGTCGAAACAACATTATGAACGAATTTGATAGCAAATAATTCCGTGAATATTGCTAAATCTAAACCTTATCTCCACATGTCTGTATGTGTGTGTGTATAGTTTATATGTACACACACACCACATCACACACACAAACAAACACACACACACACACACGCACACACACACACATATATATATATATTTATACATATATACATATTTATATATATATATATATATACATTTATTTATCCGAACAATCTTCATCATTAACACCAGCGAAAATGTAAAGCTTACAAATCACATCCAACAAAAACAATCCCGTTTTAAGTATTTGCATAAGTGCTAATGTATGCATAATTATGCACGAAAATTTGCGTGTACACATTTGAAGAAACGCATAAAATGTGTGTAGCTTGTAGGTAGGTACGTACGTGCGTATGAGTGCACAGCAGAGAGTGAGAATCTGAAATGAGTGAAGTACGTGTGATGTGTTGTGTGCTGTACGTGATGATTGTGCAGGAGCTACAATAGCACGCCATGCGATGCGTATCTCGCCAATCGATAAACCCCCGAGTCAACAAAACAAAATATGTAAAATTGGAACGCGGGATGAATGGACGGCAGTTCGAAAAACTGAAATCAAATAAAAGTTATTCGGCGAAACAAAACTTTGCGAACATAAACAACGAAAATTATGAAATAATTTTGAGAAAAAATATTTTCACAAACATTTCAAAACAAAAAAACTTGACCACGAAAAAATCTTGAAAATGAGAGAATAAATAATATAAATAATGAAATTATAAAAATTATCAAAAAATTAGATATAATTTCGAACAATGATTTGGAAAAAAAAATAGCCAACTGCAAATTAAATAAAACAGAAAAATGTCATGTTGTGTAATGTCATGTCATGTAATGTTACGGCTTGTTAAGTTACGTACGTTATGTTTAACATCTGCAGAGCACACACGTGCAAAGCAAACATCATCTTCGCCCTGTAATTCTGGCTTCTGTGTCTAATTTATCATCCAGTTCAGCACTTTTTGTGATTTTTCATCCGGAAGATTTAGCTTCTAAGATGAAAATCTTAACGACAGAACAATTTCTACTGAAAATATTCAACAAAAACTTTGAAACAGCAAGCAATAGAGGAATGGAGGAAACATTCAGAAGCGCACAATGCGGGTTCGACTTTGAATGATGACCGTCAAACAATTACCATTTTTGGTAAACGATTTTCTTTTAAGAAATCAAAGTATTATATTTTTTCTTTCAAGGAAACGCAAAAATTTTATTTTTAAAACAAACCATAATGTGGAAACGCTAAATTATTTATTTCCTCTTTCTTGCAGTTTTCCCAATCGGTAGTGGCCAACCTTTTCGTAAGTGATAAATGGGTGGTTGAAATAATAAGCATTGTGAATTTTTTGAAAACTCAATAGTAACAATAAATAGGAAACATTTTTTTATGTAAAAATTATTTTTCTGAGAGAAGAGTTTGTGCACCTTTCAGCAAATCATTACATGCGGTTTCTTGTTAATTTGTATGGCTGTCGGTTGGTGTATTCAGATGTTAGTTTCTAACCAATTTTACATTTTAAAACTTTATTAAATTAATGACGAGTTAATGAACAAATGATTTAAACGATTTCAATGATTTTGTGTTTTCACGAGGTTCACAAATTTGAATAAAATGTCTTTAAAATGTCTTTCGTTAGTTGAGATGGTTGTACGGCAGAAGCGTGAAAGCCAGTTCGAACGCAAGGCAAGCCACACTTAAAGACCCCGGCATGTTTCAAGGAAAGTTTCCACGGCACACGTGCAAACGAACACATCCTTGAACGTCGTATCACATGACGTGGAGTCATCAATCATGCAGAATCATAACACTGGCGTACGAAGCATATCTCTGACAATAAAAGAACCTCCAGTTTGTTTGTAGAAATTGAATTTTGCTGCTACCGCAAAGATTTATGTTTGGAAATATTGTAGTTTTATCAGCCTGATAGGTTGAACCTAGTTTGCTAATATTAGTAGTACATGGTAGTACCTTGCAGTATTTTGTCGTTCAGTTTCAACGTAGACGCATGCGAATGAAGACATCACGAAAGTTCGACATACAATTGCGATGGCGGTGTCTCCATTTCGAATCTGGAACATAAAAGGAGGAAGAACATTTCTTAAACATAAAATCACTCCAGCCGTACGCTTCTGCATTTCAGTACATGAGAGATCTTTTAGAATACAAATTTGGTTATTGAGAAGATCCGTCTTTAAACATTACGGTCTTGCTACCATTTGCTTTTGGAATAATTGTATGTAGAAACTTACAATAAAATATTTTTCCTCCTTCAATTCAGACCTTAAATTTGTTTTCTTGTAAAATTGGCTCTAGTTTAGCGAGTGAGTTTCACTAAATTTCAACTTCAACAAAGAGTTCATTTTATTTCAATGAAGTATTTGTTTACAAGTTTATTATAAGAGGGCATCCAATTTTTGGAAATTTTTTTCATTTCACGACTATCAGTGCATTATCGACTGTCGTGTTTTGTTGCACCTACTTTCAAAAAACTTCCTTCAATGTCATGTTAACATCATTAGTGCGCTGATACAGGAAGAAAAAGAAGAAGAAGAAAAGAAGAAGAAGAAATAGAATAAGAAGAAGAAGAAGAAGAAATAGAAGAAGAAGAAGAAGAAGAAAGAGAAGAAAGAGAAGAAAAAAAAGAAGAAATAGAAGAAGAAGAAGAAGAAAGAGAAGAAGAAAAAGAAGAATATTTTTGTTGACTTTTCTTCCAACCTGAGTCAAGTTCGGTCGTCACAGCTTCGTTCCTTCGTTATTTGTGTGCATCATTAGTTTTGTTGTTGTTGTTAGTAAGATTATTATTACATTTGTTATTATTGCTAAAACTTGTATTTTTATTGGTATTATTATTTAGAAATAAAATTCTTTAATTTAATTTAATTTTGTTATTTAATATTATCTCCAACACATCAACCATTTTTAATTTTTCAAAATACGGTGGGAAGGTTTTTACAAAAAATTAACAAATCCTGAGGTGTGACATGGAGTTCACAAATTTTTTTTTAAATTTAAACTCTCTCCCTATAAATATTTGAGTACGCCTCGAACTGCTAAGTAGAAGAGTAGTGCTTAATGAAAATAAATGAAAAAATGAATATTTGATGAAAATAAAGAACTTTCTGCACCTGCCAACCAGCTGTTAGTTACTGTTAATGGAGTGAACATTTCACTTCACCACAACTTTCAGGCCAGCTTGTTCTTTCGAAGAAGTTGCCCCTTCTTGGTGTCAACTTCACGTCCCGGCACCTTCATTGAGATTGCAATTATTTCGCGTTTTTGTCAGTTGAAAATGAATTTATACACTTTTACTCATCATTCCCAAACTTGATTTTTTGTTTTGAAAACATAGTTTAACTAGAAAGATGTAAAACATGTGAAGAATTGGGATTATTTAATCTTTCCGTATTTATAAAATTCACCTGCATGCATTTCTTGCACCCAGGCATTTTAATTCATTAGACAGGTCAGAAGAGCGAGCAGGTGTCACTAGGCGCACCTAACACTGTGAACGTTTTTTGGTTTTTATTCACGATGTACCCTTGCGGTTGTAAAGAGCATTTTTTCATTCAAGTACGTATACTCGTTAATTTTGAAGTGACGAAGCGAGTTTACAGTCCGAAAAATTTCCGATTAATTAAATATTTTTAATCATCAAAAATCATTTTACTACTACACTGGCTGGCTGACATGCGGCGTAGTCGAAAAATATACTTTGAACGATATTTCATGTTGAAAATAACAAAAACATTTCGAACGAAACGCAGAGTACAAGGAAGCGTTCGACCTCTTTGACCAAGACAAGGATGGACGAATCACGATGGACGAGCTGAAAACCGTGATGACGTCACTTAGACTGCCCACCACTGATGAACAGATACAACAGATGATTGACAGGGTTGATACCGATGGTTAGTTGGTTGGTTGGTTGGTTGGTTGGTTGATTGATTGGCTGGCTGGTTGGTTGGTTGGTTGGTTGGTTGGTTGGCTGGCTGGCTGGCTGGTTGGTTGGTTGGTTGGTTGGTTGGTTGGTTGGTTGGTTGGTTGGCTTGCTAGCTGGTTGGATGGTAGGGTGGCTGGATGGTAGGGTGGCTGGTTGGCTAATTAGTTAGTTGGTTATTTGGCTGGTTAGTTGGTTGGTTGTTACTGGCTGGTTGATTAAGTAGTTATTTGGTTGGTTAATTAGTTGGCTGGTTTGTTGGCTAGCTGGTTAGTTGATTGGTCGGTTTTGGCTGGCTGGCTGGTTGATTGAGTGGTTGGTCGGCTGGTTGATTAATATAATTTCCATTTGGTCACTTCATCAATTTTGTTGTTAATTCAAAAAATAATTAAAACTTTATGTTCACATAAAATTAAGTTGTAAATATAAATTTTAATTGCAGCAAACAGTTAAATATCGAAAACCTTGATTGTGAAGTTGTTTAAATCAATTGAAACTGCAATGAAAATAAAAGAAACATCCGCACAACTTGCAACTCTGCTCATTAGAGACATTTTTATGGAAGACCGCCTCAACTATTCCTCTCATTCAACTGATTGGAGAAAAATAGAGCCATTAAGAATAAAAATCTCTAACACGGAAAGCTCATGTTAATCTCCATTCACCATTGAAGAAGAAAAAAATTATTTTCTTGTCCTAACAGTTTTTAAAAGCCAGTGCAGAATTTTACAAAATTTCGTGATAAGTTTGTTGAAATTTAAATAAATTATTTTTATGTTGCGGTTGTAGCCTGGAAGTTGATTCAATGGATAGAGAAAATGCTTGCATCATGCAATCTGCAATGAAACATTTGACCAACCTTTGATTGTTACCTGATGGAAGTTCAGATTTCGTTACTTCTAACATCAAGTTGTCCAAGACTGTTAAGTGAGCATCCTAGACCTGCCATGATTTTCCATTTGATGTGAAAAACTGAAGAAGTACAATGTCATTTATTTCGTGTTGAAACTGACTTTATTCCGACAAAAATTATACGAAAATTCCTGCGGTTAAATATATTTTAATAATTCGATCGAATACAAAACAGTTTTAGACATTTTTTTTATAAAAAACAATTATATAAAAAATAAATATTCAATGGGTAGCAATAGTTTAAATAATAAACAAGTAAATTAATTAATTAATAATAAATTAATAACAGAATACAATATAAATATAAAAACAATATTATTTCAAATAAATAATTAACGAGTAATTAATTAATTAATTAAGTAAATAAAATATAAAAAATATTCTGCAGGGAATGGAACGATCGAGTTCTGCGAGTTCCGCGCCATGTTGGAAGAACACCGGAAGCTGTTCGGACAGGAAGAGGATGGAGATGGCGTAAAACGGAAAGAGATCGAAGACGTCGAGAAAACATTTAAGGTCTTTGACATCGACGGGGATGGACTGATTGATTCGGATGAACTCAAGAAAACGATGTTGATGCTGGGAGAGGAAGTGGATGACGATGACGTCACTAAGATGATGTCTGCTGCTGACCGCAACAAGGATGGAAAGATCGACTTCGATGGTCGGTTCGCACGGATGAAAAAATGAATGTTGGAATGGGTAAAAGAATGAATGAATGAATGAATGGATGAATGAATGAATGAATGAATGATCGGATAATGTTTGGAACGAAAAAATTAACGAGAAAATTGACCTACAAGCAATGAAAACAAAAATCCCACTCCCAAGCAGCTGCTCATTAAAGAAGTGCTGTGATTAAAAGTATATCTGGACATTTAAATGAGAATTTCGTTCGTTTAATTCACACCAAATTAAAAAAAATGGAAAATTTTTGGACTTTCTAGAAATCTTCAGGTGAAAAAATTATTAATAATATTGAGAGACAGAGAGAGAGAGAGAGAGAGAAAGAGAGGGAGAGAGAGATAGAGAGAGAGAGAGAGAGAAAGAGAATTACTGTGCTAAACTCGTGATGGTCAAATGGATATAGTTGTTGTATGGAAATGGTTGTTGTTGACGATGTGAGGATGACACCATGAACAGTGATGACGATGATGTTTATAATTAAACTGGTGAACATGTTTGTGATGATGATGTTGTTATTTGTTGTATTGTAATGATTATGTTCATAATTGCAACGATCAGTGAGGTGTTTGTTGATGATGAAAAGAGAATTAACAGATTCGAAGAGATGTGATAAAGATGATGACGATGAATATGATGGCGATAATAAAAAAGTTGACGATAAAGATGATGATGGTGATTGTAATGTTGATGGTGATGATGATGACGACGATGATGATGATGATAGTGGTGGTGGTGATGATGCTGATGGTGATGTATAAGAAGCAAACATTCATCATTCAACATCAACAGAATTCTATGAGCTGGTAGTCAACAGAGACGATCAAATGTCGTGATCATCATCAACACCCCTGAAATCCTCATCATCAACACCCCTGAAATCATCATCATCAACACCCCTGAAATCACCATCATTAACACCACTGAAATCATCATCATCAACACCACTGAAATCATCATCATCAACACCACTGAAATCACCATCATTAACACCACTGAAATCATCATCATCAAAACCACTGAAATCATCATCATCAACACCTCTGAAATCACCATCATTAACACCACTGAAATCATCATCATCAACACCACTGAAATCATCATCATCAACACCACTGAAATCATCATCATCAACACCCCTGAAATCATCATCATCAACACCACTGAAATCATCAACACCACTGAAATCATCATCATCAACACCACTGAAATCACCATCATTAACACCACTGAAATCATCATCATTAACACCACTGAAATCACCATCATCAACACCACTGAAATCATCATCATCATCAACACAACTGGAATCATCATCATCATCAACAACAACAACATTGCTGTCATCATCATCAGGATCAACACCACTGAAATCATTATCAACATTATCGGTATTATTATCAACACCACCGAATACATTGACGTCAACATCAACTTCGTCATTATTATCATCAACATCATCATCATCACCACGATCAATTTTACGTCCCTGTTTATAATTAGAAACGTTTGTCAAGGAACTTTTAGAAATATTTCACGATTATCATCATCATCATTACAACATCATCATCATCATATTCACCACAAAAACGTCATCATCAATTAAACGTCACCTTATTGTATCTTTGTCACCATTATCATATACTCATCATCAAATCATCATCATACTCGCCATCTTCACTCCACCATCATCACTTCATCATCATCATCATTACCATCATCGTCATCATCATCATCATCATCATCGCCATCATTATCATCCCCATTAAACATATGCTGGCTAATCTTTTTTGGTCAATATTGATCGAGGATTAGATGACAATACTCGACATCATCATCATCACCACCACCATCATAATCGTCATCATCATCTACGCCATCATAATCATCATCACCACCATCATCATCACCATCATAATCATTGTCATCATCATCATTTTCATCATAATCATCGTCATCATCACCATCATTTTCATCATCACCATCATTTTCATCATCATCATCATCGTCTTCGTCGTCAAGTGACTTGTCCTTCACTGATTATTCCTTTTGAGTGTCCGATCATGTTTCCATCCATATTCCATTTTCCAGCCATCCAACAGAGACAACAACAACAACGTCAACATCTCCAACAACAGCATCAACATCAGCAGCAACAACTGCTACAACTACAACAACATTAACAACATCGTCACCTCCAACGACCGACAACAATTTCTACAACATTTGAAACAACAACAACAACAACAACAAAAAAACTCCAACAAAAATACCAGAGCAACTACACTTCAATGAACTTCACGTACTGTTGAATGGCAATTAAAATAAGCCTTCAACAAAAAAACTCACAAATAAACAAACAAACGAACGAACAAACGAACGAACAAACAAACAAACGAACTAACAAAAGAATGAACAAACAAGCGAACGAACAGGCAAACGCTATCATCGACCAGTTTATTTTCCGCTTCGCCAAAATAAAACCACCATAAGATGAATGCCATGAGATGGGTGTTTACATTTTTACTTCAACCATACACCTCTACCACCCACCTCCACCATCCACCTCCACTATTCACCATCCACCTCCACCATCCACCTCCACCATCCACCTTTACCATCC
>NW_008705446.1:162256-181725 GCF_000326865.2 Helobdella robusta | reverse complement strand
AGAAAAACCGAACTGGACAGCGTGATGGCGTAATGGTTATAGGCGTCTGGTTCTAATCTGTGGGAACCTGGTTCGATTGCAAGGTCATTCCAACCAATCATCAACCAACCAATCGATGAGTAGACGCTGTGTGTGTTGATTTCACAAAATGAAGAATGACGTCATATTCTATTTTTAAACCATTACAAATCATTAAAGAAATTACATTGCAGCAACACATTCAACATACGCATTAGATCATACTGCCTGGTAACTTGATACAATGAATGGTGATCATTGAGACTTTGGTTTCCATCAGCTCTGTTATATTGGTGTTGTTATCGTCGTCATCACCATCTATTTTGTCATCAACATCTTTATAGTCATCATCATTATCACCAATAACCAACATCATCTTATCACCAAATAAAACAATCATCTTTATCACCAATACCAAAACATTCTTATCCACCAATAACAACATCATCTTAATCACCAATAACAACATCATCATTATCACCAATAACAACATCATCATTATCACCAATACCAACATCATCTTTATCACCATAACCAACATCATCATTATCACCAATAACAACATCATCATTATCACCAATAACAACATCATCATTATCACCAATAACAACATCATCATTATCACCAATAACAACATCATCATTATCACCAATAACAACATCATCATTATCACCAATAACAACATCATCATTATCACCAATAACAACATCATCATTATCACCAATAACAACATCATCATTATCACCAATAACAACATCATCATTATCACCAATAACAACATCATCATTATCACCAATAACAACATCATCATTATCACCAATAACAACATCATCATTATCACCAATAACAACATCATCAGCAGCAGCAGCAACAACATCCTCATCATCAACAACAACATCCTCATCATCCCCATCATCATCAACATCAATATTCTCAACGTTGTCAACATCGTCAACAATGTTGCATCATTATTAACGCTGTTGATGTAGTTATCATCGTCATCGTTATCATCATCCATTACGCTTATTTTTGATAATTTTTTCTATTCTATTGACAGACCGTCCTACTGTTCATCATCATCATCACTTCATCATCATCATCATCATCATCATCATTTTCGTCATCATTACCATCATCATTATAACCATCGTCATCATCATCGTCGTCCTCATTACGATTACAACAATTCTGATCACTTCACCTCCCATATTTCCTCCAAATTTTAATCTTCACAATCGATATGAAAGTTATTTTCAATGTTCATGAAATTTTCCTGTGTGTAATTTCAATTTATTGGAGTGCAAAATTTCAAAGACACAACTTGAACTATGAATTATTTCATTAACTATCTCTCTTTTAATGCATCTTCATCAGCACATCAAAACAAAACCACAGTATCACATAAAAGACACACGCACACATACGTACGCACCTAAATGCCCGACACATGATGCACACTTAAGTATAACCACACACACACACTCACACACACACCACACATTCATATACACACCACACATATACACACACACACATACATTTACACATCAAACATCCATTAACATACTACACATACAAATACATAATAGACACACACACACAAACATACACATATATAACACACAAACAAACATATCAAACATACCACACATATACATATATATATATATATATATATATATATATATATATATATATATGTATCATTTCAAAAATTCAACACTACTTTCAACATTGTTCAACTTTTTTATATTTCTTTTTAATTTATTAATGTCAGAAAAATTAGACAAAAAAAATTAACTAAAAAAAAAAATATGTATATATTTATAAATACAATATACATACATACAATGCATACTACTGATGTATATATACAATACAACAATAGACGGTGACAAATATTTTAATGATTTTGATTAAGTAGCATCAGCGAGCAAAATGTTTGGAGTCAGCCAGCCAGCAGGTGCACCGTTAAACCGGGTGTCAATTGGTATTGGAGGGTTTTTTTTTCATTCTTCTCATCTCCAGGCAGTGTTTGAAAGTTTGCTTCATCTCTCCTGAAGATTTCTATAATTTCAATTAAATATTTTTGTTTGAATTTCAATTGTATATTGGTTTGATTGCATTTTAATAAATTAATTAAAATAACATTTGTTTCATGTCTTTTGTTGTGAAATTGGAAAGTTTAATGGTAATTAATCTCACATTAATTATACATCTTAAATTATTTTATTTGAATGTTAAACAAATTTAAACAGAATTAAAAATCGAAGCCAAATGTAGAATTTAATTAGAAATTGAAAAAGTAGATTGTTAATTTCTTTTTTAAGTAAATAAATTATTTTTTCAAAGTAATTCATGAAAATATTTTCCAAATTTGAGCAAAAAGCCAATCAAACAAATAAATTTCACTTTATACAACTCTATATTTTCAGCCACTACCTCAAAACCTTTCCATGCTATTGCAAAAATTATTGCTAGGAAACGAATCATTCTTCAAATGAAATTCAAATTATCAGTTGGACCTGGAAAATAAAACTGCAAAATTGTTTCTGGCAGAATCCTAAAAAACTTTCGCCAAACAACTGTTAATCTGAAATCGCACGTGTTTGAAACTGACTTTCTATTAACACATTTTGATGGATTTTCTTTTTTACACCTAGCAAAAAATAAGAGTGGAACGAAACTAAACGAATAAAAAAAAATTTGACATCAATTGAATCAGAAACAAAACTTATAACTTATTTCTTATAACTTATTTAATTCAAGCGCCACTGACAAAGCAATTGAATGTGGAATATTGAATGAGGCCAATCTCAGATCTCTAACCAAAGATCAGATATCAAAAGATTTGTAGTTTAGTGTTGTACATCGCATTTGCTATAAAATATTGTACGGGGCTTTTCAGATTGTTTCACAAGAGTCATTTAACTGTTTACATAATTTTTTGTGTGTCTTTCATCTCCACTAATGTTAAAATGATTTTAATAATTGTTGTGACCCTGTATGTCTGAAGCATTTTTTGTATCAGCGTCATGGTGATCATTGTCGTCATCATCTTCACATCTCCATTCTTTATAACTACTGAAGAATTTTTTTACAACTGACTGTAGCGTTTTTTCCAATTGTTAACAATGAAACATGCAGCAAAGCCACAATCAGCATAAGTGATGGAATGTTTTTAAAACACGACATTGCAGTCTACCAGCGTTTCAGCAGTAGTTCTTTTTCTGTTAGTTCTGCCTTTTTAATTTCGGATCCAAAATAATCCTTTTCTTAACGTATGTGTTACAACATTCGTTATAACTTAAAAAATTGTTTTTATAAAAATAAATGATAAAGCAGATAATCCCAAAAAATTATTTTTATATTCAAAAATGCTTAACTTCGGTTAAACATCAACGAAAATTTTTTCGATGCCTATATAGCAAAATATTTGGCATATATAAAATTAAAATAGCATTTAAAACGATCGATGAAATGATGGACTGATGTTATAATAATTCTCATAAACCAAAATAATAGATATAAAATGAAAATGCTGGCGGAGACGAGTTGCTCTGGTGTGCCCAAAAACATTATTCTAGATTTTTGGGCATTTTGTTGAAGAAAATTATGTGAATGCCAGCCCTGTATTAATGAAACACAAGAGTTAAGTCTATCGAGTTGAGAAAAGATATTTCGGTGAAAGATTTCAGACATTATGCTTTGATCAGAGAGAAGACAGTCCACGACTCCGATGTTGTCCTTGAAGCATGGATGAGTAATGGGAATGGGTAGAAGGGTTGACGTGCTGAATAAGCCCAAAGGCTCCAATTGTTGATTCAAGATGTTGTTCATGTTCAATGACTCTGAGCTGCTCCAGTGCATTGAAACCACCACAAATGATGAATGGAATGTTGAAATTGTTGACGGTGTCGATATGATCACTAAACTTGTTTATAAAATTTGTTGAAACATGACCTGGTGGTCTGTAGATTGAACTGACGATAAAAGATTTTTGTGAGAAAGTCGAGAATTTTTAAAGCGTTTATTATATCAGCGTAGTATTCTAGGCAAAATTTATCACTTTTGCAACTCAAATTGTGAATTTCATGGTAAATAAATAATTTTTTTAACTAACTAAAAATGTTCCAGAGTAACTTCTTTCTACGTTTTACAAATCTCGTTCATTCAATCTCGTTGAATGTTTGAAAGGTTCAATTTCTTTCAAAATCAACAAAACTTTTATTACGCAGACAGATAGATGCAACAGATTTTTATTCAAAGTTTTTTGCAATCATTTGCTTTTACGCCTAGCGATTGAATTAGAAAAAATATTTATTGACATTCGCTTGAGCTGTGAGAAAAAACGAGGCAGACATGCAGTTTTTTTTCCAGTTATTTCCAAATAAAACTTAAAATTAACTCTAACTTTGGTCTAAAATATATAACTTTAACTTTAAATATAACTCAGTTCGCAGGTAAATGACTAACTTAACTTTGACTCATTCTGTTGTTCGAAAAAAAAACTTGATAATAAAAAAAATTTATTTTTATAATTGACATCTATTTGTGTAACTTGTAACATGGAATATTATAAACTTAAAGTATACTATAACTACTATAACTACAACTACTACTAATACTACTTCTTGAAAAAAATCAACACACACACACATACATATATGAACAAATTTTCTGTTATTAGCGCCTTCATTATAGCAAATAATCATTAAAATTTATCTCATTACAAAGTAATCAATTGATTTTGAAATCAACAACAAACATGTCGCTATCACTGCTACCACAACTACTACCACTAATTACTATTTCTACAGCTACTATTACTACTACTACTACTACTAATAATAATAATAATAATAATAATAATAATAATGATAATAATAATAATAATAATAATAATAACGTTACTACTACTGCTATTCAATATACTACTACCACTTCTACTTTTTTTCTACTTTACTTCTACTACTACTACTACTACTACTACTACTACTACTACTACTACTACTACTACTACTACTAATATTACAACTACAACTACTATAACTAAGTGCATGTGTTGAGTGTGTTCAACTTTGACGATAGAGTTCATTTCATACAAAGTTGGTATGCGCTGGCGCGTAGCTAAATTTTAAATCATCAGCCGTTAGGGGAACAAACATTCGAGAATTCTTTTTTTACATGGATTTACAGGTTTACAATATTCTTGAAAATTTTGTATGATTGGTTAACATCACACAAATGATGATCATCCATCAAATGTGATTGGCCATCCATGCAAATTAACGGTTTATTAGAAAATTTAATTTGCTTGTCTTGAAGGTTTGCATTTCAGTAGTGTTTATTTAAAACATGATATTTTTTACACTACATAAATAAGCAACTTTTAAGTTTCAGAACAACACTAACCAGGATTCTACAAAAATAAAACCCAGTACCGAGGGTACTTGGCCCTAACTGATAAGTCGAACGGTAACTTGAACTATAACATAACCTCAAATTAGGCATTATGCTGAAATTAGCATCAAATAACTAACTGTAACTTGACCTGAGCAGCTAACTTTAACTTTAACAGTAATATTTACAAATCCAAAATAACTGACTTTAACGGAGGTCATATTTACTAACTCTGGTACGCCTATGTATCATTAGTCACTCATAGATACGCACATATACATAATAGGGTAGTGTGGGGCAGCAGACCCAGTTTTCAAGATAAAAAGCATTCATTACAATTTCACGTGTTTTTGCTTTACAACTTACATTAATTAGTCTATGATCAAAATAAAATGTCTGCAGCTTATTAGGATCAATTTCTGAGCTGCAGTGACAAATACAACAAACTTCCTTATAGGGACTTTTCACCCCATAGGTGAAGTTAGAGGGCCAAGTACAGAGACAAAACGACTTTAATAATGAATAATCTAATAAAAGTTCAACAATGATACCAAATGATTTCAAGACTATTTCAATGTTTTAATGGCAGAAAGTAATTCACATTATTCACTAAAATTGTATCCTTAAAATGATAAAACAGGAGATATAATAAGTTTAAATAATATTATAAATCTTTATTCAATATGCCCAGTTTGCTATAGAACGTTTGAATCTATTGATGGCTTAATTGACTACCTTACCGTAATAGCGAAAGGTTGATTGGTTAAAGGTGTAAAATTGTAACAAAAAATCTTTTGCAACATTGAATAACATTAAATGTATCAGCAACACTAACAATATAAAAAAAACGCCAGTGATATTAACAATCAACACCAAACTAAACCAAACCATATCAACAACATTAACAACATCCAAAACGCTATCCTAGGCAATGGAAACATTAATGACACTAACCATGACAGTATCTCCGGTAACATCAATGACAAACACATCAACAAAATTATTTCATTTTTTTTACTGCGTAACTGCTATATTTTAGATTCACAGAAACTTGAGGAAAATAAAATCAATTCCAAATTATCGTGCTTTAATTATAATTATTCTTTAATTACTTACAAAGTTGATAAACTTTTAAAACAACATTTTAAATAAATTACTTGGTTTGTATGGTAAAAATGAATAAACAAATCAATAAAATCATCAATTAGTATTTATTGGTGAGTAACATTTTGCCATTAATTTAAAAAATATCAATTAACACAAATGTGCAATTTTCATGTAGCATGAACAATTTTTTATATAAAAATTAGCTCTGATAAAAATAAAACTGTTGTTAACAATACAATTAAAATGTATATAAAGCAGCGCTCCCATCAGGTAATTTGTTCTTATCGAGTTTTTCTTGAGATAAAATCATTCATAGTTGAAAACAGTTTATCTGCTGAAAGAGAAGAATGAAGACGTGCTGCCTTGTGTTGATTGTGTTGCTTGCATTGGTATCAGGAGCGCATGTCGTGAGCTCCGAGCCAGGAAGTATTTTTCGTAAGATTTTTTATCAATAATTTATTTAATTTCATTATCAAACTTTGAAAAAGCGTTTCTAATGTTTTTGTCATTTTTATGTTAGTAAAAAAATTGTTCAAAATTATTTAATTTTAAAGTACAAATGAAAGGTGTTTATACTGTACAGGTCTATAAGTGCTAAAAACCTTTCAACCGTTTGTGTCAATTTTTTTTAATTTTCTGAAAAACACTATTACAAATAATTAAAAAAAAATTTTTCTGTGATACATTTTTAATATGAGTTTTTTCAATATTCATTCCTGTAGGTTATGGTCGATCAGTAGGTGAAGATGTTGATAGATTGGAAGAGGAGGATGTGAAAAGGGCAATAAATTCATTTCTCCCCAATGGTGCCTGAAGACTTTTATTTTCCGTGATTTTATAACAAACGGAATTATGTAAATTCTAACATTTGACAACTTTAAATTTGATACTTGAAGTTTTTCAATAAATTTTGTTCATCCACAACCTGTTTTTTTTTGACTAAATCAAATATGAGAGTTGGTACTATGAAATGTTTTTTTGTTTGTGTGAAAATTTTTGTTTGATTTTGAAATACAAAAATAAAAAAAGCATATAAAAGTTATTTGCAAAAATTGATAACAATTCAGCAAGTAGATCTAATTTCGAAAAATGAGCTTCTTTGGGGGCAATAATAGATTACTCTGAATTCGCGATTTATCTGCCGATCATAACTCATCTTTCAGTTCATTTTGTAAATTTGTTCTTTTTTTCATATTATTTCTAATTATTGAGAATTTAACATTTTATTTCATGGTTCTGTTCATTTTTTTCTTTTGATATATTATGATTTTTTTTCTTTTTTTTTATATATTATGATTTGATACAAGCAGGACAAATTGCAAATAGTACTTGTGCTAATTGGAATCATTGAAAAAAAAATTCAAATTTTTTTCTCCGAAATGTACGTTCACATTTCTTTTCTATTTAATATTTTCGTTTAATTTGAATTTCGGTTGAATTGCGAAGCAACATCTCCGTGCCTTCAAAAATACAAATAATGAGCATATTTAATCTAAATTAAATGCAATATTGAAAAATAATTTTGATTTGGTTTTAAAAATGACATCCTATCTTCGAGTCCAAAACCATTGCCATCCTTTATTCAAAACTGCGTAAAGTTCTATATTCCATACTAAAATTTCTAGACATGCAAATTCAATATGAAAATAAAATGTGAAGATGGTGGGATGGTGGTGTGATGATGACATCTTAAATGATAATGTTGATATTTATAATTTCATTGTTGAACGTGCTTGTGATGATGATGTTGCTTGTTTGTAGTTATAATGTTCATAACTGCTGATAAAAACAGGATTGGCAGGATTCCAAACTTTAAAATTTAGGATTCCATTGAAGGAATTCAAATTACAAAAAGTAGGATATGATTTAATTTTTCATTGGAATATAATTTTAACGCTGGGCACCACGCATGAAAATCGTTGAATGTTTGAAAGGTTCAATTTTTCTCAAAATCAACACACACATATATTACGGAAACAAAACGCGATGACATATGCGACAGATTTATTTCATCCAAAGTTGTTTGAAATCTGCTGCTTTTACACCTAGTGATTGAATTTGGAATAATGTTTATTAACATTGGGTTAAGCTGTGAGAAAATACAAAACTGAAATGCGCTGTTCTATCCAACTGTAAATTTAACGTAAGTTATATATAGTTATTGTTAACTTTAACTTGAATCAAACTCTAAAAATGGTCTAATATATTGTTGAAACTGACCCGGTCGACGACGACTTTGTTTAATCCCAAAAAAATAAAGACATTATAACTTTCAAATTCTCGATTTAATTATTTAAAAAACAATAATTAACTAATTAATTAATCCGTAATCGACATTAATTAATTTTACTCATAAAAGTTAATGTTTCTATCGATTTCTGAATAAAAATACACTAACTTTTATTGCAAATACAAAAAAATACAACTTAGTGTTAAGTTTTATGTTTTATATTAAAACATTATGATTTATAATATACATTTATTTTTCTTTGGACCAAATGTTCTTTGCTTTGTATGTAACTTCACTTTCTCCTTTTCTGTTGATCCGGTGGATAATAAACAAGTCGAGAACGTTGCTTAGTTTATTTCTCTTCTTTTAATATCTTTCAATATTATATCAATTAATTAAACGATCTACGTAACAAGAAATTTAACAGGTTATGGGACCCAGATAACGTTTTTATTAATTAATTGATTTGACGAAGAAAATTTAGAATAAAGAAATATCAGAAGATTCTTTTGTGAAGACTGAAGAAAAAAGCACGTGCTTCTTCATTCTCTGAAAATCGATATTTTGCTTCTAATTAAAAAGTCAAATTGAAAAGACAAGGAAGAAATGGATTTAACAAAAGAGCAAATCAAACACCTAGAAAGCAAAAGTAATTGGTTGAACTGGAAATTGAGGGTTTGTATAATACTACGCGGCATTCCTGATGCAATGGATGTAGTAAATGGCAAATTAAAAGTTCCAGATGAATCGAACGATGACTCAAAAAAAGATGAGATAGCAAAATATCAAACTGCTTTGAACAGATTCAACAGAGTAGATTGTAGTGCTATGATTATTCTGTCAACCAACATGACCGATGAAACGTATGAAAAAGTTTGTTCATTCAGTAATGCCAGAGATGTTTGGTTAGAACTTCACAGATTGTATGATGAAGTTAATGAAGATAAAGCATACAACTTGTGCATGAAGTTCTTTAGTTATAAAATGGATGAAAGCTATGATGTTGTCACTCATGTCACAAAACTCAAGAATCTTTGGAAAGATTTAAAGGTTGAATTAGGAAAAGATGAAAACAGTGACTTGTTGCTGATGTGTCAAATAATTGAAACCTTGCCAGAAAAATATTTTTCATTTGCTGCAATTTGGAGATTGTTGAATAAGACTGAAAGAACAGTCGAAACACTCACAGATCAACTGTGTAGCTATTAGAGATCTTTGGAAGGCAAAACAGAATGTAATAAAGTATTATTTGTCAAATCAACAACTAAATGGTCATCATCACTAAACATGAATGGTCAAAAACAAGATAAATTTGTCAGCAAACCAAAGCGACTAATATGTCATTATTGCAAATTGCCAGGTCACATTGTAAGAAATTGTGAGAAATGGCATTCTGATGGTAGACCAGCCAAACCAAGAAATAACAATCTACGCGATGACAATAAGTCACTAGTTGTTATGGAATCAAGTGTTTTTGCAATTGATGAGTCAGCGTACACTGATGAATGGTTTTTTGACAATGGTGCAACGTGTCATCTAACTTTCTGAAGAGACATATTTCAAAGTTTTAAAAAATTTTCTCAACTGAGTAAATTATATGTTGCAAATGGTGATACTGTAGAAGCCTTTGGAAAAGGAATTATTCATCTTCAAGTGAAAGTGAATAATAAATGGCAAACTGTTAAACTTACAGATGTCTTGTATGTGCCAAAAGTAAAAAGAAATTTGTTCTCAGTACTTGCAACTCAAGATAAGAACAGAAATAGCTCTTTTGTTTCAACCTCAAGAAGTTGTCATCTACTTATTGACAATGTGATAAGTGTTGTTGGAATAAGAAACAACAATGGAGGTTTGTTCAAACTTGTTGCAAAAACTGTTAGACCGTTAAATTCTGAAATCGAAGTTAACTTTGTCAATGATCAAGATGCATTGCAGTTATACCATGAACGAATGGGACATCGGAATAAGAAACATGTTAAAATGGTCATGAAACGTGAACTAAACATCGATATACCTGTAGACAGTGAATTATGTGAAGGATGTGTCTATGGAAAGTTACATCGATTGAAATTTGGAACTCGAGTAAGAGCAACAAGACCAGGAGAATTAATTCACACAGATGTATGTGGTCCTTTTTGCTTCTCATTTCAAAATTACAGATACTTTGTTTTGTTCAAAGATAATTTCACAGGCTACAGATTTGTTTACTTTGTTAAACAAAAATCAGATGTACCAGAAAGACTCAGACAAATGCTTGCAGAGTCAAGATCAGCTGGTCATAAAGTCTCAGAAGTATTAAGTGACAATGGAGGTGAATTTGACAACAAAGAAGTCAGATCAATTTTGCAAAAAGAAGGAGTTAGACAACGCCTAACTATGCCTTATACACCTCAGCAGAATGGATGCAGTGAGCGTGATAATCGAACGCCAGTTGAAGCAGCAAGAGCCATGAGACTGGCTCATGAAGAATTGCCTCAGGCCCTTTGGGCTGAATTAATTAATACTGCTGCTTACATACTCAACCGAACTGGACCATCTTCTGTAGAAGGAAAATCACCGTATGAAGTGTGGTTTAACAAGAAACCTAAGATAACACATCTACGAATCATTGGTAGCAGAGCCTATGTTCATATTCCTATGCAGAAACGACGTAAAATGGATACTAAAGCTGTAAAGGGTATCCTCGTTAGATATGAAGGTGACGATGGCTACAGAATTTTTGTTCAACCAGGAAATAAAATGCATCGATCAAGAGATGTTATTTTTGATGAGAAGGTTGTCAAACCTAATTCAGTGATTTTGCAAGAAGAAAGTTGTTCAAATAATACAGTTTCGATTGATTTTGAAATCAAAGATGAAAATAAAGAAACTTTGATTAAAGAAAATATTTCAACTGATGAAGAGGTTCACAACCGTAGTTCAGTTTCATCTGATGAAGAAGATCAATCTGACTGTTGTAATCAAAAGACCAAAGGTATGGTTTTACGTAACAGGAATAATATCAAAAAGCCATCTCGTTATGATCCTTACGTCATGTCTGCATTATGTGAAGTACTTGAACCAGAGAGCTACAAAGATGCCATTCAAAGTAATGAAAAAGATGAATGGTTTAAAGCTATGAACAGTGAAATGCAGTCATTAAAGGAAAATCAAACGTGGGATTTGGTAAGTCTTCCAAAAGGTCATAAGGCAATACCATGCAAATGGGTCTACAAGGTAAAACACAATCCAGATGATTCTGTTGAACGTTTTAAAGCCAGGCTAGTGGTAAAAGGTTTTTCTCAGAAAAAGGGAATTGACTATGAAGAAACCTATAGTCCTGTGGTCAGAAGTTCAACTATAAGAACACTATTAAGTGTTGCTGCAAATGAAAAGATGTCACTCATGCAGTTTGATGTGTCAACAGCATTTCTTTACAGCAAACTAGATGAAGATATTTACATGGAGCAACCTGAAGGTTTTAAAGATAATTCAGGAAGAGTCTGTAAACTCAAGCGAAGTCTCTATGGACTTAAACAAGCTCCAAGATGTTGGAACAAACGCTTTGCTGAATTCTTGAAAAAGAGACATTTCAAACAAAGCGATGCAGATACGTGTTTGTTCATTAGAATACAGGGAGGAAAGAAACTCATACTTGCACTGTATGTTGATGATGGATATATATATAGATGTGATTTTTTTTAGAAAGAACGTAATGACGACAAAAACGCCATCTCAGGTAATGGAAACGTTAATGACATTAGCCACGACAGAATCTCTCTTAACATCAATAACACAACTGCAACAAAAGTATTTCATTTTTTACTGATGATTTTTATAGACTGAAATGGAGGAACATGAAGAGGACAATAGTTCTCTCCAATGGTGCTTGAAGACTTTCATTTTCTGTGATCTAATGACAAACGGAATTATGTAAATTCTTACATCTAACAACTTTAAATTTGATGCTTGAAGTTTTTTAATAAATTTTGGTTATCCAAAACAAGTTTTTTGAAATAAATTAAATATAAGAGTTGGTACTATGAAATGTTTTTTTTAAAATAAAAATAAAATAACATATGAATGTTATTTGCAAAAAATGATAACAGTTCAACAAGTAGATCTAATTTCGAAAAATGAGCTCCTTTGGAGGGTGATAATAAATTATTCTAAACTCGATTTATCTGCCGTTTAAAATTTCATTTGAATTCTGGTTCAATTGCGAGTTTTTTTGGAATCAAAAACTCACCATCAAGTGCTCTAGCCATTAACCAGTACAAAGCAAAAAATAATAATTTAGTCAAATTAATAAAAACAAAATGCATCTTATGACGCAAAATAGATGAGATAATAAATTCCTATGCATTCCAAGCCTCATCGGAATATCAGGCAATGAGTAAGCAGACGTCTTAAAGCGGTAGAAAGTCATAATCAACCCATACCAGATTTCCAATTCCAATCAACTTGGTTATTAATAGACATGTTCAAAAATTATGGCAGAACAGGTGGAAATGAACAATAATCACTTCTTCCCCTGCAAATTATACGGGATAATGATAGGGCTTACTAATATAACTCACAATTACTAACTGAACAAAACAGACCCTCCAGCTTGCATATACTGTCAAAACATTTTAACAATAAAGCATTTATTCTCATGTAAAATTCCAAAAATATCAGAACTAAACATTTTATACCTGAAAATATCTTTAACAACTTTAAATCCACAATAAGCGATATTAAATTTTATGGCTCCAAACTAGAGGTCTACGCGAGAACACATTTCTGTTTCCCCACCTGCCTCTCCTGAAAATGAATTTTACCTCACCCGCACTCATTCCCTCACAAGTCTTCCCTCACCCGCACTCATTCCCTCACAAATCCTCATTTTCCCGCACTCATTCCCTCAATAATTATATCATTTTTAAAAAAGACAATAAAGTATCCTTAGTCAGAGTATTATGTAATACATTCCATGTACCATTTTTATTATAAAAACAAAAATACTGGTTAATAACAGTTAGTGTTTCAGTAAATTGTTTTTAAATTTTATACAACTCCTTGACAGTTGAGAAAAAGCAAAATGAAAATAGAACTCGCTGATCACGTATTTATCTGTGTAAACAGCTGATAAAGACAGATTCGGTATTCAAGCTGCATACTTAATGTTGTGTTTTGCTGATTTGAAGAGTTGAAACACAAACTAAATAGAAACCAATAAGCGTAATGTACGTATACTAATTTATTACATAAAATAAATATAACGTTCTATAACCAAACGAATTGAAACGAATTGAACGAACTAAAAAGCATGTCACAGTAAAAGTAACATTGTACATTAATTATCGCCCAAAAACAAATAGAATAAATAGTGATGTGCCCTGCACATAACACTTGATATAATTGGTCACGTGTCCTTTCGTGTTATCACAATGAATATTATTTAGCGTAATGCATATGCATCTGTGAGCTTGCTTAGCTTTAAACCTAGTAATAATCTAACTTTTTCAATTGCGTCGCTGTTCAAGCTATGAAGTTTTTCATTAATTTTCAACATTTTTGGAACTTCGCCATCAAGTCAACTTAAATTTTTCCCGTCCCGCGGTACTTCCCGCACGAAAAATATCCGTCCAGCGGTTTTCCCTCGCTTTTCATTCCCGCCCCGCAAGTTTCCCTCCAACTTCTGTTCCCAACCCGCAGTTTTCCCGCGGGTATTTGCGGGAAAATTTGCGGAAAATTTTCCATGTAGACCTCTACTTCAAACCGATAGCGTAATTTTTAAATATCCTTCTTGGCACATCATAGCAGCAAAAATGGAGTTGAAATGCCGTTTAATGCTAAAACCACATCAGATTTAGCGATGGAATCAAATAATAGGTATTTCTTGCATAAAATAAAATTTTATTACCTCAATGTAGTATTATACACAAAATCCGCAACTCAAATTGTGAACTTGGTAGTAATTATTGTAGATAATTAAAAAATGTTTCAAAGTAACTTTCAAAAATGAGTTTTTTCAATCAATTCCTCTGACAAACAACATAACGTCCGTACAAAAAATAAAGATTTTTATTCATTTATTCATTCATCCATTCATTCATTTATTCATTGATTTGCTTGTTTGTTCATTCATTCATTCAATCATTCACACTTTTCAGAAGCAATTCCATATACACATTGTTTTGTGATCTTAGTACGCATCATTCAACGTCTTTTGTTAGATTAATTAGGGAGAATAAGGCGTGATGTGGTCACACTGTAAGGAAGTATGATTGCTGTGGCCACGATGATGTTCACTTCAATGCTACTCTATCCGGTATGATGATAAAGATAATGATAATGGAGATGATAATGAAGATAATAATGTGATGGCTATATGATGGGGGTGGTAGAAGTAAAGATGATCATAGCGACGAAGAAGATGATGTTGAGGCGGAGGAAGACGGAAAAATAAAACTAACAACTGTAAACAATATAAAAAAAACCTCTTCTTTCTTTTGAAAATAGATATATCGAATGTGAAAAAGTTCTTCTAGCTGTGAAATCGACGACTTTACGAGAACAACAACGAACAAAAAAGTTGCGTGTAAACAACTAAAATGCCAAAACACACCAAACAATTTATTCCAAACAATCGATAACACGACAAACATTTTAATAACTAGAACAGCATCGACAGTGTAGAAACATTAATGGAATCTATTTGTGGCCTAGGCACTGTGTGATGAGTGGAGCGTGATAATGTGTTGATTGTTTTGTGTTCTGTGTAGTGGCTTGCATGTGTTGAGGAGTGTGTGTGTGTGTGTGTGCGTTCGTGTGTGTGTGTCTTATCTTATCTATTGTATGGTGTTGTGATGTGGTGTGTCTGCTGAGCGTTACATGATGTTTTCTTAAGTTGTTGTCTCGCGTAGTTGTGTACTGTTGTGTGCTTCACGCTTTAGAGCCTTGTGATTGATGCAGCGTAGTCATCAATAAAAAATCAATCAGAACGGCGTTTATTTGTAATGAAAAATTTGCTCCTATAGTTTGTTTTATTATTCTTTAAAAATCAGGATCTGACAGACGCCGAAACTGTTACAGCATGCAAGGCAAAATTAAACAATTAAGTAAATAAATAAATAAAATACGGAGAAAAAAAATGTTTTAACGTGAAAAATAAAATAAAATAGAATAAAATAAAATAATAATAAATTTCCTCTTCTTGGTTCTGTTTTTATTGTATACCAGAACAATTTTTAAGAAAAACTATTTGACGTGTTTTTTACTCAGTGCACTAATAGGGTACAATGAAATAAAAAATCTTAGTGAAAAAAATCCTTTCCGCCGATGTTTCCAATATTAACAGAAGTTATAATGCATTTCAGGAATCAGCATGTCGTAAACTCAAAATTTATGTTTGTAGGAACTTTCATGTTCCTCATGGATTCATTCACCTTCTCTTTTTAAAATATGCACATTGGCGATACCACATGACAAGCTGTCCAACCTGACGGGACGGATGAACCGCTCAGCTTGAAATATAATTTCTCAAACTTTACTCAATACTCAATAGTCATTGTGAAGTCGTTTTTACGTTGTCATGTTTGAATATACATATAAATGCATTCATGTATTTGAATATAAATGTATAAATGTATGTATATATGTATATATGTATGTATGTATGTATGTATGTATGTATGTATGTATGTATGTATGTATGTATGTATGTATGTATGAATGTATGTTAAAACCAAAACATGATGAGTGACACTGAACCGTCAAACATCAAGTAACAAATGGATTAACACTTTGATTTGTCGTTAATTGTACATGTCGGCATTCAGTTGGATATTTTCAAGCACACAGACACGCAGGAACCGCTGCAACAAGCCCGAAATGTGGTTAGTTGCGAAAAACAGTTCCCTGCTGTCGCCTGATCTGACGCTGATCATTTTACATATTGCCTTAAGAAATTTAAGGGTGTTGGGGTCCATCGGGCCGAGAACCTCGATACATATTGGCAAGAATTCCATCGAGGGGAGGGCGTTCCCATATTTTTTCATTTTCTCGTCCGCTGCCCTGGCCGTGGCCAAACCGCATTCTTTACTTGTCAGGTTTACGTATTGTTCGGCAAGGGTGCCAGGGACCATAACATCCCACGCCAAACATCTGCCGGCTCTCCAAGGTATTAGTGTGCATCCGTCCGGACGCCTACCATCATGCGCAGAAATGCCGGATGGTTCCTTGAGAACCGGGATTGAAGCCTTGAAGAAGAGCCGACAAATGTATTCGTTTAGCGCTGAGTGACGTAGTTGACGGCCCCCACCCAGGCGACAAACCAAACCGTGGTGCCCAAACTCGTCCGCCCCTGCGCCCCTGCGCCACATCGGCACGTGTATTTATTCTGAATGACCAGGCCAAGTCTGGCAAATCTAATATGTATGTATGTTTGCGTGTATGTATGTATGTATGTATGTATGTATGTATGTATGTATGTATGTATGTATGTATGTATGTATGTATTTTTTTTTTCAATTCAAACAAACTTTTATTCAGTAAAAGTAAAAAATACATTACTAGGAGACCCGAAGTTTTCACTTGTTGGGCCACCAAAAAGAAAACATTTAAACCAAAAATTCGACAAATTTAAAAAAAAAAATGTGTTGATAATAACTGAAAAATAAAGATTATATTATGATAAGAGATAAACATAGCGTTATTGCCAACTTCTAGCAGAAAAAAAAATGCAAATTCAGAATAACAAAAACATTATGATAATAAATAAATATAAATTAGAAAAAATAAATGTTCAACTATTTATAAAAGAATGAAAGTGATCAGCCAAAATCAGTTGATAAATTGAATTCTTAAATAGACTAAGCGTGTTTGAATTTTTTACGTTACTCGGTAATAAATCCCAGAGTCGACATGAAACATGAAAAACTGAGTTAATAAAAAAGTTTGTGCGAGGTTTTGGAAAATAAAAGTCTCTGGTATTTCTTAAAATTCTAGAACGATCATCCATCAAGTGATTTAGTTGATTGCGTAATGAAGGACAATAATTGAGTTTGTACAGTTTATAAAAAAACGTTAAAGTATAAAGAATATGTAATTGAAAAACTTTTAAAATTTTAGATGAAATAAATAAATGACTGACATGATGAGATTTTGTTAAACCATACAAAATACGAATAAAAAAATTTTGATGTATGTATGTATGTATGTATGTATGTATGTATGTATGTATGTATGTATGTATGTATGTATGTATGTATGTATGTTAAAACCAAAACATGATGAGTGACACTGAACCGTCAAACATCAAGTAACAAATGGATTAACACTTTGATATGTCGTTAATTGCACATGTCGGCATTCAGCTGGATATTTTCAAGCACACAGACACGCAGGAACCGCTGCAACAAGCACGAAATGTGGTTGGTTGCAACAAACAGTTCCCTGCTGTCGCCTGATCTGACACTGATCCTTTTGCCTATTTTCTTGAGAAATTTAAGGGTGTTGGGGTCCATCGGGCCGAGAACCTCGATGCATATTGGCAAGAATTCCATCGAGGGGAGGGCATTCCCATATTTTTTCATTTTCTCGTCCGCTGCCCTGGCCGCGGCCAAACCGCATTCTTTACTTGTCAGGTTTACGTATTGTTCGGCGAGGGTGCCAGGGACCGTAACATCCCACGCCAAACATCTGCCGGCTCTCCAAGGTATTAGCGTGCATCCGTCCGGTCGCCTACCATCATGCGCAGAAATGCCGGATGGTTCCTTGAGAACCGGGATTGAAGCCTTGGAGAAGAGCCGACAAATGTAATCGTTTAGCGCTGAGTGACGTAGTTGACGGCCCCCACCCAGGCGACAAACCAAACCGTGGTGCCCAAACTCGTCCGCCTCAGCGCCACATCGGCACGTGTATTTATTTTGAATGACCAGGCCAAGTCTGAAGCCAATGGCAAATCTTACAGACTCGTCGTCAAGCCTGGTGCCCACAGAGGTGTTAGGCCACGATCTCAACCACCCACAGCTGGCAACGCTGGACATGGCCAACAAACGAGCGGTGGAAAAGTCGTTGCCGCATGAAGACAACAAATTTTGAAAGATTTTTTTATATTCTTCGTTCAAAATCTGGACGTGCGTACGGTCCCCCGGGGCGGACGCTGGGGGAAGAATATTGCGGCAACGAAAAAACCGGTGGAGCAGGAAAGACTGTAGGTCGAGAGTGGCAGCGGCAGAAGAATTATAAACAACGGGAGCCAGCTGAACCACGCTAAGCAACCCCAGCCCACCAAATCGCACCGGCAGCTGAGCCTGGGACCAACTACTGTCGGTCACTTGAACATTGCAAATCGACGACAGGGCGGTGCGCAGGGCTCCGTCAAATTCGCCCAATTTAGAAGGGTCAATGTGTTTAGATGTACGCAGGAAGTACATCAATTTGGGCAAACTGAGGGCATTGCGGATAATAGTCAAGGCATCATGGGCCGAAAGACAGGAAACACGACCCAGGGCGAATTCAAGCTCAGAGAGCTTTTGGTCAGAAAACTTTATTTGATAATCGCCCTCGACCAAGGGTGTGCCTAAAAAACTCAGTTCTGATGCACCAACTCTGGGTATTTCAGCCAGCGCATGTGGCACCTGAAATAAACTTTGGCAGTGAAGTTCGCATTTTTTAATGTTTAACTCTAAGCCAATTGCAGCGGAGTTATGCTTCAAATATTCGTAGCTATCGGCCAGAGTGG
>NW_008705446.1:70806-162054 GCF_000326865.2 Helobdella robusta | reverse complement strand
TTTCTTTTAATTTTCAATTTTGAGAAACAAATAAAATTTCGTTGCGTTTCGTTTCGTATGTATATTTGTATTGTCGGAAATTTTGCAACTGGTGGTGAGGTAATCTCCTCCTCTATCTTTCTCAGGGAATTTTTTTTATGGTCCGACAATAATTTTTTGTATATTTTTATCGTGAGTTCGACCAGTCCTGTGCGGCACTGGGCTTTTTCGAATTATATGATTTTACTGAGTAACACACGAACGCGTATAAATATTCGATAACAATTTTATTAATCGACGGAAGTAAATGAAAAGGAATTGAACTAAATGAACTCTAGAATAATGTAAAAAAAAATAATGTCAATGAACAAACTGGAATACTGGAAATAGAACTTCTTCTTGTTGGGTCTTCGACTTGGGATATGTTTCTTGCCGTTTAATCGTACAACCTCGACGTGTGTATCCGATGGTGATGTCGATACAACTCCGAGAAATAAATAAAATGAATGCAGAAAAATTACAAAAATAGGAGCCTTTGGAAATTCTAAGCTGCGTGCGAAACTATACCAATGAGTATAGAATCCAGCAAACAACCCTAGGTCCACAAATAGCACAAGAAAAACAAAAGAAAGAGGCGGATTCGTTTTTACAGAATCCAAGGCCTGTTTTCACTGGGCCTGTCAGTCAGTCGGTTGGCTTTCGCACAACCCTGGCCTGTTTTCACTGGGCCTGTCAGTCAGTTGGTCGACAAACACTGGGGGAAGAATATCGCGGCAACGAAAAAATCGGTGGAGCAGGGAAGACTGCAGGTCAAGAGTGGCAGCGGCAGAAGAATTATAAACAACTGGAGCCAGCTGAACCACGCTAAGCAACCCCAGCCCACCAAATCGGCAGTGAGCCTGGGACCAACCACTGTCGGTCACTTGAACATTGCAAATCGACGACAGGGCGGTGAGCAGGGTTCTGTCAAATTCGCCCAATTTAGAAAGATCAATGTGTTTGGATGTACGCAGGAAGTACACCAATTTGGGCAAACTGAGGGCATTGCGGATAATAGTCAAGGCATCATGGGCCAAAAGACAGGAAACACGACCCAGGGCGAATTTGAGCTCAGAGAGCTTTTGGTCAAAAAACTTTATTTGATAATCGCCCTCGACCAAGGGTGTGCCTAAAAAACTCAGTTCTGATGCACCAACTCTGGGTATTCTAGCCAGCGCATGTGGCACCTGAAATAAACTTTGGCAGTGAAGTTCGCATTTCTTAATGTTTAACTCTAAACCATTTGCAGCGGAGTTATGCTTCAGATATTCGTAGCTATCGGCCAGAGTTGGGCCGTCCGAAACAATGCTGATATCATCCAGATAAGCGCAAACGAAAGTGGACGAAGCTTTCTTTAAGAGTGGATGAAGAGTTAGTGCGAACAGCAAAGGACCAAGGGGATCACCCTGCTGTACCCCCTCGGACAATTTTACAACCCAAGAGTGGTAGCCAAGAGGAGAGACTCCGCCATAGGCAGAATGGCAAAAATTATAGATATTGGGGCAAAAAAGTTTGACAGCCTCCAACATCGAGTCTCTTCTCAAGGCGTTGAAGGCATTTTTAAAGTCCAGTTTCAGAAACCCCCATTGATCGGGGAGGTCGGTGACCAATCTTCGAACCGCATGAACAGCGGCCTCAGCGCCATCCTTAATTCCGACACCCAACTGAGTCGGGTAGAGTTTGGTCTTGAGTTCGACCACGCCCAGGGCCAAGGCGCATTTACGTACTTATGTATATATATATATATATGCATGTAATTGTGAAAAAAATCTGCAATATTGATTTGAAAAATATTTGTTTTAATAGTCGTCTTTAAATTGAAACTTTCTTCAAAGCAACCAAACAAGCGTAATACAATGTTTTTTTTTGAAATTCAAAATTCGATAAAAATCCAGTTTGTTAAAGAATTTACAAAGTATTTATTTAAATACTTATTTCGAAAAAAATAAATTTTATTAAATTCTTTATTTAAACGATTTTTACAATCAAAAACGTCTGCCAACACTAACAAAATTATTATTTAAGAAATCCACTTACAAGAAGTAAAAACATTGCAACCCATTAAGAAGTCATCATTGGCCAATCTAGACAATGTTGACTGCGTAGACAATAATTTTTAAAATTGGCACGGGGCCAAAACTTTCGAAATTTTTGCTGGTGTGGGCAAAATTAAGCTGGCGGGATCATTTTTTTGCTTATCGCGCAAACTTTTTGTAAATTTTTGGCCGCTGGGCCGATGCCTCCTTCCTTATTCCATCAATGGAAGTCATCAAATATTAATTATGACATCCACCCAACCAGCGACACACCACCTCATCACATCTCTTTCATGCAATCTTCAAAAGGGAACGACTTTTTGATGAAGCCATGTGGGAAGATTCCTAATTAGAAGAAGCGAGCCATCATTATGCATGAGTCAGTGCAAGTTTGAATGCGTGGAGGCGAATAAAACTTAATGAATGCTGCTATTATCTCAGCTTTGTATAAATATAGTTATACATTTTTTCTTATTAAGTCGATTTTCATTTTGTCTTTATTTTAGTGACTATTATTGAGTTTCAAAAATATTTAATTTTACAAAAATTAATACTCAGCAAACCGCTTGTTATTTGGTGATTATTAAATTGAAAAGATAAAAGAAGCCGAGAACTTCTTTGAAGGAGATCAATGATTGGAGCATGTGCGTTGTGATGGAACTATAGAATCATCAATGGACAACAAACATGTGGCACCAACATTCTTTCCACATTCACGTATTGTTTATTTTATCATGTTTGTACGAAAATTTTTGTTAATTCTGTGATGGCGAACAGCAGATATGTATGCATGTTTGTAGGTTCACTTCATTTTACGTCGATATAAATTGTAAATGTTGCTGGTTATTGTGTATTTGTTGTTTTAAATCATTTTTGATTGTATTGATTGATAAAAAAATTCCTAAAATTGTCAATATTTGCGCCATCTTGAAATTCCCCATTCAATTGATTGGATTCCCAGGGCACAGATGCATTATTCAAACATAAACCTGATGTGAATATTTTGGTGTCATTTATTGAATGGATCCTGCTGATGCTTGCAAACATTTCATGCTGAGGCTTTTTTATGTTATTCCTTGAAAAATCAGAAACTGACAAACGCAGAAACTGTTACAACATGCAAGGCAATAGTATAAAATGATAGAAATAAAAACTTATGTCCATAAAATAAAAAAGAAAAAGTTGAACGTTCTCGCCCCTCGATTGAAAAGAACATCACGTACAGCGGCATCATTCTCGACAACAGCCCAATCAATAACGCTCTGCATAGAGCTGGAAACACCATTTTTACGACAGACAAATGAAAAATATTGAAAGTAAACTGAAAATTAATAAATGCTCAACAGTCGTTTGATGTTGATACTATTTGTTAATAAATTAATTATAGAATGTCTAAATCGATGCCTTTTACTTCAAAGTTTGAGAGCTGAAGTCAAAACAAGGAGGCTTATGGTTCATTTATTGACGAGTGGTTGAAGGAGGGGGAAGTTTGAAGAAGAATGCGGAATTTGATGCCAAAAGTAAATTATGCCGACAATCACTGCAACGAAATAAGATTGGCGTATGTAGTTCAATTTAAGTTGCTTGTACGTACATCATTAAAAAAACATATCCTACAATTAAGCTTAAGAAGAAAATTTTGAGAGATACTTTTAAAAATTTTATTACAAGTGAACATCTCGATGACCAATTCAACTTGAATTATCTTGTTAAATGGAATAACGGAATAATGACAATCATTCTGCCTTGCAACAAACTGTATTTAAACGCGTTTGGTTGAAAAATACAAAAGCGTCGATGGTGGATGGGAGAATTATTTCATCAAACTTGAAGATAAAAACTTAGGAAATGATTTATTGAAAATCATTTATTTTGTATTTTCCATGCCAGTTTCTAATGGTTCTTGTGAACAACTTAGCTCCATGAAGTCTTTGTGAACCACGGAAAGAAATGGGCAGCAAAATCAATGCAAACAACAAAAACAACACCACCATCTACAACATTATGAAAAATAGCACTACAGCTAAAAACATCATCATCACAAACATCATCATCGTAAACACCATCATCACGAACATCATTATCATAAACAACGTCACCAACATCGTCAAAATCAACAACGTCATCAACAACATCAACATCAACCATAACAACAACAACAACAACAACAACCATAACAACATCAACAACCATAACAACAACAACCACAACATCAACAACAGCAACAACAACAATAACATCAACAACATCATCAACAGTGATACGACATAAACATGATGTAAGCCTGTCGTAAATGTCCACGATTTTGCAATAAAGCTATCCAAACTTCGTCATTTTGTAGTTTTGTACACATTTTAAATACACACACACACACACACACACACACACACACAAACACACACACACACAGATCATTTAGATACAACTTACACACATAGGCATATATATATAGATACAACTTACACACATAGGCATATATTTATAGATACTACTTACACACATACACACACACACACACACACACACACACACACACACACATATATATATATATATATATAATTAAAACCGAAGCGCTTTGTGTACTAACAAGAAATATAAATGTATATACATTAACCGTATACATTAACCGTATCTGCCTCCGACGAACGAACATGCGTTGATGTGTTGTGTCCGTTTTAACGCTTGAGACAGTTGAATTGGAATCATCTCGCTTGTTGCTGGAGTTAGACTCAAAATAATAATTAGAAATGTGGTATTTGTCGAGATTTCAGTTTATTTGTTTCGACTTTTCATTGATTGATTGGTCTTTTGAATTAGTTTTAACAACTTGGGAGCGAAACACTAACTCACATCAGCCTATTCATTAAATTCATTAAATTCATATTATATTTATTTATTAAAATATTGTTTATTACATTTTTAATTAGTAAATAATAATTAAGTTAATGTTCGGTAGCGAAAATAAATTTTGTTAAACATTTGTCAAATCGAAACACAATTCGCGGAATATTATAATTTCTATAATTATTATCGATTCGATACGAATCATCATCTTATCGATACGATACGAACCATCATCTAATTGATACGATACGAACCATCATCTTATCGATACGATACGAACCATCATCTAATTGATACGATACGAACCATCATCTTATCGATACGATACGAACCATCATCGGTGGAAATCCATCAAAACATAACTTCCTTGTTTACATTTTAAATAAGGTTATGAAATGGTTTTAGCAAATTTCACCATTTACAAACGTAAAACATTATTCTTTATTCCAATTATATTAACAAACCGATGAATAATCTTCTTTTGAAAATTTAAATTTATCAAAATTTTAAATAAATTTTCATAATAAATTTCAACAAACTTCATTTAGTCATATAAACCAAATATAACAACAATTTTTTACCATCTCAAAAACGCATCAACTGTTTAAAACAACAACAAACACAAAACAACATCACCAAAAACGAATATAAAACAACAAAGAACAACAAAGAACAACAAACGTCATCATCATCCAGTCAAAGTATCAGTTGTTGCAGCAACAAACACGACTTCACTACGAGCAATTAACAACAATTCAACAACTTACTTCATTATCAGTAACAACAACTCAACAATCGCAATCAAGATTCGAAGTGACATGAAGAACATCATCAGATAATCATACAATATAATACATCATACAATATCTGAACTCCAACATTCATAACCAAAAACCAACTGTCCCATACATTGGAATCAATCGTGAACAAAGGTATGAACTGGAGAACGTGGATTTCCTAATTGATGAAACCGATAGCAGGCACGTCGGTACTGACAACTTTGAAACATCTCTAACAACATTCGCAGGCAATCTCGCAACGACATCAAACACAACATAAAACACTACTGCATATTAGTATTAAACATTTATCAACACACTAAAAAACAACAGTCTGAGCTACAAATAATAAAACAACACAACTTCAACAAACACAACACTGCAAAAAAAATGAAAAAACCTCGAAAGCATCACACCCAGCAGAATGTTTATACTTATTGACAAATAACAACACTTTGACTTAAAAGCTTTAAACAACTGGGAAATCATGACAATACTTTTATTGAAACAACAAAAACAAAACTAAAACATCCCATAAAATCCTCATTTCCCATTTGCAACAAAATTTTAATTCTAAAAATATTATTTGCAACAACATAATGAATAGTTTGTTAGACGCACAATGACTTGCTCTACCTCGTGAAAGAACATGCAAACAAAACCACAGTGTAATAAATTATTTACTAAACACAACAACAACAATAATAATAATAACAAAAATAATATCGCCTAACTAATCAACATACGCTACAATATCAACAACAAAAAGTAACAACAACAACAACAACATCGTCATCAACAACAACCAATCAGCTTTAATATAACAGAGATAAGATCAGGCAAATGATCTTGTGTGTAGAATACACTTACTAATACTAAATCTTACCGCAAATACAAGATAAAACTAAAATATTTAATCACAAGCGAATCAAATATCACAACACAAACAAATCAAACAGACATGATAAATGACAACGCAATCAAACTCAAACGCATTCAAAAATATAACAACAACTATTCCCACAAAAACAACAAACCATCCCCACACATACAACAAACTATTCACGCACAAACAACAAACCATCGACAACACAAACGTACAACAGATAATCTAAAACCTAAATAGAAAGCTAAAATGAAAACTGGAACAATCTCCAAAGTTTAAATGCCGTCGTAAATATTTTTTGGAGGCTTAATAATCTTGATAATTCAATTTTATTGCCCGCCGTATCGTCCAATATCTTTTCCCGCCAACTGAACAAACGCTTTCTGCTTCTTCTTTTAAAACAGAAATTCCACCATGAATTGAACTGGGCTAACAAACACTAACAATTTCAATAACACTAACAACGGCAATGACTTTAACAAAAGCAGTAATAGAAACATTGAAATAGCAAAGTGATGTTAAAAAAATTTTACTGGAAACAAAAAAAAAACAACTCAGAAGAGCGCTGTAAATCACGAAACCTATAAAAACCGCAGCTACAAAACAAAGCGATGATTTGAATAACAAAAACCCAACAACATCTCACACGAGCAAGCAACTTAAAAATTATGATCGAGTGAAATAAGAAACCAAGCAAGACCAACAACTTTTCATGTCCCAACTTAAACACAAACAACAACTTTTTGTGAAAATAAAATGGATTGAAAAATTCAGACCGCGTTGAAAACATCAGTCAAGAGAGCTGCTGGTCCAACGACCTCATCCACCTGTCTTGCAACAATTTTTCATCAACTACACTTTGAAAAACAGTAATCTTAACAACCAACATGTCTTGCAACAGCTAAACAATTTTTCATCAACTAACAGCGATCCTGACCAACTCGTCAACTCATCTCACAAAACAAACATCATAAACAATAAATTTTTTCAACAACGAACGTCACAACAATAACAAAAACAACAAACACAACAACAAACACAACAACAACAAAACTATCGAGAGCTACAACACAAATATTGATATTAGCAGCAAGGACGATGACGTGAATATTGGAAGCCTCAGAAGTCACAACAGTCTAAGCAACAACAATCTTTTTACCAGCATCAACAACAACTTCATCGACTGTAACAACAAAACTGAAAAAAGTTTAGACAACAGCAACATCGGCAACAACAATAATATTTTAAACATTGATAATTTAAGTCACAACACCAATAACATTAAAAACATCACCAAACCAAGCAACGTTCAACCAAACAACAGATCAACCCACAACAAAGGCACGGATAGTTACAACATTAACTACCCCATTACCAACATCTTTAACAATAACTTCCGCATCACAACAGCAACAAACATTTAATTAGCAACCAGAGCATCAGCAACAATATCAATCAAATCAACAACAATCCCAAAGCATCATCTACAACGATAAAAACATTTACAAAAACATCAAAGAAATGGACAACATAGAGAGCAGTAAGTATTGGGTGCTGGTGATTTCGACGAATGAATGTATTGAATGTTGTGTGTGTGTGTGTGTGTGTGTGTGTGTGTGTGTGTGTGTGTGTGTGTGTGTGTGTGTGTGTGTGAATGTTAAATCACGCATCACACATGCACCTTTCATCTGCTGATTGTTTGGTGGCTCTATGGTGTTTATATTTGTGTTGATTAGAGATGTAAAAAATTCATAATGATATTTCCGTCACTCTTCTTTGGTTGCGATTTTATTGTCATGTCATTATGTAATGTTCGCGCAGTCTTATTGACGTTATTTTGTTGTTCTTTTTTGTTGCTGCTGCTGTTGTTGTTTACCTCTATAGTTTGATCCTGAATTAATTTAGTTATGCTACTTTTAATGCTTTTCCACACTAACTAAAACCAATATATTGAGAATAAAACAACAAATTAAATAAATATAATTATATAAATCAAAGGTGGGAAAACTTTTGCTGTGAGGGCTGCATTGAGAATCAATTTACCTTTGAAGGGCCGCATATGTACTTAGATAGCAAATTTTTTCGACCCGGGAGAGAATCTTTGTAAGATTTGTAGCTCTTTTTTTTGGTCATAATATCTGGCTGCCGACCTTTTTTGGCGAACAAAGCCTCGCGGGCCGACTAAAATAACATTCGTCCACCCTTGATATAAATGAAGGAGCAGTTAATTAAAATAGCATTGAACCAGACACACTTCCATAAAGAACGATAATTTGTTTTATGATAATTTATAATTTAATATCATCATTACCCCTAGCAAACATATTACGTCACAGATATAATTATCCAAGCAGACACAGAATGTTGAATATGCGAAGGTATATATATAAGAGCTGGTCAAACAACAACGTGATTGAACATAATTAATTGAGGAACATGTCAATTCAGCATGGCAAACAAAGCAACTAATGATGACGATGATGATGGTGACGATGATGGTGATGATGATGGTGATGATGATAGTGGCCGGGATCACATTTCATTGCGCACATCGTCATCATCACTCTCGCGTCATCATCATCGTCGTCGTCATCAGTACACACGTTTGTTTACATTCACTCATCAATAACCGTTCATCAACCAATGCCAACAAAGGTCGGTGAAAAATATTTCAATCATGTCTCATGCTACATGTGGATGCAAACCAAATCACTTCAAATGCTTTTGGCTCTTCGTTTCTTTAAATCATTACTGATAAGCAATGCAGCACGCTAAAATTGTCATTAATATTTAAGTCGACTTTGTTTTAATTCCATCCATGTTACTTGTGTTAATAATTTGTTGCAGCTGTTGTTTTGTTTGTTAGCCTGGTTATTTAATAATGCAAAATGTTGCCCTGCATGTGCAGGTTGCCATCTGTAGCATGCAGTACATTCATGAGTTGCAACTTTCTCATGAGACGATTGATGGCCTCTCAAATAGAAGTGTTGGCAGCTTTCAATAAACTTTCAAATGTTTTGGATGAATAAATTTTGTTTTTGAAATTTTGTTTTGTTTTATAAAAGGTGGTTATAAATAAAAAATGTTAGTGGGAAGCATTTTTTGGACTATCACACAACATGTCGGCAGAATATAAATTTTATACGAAATAAATAAAAGAATATAATCTTTAATGGAAGATGTGTGCGATGTTTAAAAGACAACTTGCATTAGCGACTGTCATCGAAAATGGGATGAACAATGGAAAGGAAAAATTTATAATTTTATTGACTCCCTATTTTTGAGAAATGTTACACTATTATTTATTTTACAAAACTTTTTGTGCTTAATTCAACTAACTAGTTAATTTTTGTTTCATCAATATATATCTTTGCATCTATGACGTTTTTCTGCATTATACGCTGAACAATGTTCACTGCTTTTTTGCTGTCATTGTTTTGCTGTTGGGAAAAATGTGTGCATCTTTTTGGCTTTGAGTGTTCAAAGTAAATGCCAAAGGTGGCTTTAGCTGACAAATAAAAAAAATTAATAAGACACCTCTTAGTAATAAAATAATTACAATTTGTTAAAAACTAGAAGTCTCATTAATAACAAAGGTTATGGTGGACTTTTCTGTTAGATGAGGTTAAACATCATAAGCTGTTATTGAACTTTTTGCCGATTTCGCCAAATTTTTTGTTCATTAGCAGACTTCATGAGTTTTTTGGGTATTTTTCAGATGGATTCTATCAGTTCATTTAGATTGATCCTTTTATTTTTAAGAAAAACAATGATTTTGTTTTATTGGCCAGTTTTGAGCGTTGATAGCTGATACGAATTTATGTATAATTTGTTGACGAAATAACCAGATCCCGATCCTTCCTTCATGATAAGGGATCAACCCGCACATAACGAGTAACGCAATTTGGTCAGCAAATATGACATCCAGAAACCTCCCTCCTGTTGCGTGCTTGGTTGGTCGCTTGCCTGTTTAACCAAATGATGAGCACAAATACAAAATGATGTGACGAAAGTGTTTGACCATCCAAAATTATTATTTAGAACGCCGAGTTTCAAGACACGGTCGTTAAAATAAGTGAGACAAAATTGTTGACAATGTATGAAGCTTCAGATCAAAGACAGGTGAACCAGATGATCTGATGATTGTAACAGCTTGATGATCTTCATGATGAGGTAAATATCGGGCACCAGGTAAAGCAGAGAGATGTCATAAGGAGAACTGGTTAAAGAAGGAAGACTTTTTTTAAAATCACCCTCGTACAAGTAAAACTATGTTGCAGCCTTAAACAACAAACAACATAAATATAAATTTAAACAAAGTTTATTCTGCAAACATTGTAAATATTAATTATTAATTCTTTTTTATTCAATAATTTATTTTTTGGTTTGATTAAATTTGTGAATTAAATTATGTATTACCATCATAAATCAGATATTTAATTAATAAATTAATATCGCTGAAATTGAAAATGCTTATTTATTTTTCTTGAATTATTATTTCATTAACCAATTTCTCTGTGACGCTGTTTACTCAATTTCAAACCAAAATGAATTTTCACATTTAAATTCAATTAGCTAATTACTGACATTTTTTAAATGTTATCGAACTGATGGCATAATTAGATTTTATTCTTCAACAGCAAACTAACCAAATGAAACTTGAATAATCTTTTTCAACTTAAATGTTCACGTGCCTGTGACGTTCATTTTAATCAATCATCGACTTATCCGAGACACGAGTGCATGGAGAACTTACAATACAACGAACCCTTCCAATTCATCTCAATTCGTTCATTTTATAAATTTCTGAGTAAATTTTTCCAACCAACCCACCAAAGTCAACCATGTATTTTTTATTAAACATTGTCAGTTGTCAATTGTTATTATTACGTTAAACAACGTAATAATAATAATAATTGTCAATCAAATTTGAAATATATTTTGACACTTTGTTTTGAACAAATATCGAAATAAACATTTGAAAACTTCAAATTATAGTTAACAAATTGGGAGTTTTGAAAAAAAATAATTTCAAAATCAACAAGATCAGACTACTAATAATATTTGAAATTTGAAACAAGCAAGATGGCCAGGCCAGGCTTATTTTTGGTGGATATTTTTTTTATTTCTTATGGTTTGAAGCAGGGATATGCAAAAATCTCAATTTTTTCAACTTTTAATTATTTTCAGTAATGTCGATTTTATTTTTTTTTAATTTATACCAAATAAAAGTAATTAATTGAATAACAATTTGAAAAAAATTAAAATAAAAGCAATATTCCGTAATTAGTAAATATACGATCGTAACTTTTGACTCGAACGATAAAAAATCACCTTCCAACTCTCCTCCGGAAGTAAGCTCCTTGTTCGACCGTTGAAAGTGAGTGAAGGCCGTTATATTTATTTTAGTTATATGGGCCAGGCCATATTGCGCGAAAGTCAAACCAAATATTTGCTTGCTGAAATATGCTGCCCGTTTGAAGGGTGGTATAAAAATGGAGGTAAATTGTTTACTCAGATGTGTAGCTTCCCGAGATGTCTGTGCTATGCAATATGCATTGAGTATAAAATGCATGAATTTATATCATGTACACGCTTCACAATCGACCGTACTATACAAACTGCATACAAGCATACATATTAATTTTTTTACTTAGGTAGTAATGAAATTATTTTCTATACATGTTTCAATTAAAATCACACATGGAAATAGATTGGATGCGACACGAGAATAGCCAATTCACTACTTAATCCCAGCTCAACAAACTCAGCAAAAGCATACATCAGCAATCATCTCATTAGATTTAAAAAATTTATGCAACATAAGTAGGGTAACTGTAATAGTTTCTAGAAATTTATAAATACAAACAACGTAAAATTTCACGGGCTTTAAAAAAAATAAATTCAAAGTTACAACTTGATTTTTTTCAATTATCGAGAGGTGATGCAGGTAGGGAGTGTTTCAATATTTTTTAGGAGGGCCAACACTGAAAAATGTTTTGGGACCGCTGTTTTCAAGCAATATAGTGTGTCCTAACATTTGTTTTTAGCGAATGAATTTTTCATTTTCTCATTGACCGACGTTTAAAACCTAACACAAATTTTAGCAAATAAGATTGAGACAAATTTGAAAATACTTGCAAAATGTAACAAGAAATGTAATTTATTATCTTTAGTAACAGTATTGTTTTATAATCTTCAAAATTAAATTTTAAAAAATTGTTGGAAAAATTTTTAGGAAGAAACTAATAGGCAAAAAAAGTTATTTTACAAAGTGAATAAAGGTTTTTGCATGATTGACTATAACTGTCAAAAAATATGTTTTGAAAATGCTAAATGACCAACTGGTCAAAGTTAAATAAAGCAATAGAAACCGCTGTTAGCTGCAGCCAAAATTTAAAATTTCGGATTGTTCACTAATAAAAGTGTTAAAAGATAATTTTCTTCAACATTTCCAAATTTTCAGATTAAAATAAGCACAATAGTTGCACCGTTGGCAGGGTCTAATAACGACTCGCGACCAATAGACAACTGCATGTTCTGCAATGACTATTAAAATCTTGGATTAAAACAAATGTGCTTTTCAAAATTTCTATTCGCGAATACTCAATCCCCGAACGCATGAACATCGTTTTAAAATGTTGACCCATAAACACCGGCCTCAGAGTTATACACATTTATATTACTGCCAACAACAGTTTTTCAACCGAATATAACAAAAAACGAGCCATTCAAATTGTGAAGTAACAGCGCAGCCTAGCGCTTCTCCACCCTTATCAACCTTGTGAAGCATTGTACTTATATATCTGCAAGTTTACATGTAAGTTGACATATAAAAAGCATACAAAATCATGCAAACTTTTATATTCATACATTTAACCACCTAGCAAAACATACATCTATCTATACACTCATACCACTCATACATCCATCGGAACACAAACACAAATATATATATATATATATATATATATATATATATATATATATATATATATATATACATACATTGTTTTGGACAGTCGTTTGGACGGTTGATATTGTCGTTTCGTCAGTTAATTTTGGTGTTTTCGTCGTTAAAAGTAATCGTTTATTGATATTTTTTTGGATAGATTAACATAATTAGATTTTTGAATAATTTTATATAAAATTTAGTTTGTAAAATTCATTATTTTAGTGAAATTTGATAATATATTGTCTGTAAATTGCTGTCACGTGATAGGAATTTCCCTGATAGTAAGCGTAATTAATTGTAATAATAAATTCAATAATGTCGTCCGGTAGTCGCTACTGTTGTACGAAGTGTACAATAAAAGTTCCAAGTAAAGATGTGTTGTCATGCACTTGTTGCAAGACTTTTGTTCACAATAAATGTGAAACTAACGATGATATTCTTGAAATTTTGAAAAGTGTTAAAGGTTTAAAATGGTTTTGTCAACGCTGTGTTGGTTTGTCTCAAGATGTTAGTTCTTTAGCTAAGTCAATGGATGCGTCTAAAAATGAATTTGTTGCTCAACTAAATGAAATAAATGATAGTAACAGAAAAATAAAACTTGACGTTGATAGCATAAAAATGGTTGTTGACCATAACCAATCTAAACTTGATGAACATGATCGTTTCGATACTGTTTTACGTGAGGAAATTAAAATTTTTAAAAACGAAATAAAAGAAACATTTTCTAGCATTGTCAGCAAGGAAGTTAAATTGAATGTTGAAGTAATTAGAAGTGATGTCAAATCAATCCAGAAAACTTTACAAGAAGCTAGTGACGTTAAAGAGAAACAAATTTATTGATGTTTCGTTTAGCTGAAAGTGATGATGATCGTTCCAACGTTTTGAAAATTTTAAAGCATTTGACAGGAGATGTTTCTGAAAAAAATGTAATCAAAATAATGAGACTGGGAAGGAAATGCGAAACTGTCGTTAGACCCATTTTGATAAAGTTAGATTGCGTTTTACTCAGAGACTCAATAATGAGAAATGTATATAAATTCAAGTCGTTAAAAGAATTTTCACATGTTGGACTGAACTATGATTTAACAAAGGATCAGAGGCAGGAATTCAAATCATTTGTTGATAAAGCTAAAGTTATGGGGTGAGAAGAAAACAATCAAAATTTTTTGTTCAGAGTGAGAGGACAGGTAGGGAGATGGAAGATTGTAAAAATACAGAAAAAACCAGTGTTAATATTAAATATGTCAAGAATTTAGAAATAAATGATAACAATGATAAAGACTGCAACATAATAAATCGTAATTTAACACCAGGTTTATTGAACATTAGATCATTGATTTCTAAAACTGATACAATCTATGATTTGATTCATGATGGGCTAGATATTTTCGTTTTAGTCGAAACTTGGCACGGATCTTCGAATAACATTTCTGTTAAATCATCAATGCCACCAGGATATAGTTATGATGATTTTTAATTATTTACTTCAGTAATGAATTTAAGTTTAAGAAAATAGATCTGCCAATATTTAGTTCATTTGAAGCACTTGCTGTTAAATTATTTATTAGCTACAAAGATTTTGTTCTATTTTCCCTCTACAGGCCAGGATCAGTTTTATTTAGTAATTTATTTTTTGAAGAATTTTTATGTTTACTAGAAAATATCACTTCTTTTAGTTTAAATACCATACTTTTGGGCGATTTTAACATTCACCTTGAGAAACAGGAAGATCGTCATACTGTAAATTTATTGGAAATATTAGAAATGTTTCAATTAAAAAATTTGATCGACGAACCGACTCATGAACATGGAGGTATTCTTGATCTGATTATTTGTTCTCAAGATTTTCATATTTCAGATATTAAGATTTTTCCCAGTGGGACTTTTTCAGACCATAGTTTAATTCAGGTTAACATACCATTAACTCATAAGCATCCTAAAATAGTCAAGAAATAAGTTAGATCCTGGAAATACCTAAATGAAAGCAATCTCATTAAATATATACAGACTTCTTCATTATCAAGGTCTTGCCAAAGCAATAATATTAATATTGAGTTTGATATGATAAGTTCTGAACTCAAAAAATTGGCTGTTGCAGTTGCTCCACTTCGTTTTGTAGAAGTCAGATGTGATGTTAATGCTCCGTGGTATGATGGTGAATGTAAATCTTTCAAAAGACTTTGTCAAAAGAAAGAAAGGAATTACAGAAAATATCAGACAGAGAAATGTAAAAATGAGTGGATAGCAGCTCTGAAAAATAAATCTAGGCTTTTTTCACAAAAAAGAAACAGTTATTGGAAAAGACTTGTAGCAGACAATAGTGGATCTTCTAAAAATCTATGGAATGTTAATAATAAAGTTCTTTGTAATCAGGTCACTGGTCAGTCATCGAGTGAAATTGTTGGTTTAGATTCGTCTCAATTCTTAAAGTTTGTTAATGATAAAGTAAATAAAATTAAACAGTCTACCAATGTGAGTAATTGTCCGACTATTTGTCAAGCTCAGTACAATGGGAATTGTTCTTTTCCTGACTTTATGCTTTTAACAGAATCTGACGTTAAAAAAATTGTACTCAGTTTGCCATCAAAAACATGTATGATAGATGTCTTTCCGACCCATATTTTAAAGAAATATATTGATTTATTCATCGTTTTTCCTACCAGCATCTTAAATCTGAGTCTGAGCAGTGGCACATTTCCTAATGGTTGTAAGCATGCTATGGTTTATCCAGTGTTAAAAAAAGTGAATATGGATCGAAATGATTTGTCTAGTTATAGACCAATTTCCAACATCTGTTTCATTTCCATGATATTTGAACGAGTGGTTGCCAAACAGCTCTTGAATCATTTGAATGTAAACAACCTGCTACCAGTTCACCAATCTGGATATCGCCGCTATCATTCAACAGAAACTGCACTGCTTTATGTGTCTTCTGAGTTGTTTGCTGCTTTGGACAAACAACATGTGGCTCTATCACGTTTTTAGATATGAGTGCGGCATTTGATTGTGTAGACCATCAGATTCTCTTGGAAAAATTGGCTCATTGTTATGGTATTTCTGGTACTGTTATCAAGTGGTTCAGATCATATCTGTTTGACAGGAAGCAACAGGTAGTTTTCAATAATGTGTTATCTAATGAAACGGTTTTGACATCAGGAGTGCCACAAGGTTCAGTGCTTGGGCCTATTCTTTTTATCATGTATACCGCTGAAGTTTTTAAAGTAATTGGTAATTTCGGTTTTAAATATCATGCCTATGCTGATGATATTCAGATTATAGTTAGTAATAAGCCAGAATTACTGCAATCTGAAATCAACAAATTTGTAACCTGCCGAAATAACATTGAAAATTGGATGTCAAACAATGGTCTTAGATTAAATCAGCAGAAGTCAAAATTTGTTTCAATAGGTACATGGCAGCAGCTGATGAAACTTAATATCGATTCAGTGAAAATAGGAGATGTTAAAATAGAATTTAGTGACAAAGCAACTAATCTGGGTTTCATTCTTGATTCTAGATTATCGATGCATGATCATATAAAGATGATAACAAATTCATGTTCCGGACAGATTCGAGAACTCTATAAACTCCGTAGGTCATTAGATAAATCTGCTATTCATACCTTGGTGCATGCATTGGTTCATTTACGATTGGACTATTGCAATGGTCTATTTTACGGTTTGCCAGATAGGTCTATTTTTGCAATTCAATCTATTCAGAATAGAGCAGCCAAATTGATTGTTGGAGGTCTCAAATTTAATCATGTTACGCCAATTCTTAAGGGCCTTCATTGGCTTACTATAAAGAAAAGAATTAAATATAAAATATGTATTTTAATGTATAAAACTGTGCATGGCTTGTTACCAAGTTATTTGATAGATAAAATAAAAGAAAAGTCTATAATGATGAGTGGTATGAACCTTAGATCAGATTATGGCATTTTGCTGGTTGTACCTGATGTCAATTTGCAGATAGCATCAAGAGATTTTGCAGTATCTGGACCAATGGTTCGGAACAGCTTACCGAGATCTTTTAGAACTCAAGATTTGAAACTTGATGATTTTAAAAAGAAACTTAAAACTTACTTATTTTCGCTACCGAATTGTTTGCATTGATCAATTTAAAATTTGTCTTCTTAATTTTCAAAATACTAACTTCAAAAACAATGAAGAACAAAGGAATGACAACAACAAAAATGAAAAATATCACACCAACTAATGACTGTGCTAAAGTACTTTGTTTTGTTTAAAAGAACTATATAAACCAAACATGCACTGAAGATAATTTATGAAAAATCGAAATAAAGCCTTATCTGCATGATAAATTTGGATAACAACAGTTTCATTAAATTTCCATGATGAGCATAGATAATTCTATCTACATACACAAACACACATACACAAACACACACACACACATATATATATACATACATATATACATACATACATGCATACATACATACATACATACATACAAACTTCGTTTGTTCACATTCAAAGCCGGCTGGATTGTTTTAATTTTCTGGATAATTATGTAAAATTTATTGATTTTAACTTGTCTTACATATAATTTTTGGGGTCGTCAGCTGTAATTTTGTCCCGGGTTTGTTTTTCCGTCATTTTTTATCGTTTTTCTGCCCTGCCTCGGCCAATTTTCTCGTTTTTTGTTTTTTTATCAATATTATAATTTATTCACAGGCCTGCGCCAGGTGTGAGCTGTTTTATTATTATCGGAAAGTTCACTACATTTTAAAAAAAAGTTCACTACAACTCATTCATTCCTTCATCATTCACTCATTCATTCGTTTGGTTGCTGGCCCGTTCAATTGGTCATTCGCTTGTTCATCTATTCATTCATCCATTCACCCCACTTGGTTTGTTTCCTTTCCTTCGTTTTTTGGTTGTTTTAATCACATATGGCTCCAACGTTACAACAGTGCCCCGTCTGCTTTAACCACTCCAGACGGAAAGTTATGTCGGCACGGAGGTAAAGTGAAAGGACAGGAATGCTCGGGGTCCCGGAAAAAAGTTGATCCATCGGGCGCGAGGGCTGCTTCGCCTCTCGATGCCGCACCCGACCCCAAGCCTAGGTTGTCCACAAGGTCGACGGCCGCATCGGTCTCTGGTGATCCTCTCGACCTGGATTACTCTGGTGTTTTTGACAAGCTGACGGCCGTGCTGAAATGTGTACCGGTGTACGACCATATTCCTAAGCCATGCAGGGAGAAGTTCGCACATGATCTGAACGCCTTGCTGACGGCTGTTTGTAATGACCCTGGTGACCCGGCTCACTGGGTTAGACTCCACTGTTTTGTTCCATACGTTTTACAGAAGACTTCCAGAGGGTTCGCCGAGTCAACCAGGGCAATCTGGTCAACAAGCGTCTAAGCGAATATTCAACTATTGGTCTTGAAACCCTGGTACTGTGCTTTGATGGGTTCAATAATGCCAAATCACAAAAGCACAACCCCGATCGGTGGATCAACGCTGTGTCATCTTGTATTGAACAGGGAAACCTGTCCTCGGCTGTCAGACTTGTCTGTTCGCCGGAGGGCCTGGCGGAGAGCTTGCCAGCCACTTTTGATAAATTATGTTCCATCCACCCAAAAATTCCGGTGGACAGGCGGGTCTTCCCCGCATTGACACCAACGGCTGGTTGCGTTTCTCCCGCCGAGGTGGTTCTTCTGGAGGCCTGGATGGCCTACGACCTCAGCACCTTAAAGATGTTTTTTCAGGCCCCTTGCCAATTGATGACACACTAAACTCCTTAACCCAATTCATTAATTTGATCCTATCTGGAGCTTGCCCACTCTCCGTCCACCGGTTCTTTTTTGGAGGCCGGCTAATAGCTTTAAATAAGAAAGACGGAGGGGTCAGACCGAACTCAAGACCAAATTCTACCCGACTCAGTTGGGTGTCGGGATTAAGGGTGGCGCTGAGGCCGCTGTTCATACGGTTTGAAGATTGGTCACCGACCTTTCCGATCAATGGGGGTTTATGTGACTGGATTTTAAAAATGCCTTCAACGCCTTGAGAAGAGACTCGATGTTGGAGGCTGTCAAACTTTTTTGCCCCAATATCTATAATTTTTGCCAGTCTGTCTATGGTGGAGTCTCTTTCCTTGGCTACCACTTTTGGGTTGTAGAATCGTCCGAGGGGGTACAGCAGGGTGATCCCCTTGGTGCTTTGCTGTTCGCACTAACTCTTCATCCACTCTTAGAGAAAGCTTCGTCCTCATTCGTTTGCGCTTATCTGGATGATATCAGCATAGCTTCGGACGGCCCAACTCTGGCCGATAGCTACGAATATTTGAAGCATAACTCCGCTGCAATTGGTTTAGAGTTAAACATTAAAAAATGCGAACTTCACTGCCAAAGTTTATTTCAGGTGCCACATGCGCTGGCTGGATTACCCAGAGTTGGTGCATCAGAACTTAGTTTTTTAGGCACACCCTTGGTCGAGGGCGATTATCAAATAAAGTTTTTTGACCAAAAGCTCTCTGATCTTAAATTCGCCCTGGGTCGTGTTTCCTGTCTTTTGGCCCATGATGCCTTGACTATTATCCGCAATGCCCTCAGTTTGCCCAAATTGGTGTACTTCCTGCGTACATCCAAACACATTGATCTTTCTAAATTGGGCAAATTTGACAGAACCCTGCTCACCGCCCTGTCGTCGATTTGAAATGTTCAAGTGACCGACAGTAGTTGGTCCCAGGCTCAGCTGCCGGTGCGATTTGGTGGGCTGGGGTTGCTTAGCGTGGTTCAGCTAGCTCCAGTTGTTTATAATTCTTCTGCCGCTGCCACTCTTGACCTGCAGTCTTCCTTGCTCTACTGGTTTTTTTGTTGCCGCGATATTCTTCCCCCAGTGTCTGCCCCGGGAGACCGTACGCACGTCCAAATTTTGAACGAAGAATATAAAAAGATCTTTCAAAATTTGTTGTCTTCATGCGGCGACGACTTTTCCACCGCTCGTTTGTTAGCCATGTCCAGCGTTGCCAGCTGTGGGTGGTTGAGATCGTGGCCCAACACTTCTGTGGGCACCAGGCTAGACGACGAGTCTGTGAGATTTGCCATTAGCTTCAGACTTGGCCTGGTCATTCAAAATAAATACACGTGCCTATGTGGCGCTGGGGCGGACTAGTTTGGGCACCACGGTTTGGTTTGTCGCCTGGGTGGGGGCCGTCAACTACGTCACTCAGCGCTAAACGAATACATTTGTAGGCTCTTCTCCAAGGCTTCAATCCCGGTTCTCAAGGAACCATCCGGCATTTCTGCGCATGATGGTAGGCGCCCGGACAGATGCACACTAATACCTTGGAGAGCCGGCAGATTTTTGGCGTGAAATGTTACGGTCCCTGGCACCCTTGCCGAACGATATGTAAACCTAACAAGTAAAGAATGTGGTTTGGCTGCGGCCAGGGCAGCGGACGAGAAAATGAAAAAATATGGGAACGCCCTCCCCTCGATGGAATTCTTGCCAATATGTATCGAGGTTCTCGGCCCGATGGACCCCAACACCCTTAAATTTCTTAAGGCAATATGTAAAATGATCAGCGTCAGATCAGGCGACAGCAGGGAACTGTTTTTCGCAACTAACCACATTTCGTGCTTGTTGCAGCGGTTCCTGCGTGTCTGTGTGCTTGAAAATATCCATCTGAATGCCGACATGTACAATTAACGACAAATCAAAGTGTTAATCCATTTGTTACTTGATGTTTGACGGTTCAGTGTCACTCATCATGTTTTGGTTTTAACATGCATAGGAAACGAAACGAAACGAAATAATTTATTTGACCTCAATAAAGAAAATAAGGTGCAGGTTGACTGTGAGGAGTTAGTATAAAACTCATCGAGCACAGCCACCTAAACCTAAAACTTCAGAATCTCTAAATGAAATATGTTAACCTTCAGATGTTACTAATTGATCACAAAAACAAAATCATCGGGCACAGCCATCAAACAAAAAACTTCAGAATCTCTAAATGTTATATATTAAATTTACGGTGTTACTAGTTGTTCGTAAAAATAAAATTATCGAGTACCACAAAAAACTTCAGATTCTCTAATTGGTGTATATTATATTTACGGTGTTACTAACTGTTCATAAAAATATTATCATCGTGCACCACAAAAAACTTCAGATTCTCTAAATGGAATGTATTAGCTTTGAGATGTTACTAATTGATCCTAATAATAAGTTAGGTCTATATTTCTCTATATACAAAACTGTATATAGAATACCTGATTAAATCTATCTATATAAGCTATAGATAGAAGAGAATAGGATCACATACGTATATAAAAATATCTACGTATACGTCAGCACACACACATACATACAACTGAGCATACATGATGTCATAAATATTTTATAAAAATGTAATTTATATTCTTAAAACTAGTGATTTTTATTAATCAAGTTAATAAATGCTTTCAAATGATGGTTAAAGTTCTGCATGTTCGATCTGTCATAATTAAATCCTTTATTTAATGAAAAATTCAAATTCTGGGTCCTCTGCAAATGATGTGTTAATGTAAAATTTTCGTTTTTGATTTGTTGGAACAGATGAAATTGATGCGCCGTTGATTCTTCGTTCGTTTATAATAACCGTCAAAAATCGGAGGTAGTTTACCAGTCAATTGTTTGTCGATGAATTTTGCCGCGTGATATGTACTCATTTGATCGAAAGTCAGATTGCTTGTCGTGGCGAATAGCGGTTGTGAATGGGATTGAGCTTTGGAAAGTGTGATTGTTCGCATCGCTCTCTTCATGATTATTCTTATTGGATTTGTTGTAAATGGATAGGCGCTTGACCAGACTGTATTGCAGTATGAGATATATGGAGTACAGATGGCTTTATATAGCATGTTAAGAATTTTTTTAGGCAAGAAAAATTTTATTTTATTTATTAGACCAATTGATCTTGCTAGTTTTGTGCAAACATATCGAACATGTTGTTGAAACGATAATTTTTGATCCAATATTACTCCTAAAAATTTAACAGTTTTGCTTTCGAGAATATCCGAATTATTTATTACGATCTTATATGGCTCCTTGTAGTTTAAATATTGGACTGGGCCAAAAATAATCATTTGTGTTTTTCTGCTATTCAATGTCAACACATTACATTCAAACCATGAGACGACCTTTTTAATTTCACTATTAGTCTTCAAGATGAGTTCATCGATGTTTTTGCCTGTACTGAATAGATTAGTGTCATCTGCGAAGCAAATGTAATCAAAGAATTTTGAAACTTTCGGGAGATCGTTGATGAAGACAATGAATAGCAATGGTCCCAAAATGCTGCCCTGAGGTACTCCAATTTGGTTTAATTTTTCGCTCGAGCATGTACCTTGCCTGCTAACAAATTGACTTCTCTCCGATAAGTAACTTCTGAACCATTTCAGTTGCGAGCCACGTATTCCATAATGGTCTTGTTTCGCCAGCAAGATGTTGTGGTTGATGCAATCGAATGCCTTCGAGAGATCAAGGCACGTGCCTACGATGTATTTTTTGTCTTCTGCTGCGATCCCTATTTTTCTGATCAATTCTATTATTGCCAGCTCAGTCGAGTACTTCTCTCGAAATCCAAATTGTGAATCGTTAATTATGGAATTTTTTTTGAAGAAGATATTTAGCCTTTTGTACATTATTTTTTCTATTATTTTCGAAAAATTTGGTAAAAGAGCAACGGGTCGAAAATTAGTTAAATCATTGCATCCCTCATCCTTTTTAATCGGTACAATTTTTGAGACTTTGAAACATCGTGGGAATGTGCCGGAAGAAAGGTTAATTAGGAATTCCAAAATGTGAGCTGTTGAATGTATAGTAGATTTTATTATTTTCATAAGAATGCCATCCCATCCACTGGTTGTTTTTGGTTTGAGAAGTCTGGTTGTTGCAATTATTTCATCGCTTGAGGTCGACAGACAGAAGAACGAGTTTTGAAGTTTATTAGTGAGATGATTTTTCCAGAGTGTTGAATTGTTGAATAGTTTTATAGCCATACCGATGAAATAATCGTTTAAGGTGTCCGCAGGAGAACGAACAATTTCACTGTTTGATGTGACGGTATTGGTGATTTTATTTGTGCTGATAATGTTCTTAATAATTGACCACGTTCTTCTGTTATCTTTTATGTTCTTTTCTATGATGTCGCTGTAGTATTGTTTTTTTAGTTTATTTTTAAATTTGATGCAAGATTGTCTAATTGACTTTAATTCAATCAGATTTTCAATATTCGGATTTTTTAGATATTTTGTATACAGTTTGGTTTTTCTATTTAACATTATTTTAAAATCATCAGTTATCCAAGGTTTATCACGTGATATTTTTTTAATTTTTCTTACTTGATGAAACACGACAGCATTCGTTAAAGTTCTTTACAAAAATCTCTATGAATCGTTGAAACCCGACATTTACATCCTCACAGTTTAAAACGTTTGACCAGTCCATGTTTATTAAATATTCGTTCAGTCTGTTGATTCGTTCACTTGTAAACGAGTATAATTTCTCCTTCAGAAAATGGTACTTGATTCTGTTAGACTTCATATTTACAATTATAAAAATTGGTAGGTGGTCCGAAAGATCACATACCTGTGTACCACATAATTCTACTGCATTTGGTTCGCTCGTGAAAATTTTATCAATGACTGAATTTTTATTTAAACTTATTCTTGTTGGGGTTGTTATTAAAGTTGATAGGTTGTATGATGTTAATAATTGTTGAAGTTGGAATTTTCTGGCATTTGAATCAGCATCAAGTAAATTGATGTTCATGTCACCGATCAGATAAACTAATTTGTTCTCTAGACTTATGATTTGTAGTACCTGTTCGATTTGTTGAAAATACATATTTGCGTCATAGGTAGGAGGCCGATGTGTTATTACAATTATTGCATTTTTATTGGAACAATCGTTTGTTATTTCTATGCTGAATAATTTTATGCTGCTAATGCTATTGATGTCGTCTCTTGTTTTATACGTAATATCGTTATCAATATACAAACCGATTCCACCACCGTGCTTACCAGACCGATTTTTACCAACAAAATCATAACCAGTAATATTTATTAACTTGATATTGTCATCATTCAGCCACGTTTCACTTATACCAATAATGTTATATTTAAAAGAAAAGTTGTTTAAATAATCGAGTAAGTCTTCTGATTTGTGAACTAAACTTCTAATGTTTAAATGCATTGGTTTGAAAAACAAATTGTCGTTAATTCCGTTGTCGCTGATGGAGTTATACAAAGCATTTATTTGATTTATATCGTCATATAGTCTGCAGGTTTTATCTACGACATTGCTGCGAGTGTCGTTAACAGTATTTAACGAATTTTTGTCAGCCATGTTTGTTCGTTGTATCAGAGTTTTTGTTGGTGTTTTTCCCGAAAGGCCATTCGCGTACAATGATGTGTTTTAACATAATTTCCGGGTCCTTCATCTTCGGTCCATCGCAACTTTCGACACATACACGAAACATCGTTGATTCTTCCTCATCCTTGTTTACTGGATCGCTTATATCCTGATTAGAACGTTTTATCACCGGAAAACAAGAGATGACGTTTATGCCACTTGTTTTAAGAAAATCTATGACATCATTTCTGTGACATCTTTTTACGTTGCTCATCAAGAAAACGGTCTTTTTTATAAGGTTTTTTTCGGCCTGAAGTTTGCAGTTGTCGATTACTTTGATGCCAATAATTTTTTTAATTGGTTTTGGAATGGATGCGTTAACATTGCCTGTGTTACTGGTGGTACCACTTGATTTTATTTCATTATTATCTTCAGATGAGTTGTTTAGTCTGGCTCATTTTTTATTTCTGGAAATGTACTCTCTAAACCCATCATCCACTGGTGTTTTCTCGGCATCTGACCACAGGTTTCCAGGGTTGAAATTTTGATTATTTACGTCAATAATTAAATCGCTTGACTTCTCAAGTAACTTTGGCGCTATACTTTTTTCAACTTCATTACAATGTGATGTTTTAATGCCAGATATTAATAAATTCGATGAAACTTTGTCAGCGTAGCTACAATGATGCATTTTGCTACTTCGTCCTAAGGGATTCGAGTTTGAAAGCAGTTTGTTGTGGTGATTATAATATGTCGTTTTATCGTAGTTCAGCGCTATATTATTAACGGTGTTTTTTACCGCGCAAATTTCCTTGTTGTGCACCTCTAAGGTATTAAGCACGCGCTGCCATGGCTGTGCAATATGTCGGTAATTTCTCGCTTTAAACTTTCAAAATTTAATTTAATCAAACTTTCCATATCTGGAATTTTTTCCAGGTCACTACTGACAAAAATCGGACATTTGTCCATCAAATCTGATAATTTTAGATGTTTTAAAATAGCAATGCAATCTTGTAACCTTTCTTTTTTAGTCGTTCCACGAGGTATAATTTTGTCGTGTTTTTCACTTTTATTGACTTCCATTTCATTTTTTAATATTTTTAAAGCTCCAACAATGTCGTCATTTGTATAAAATTCCGAATCATTATTAACAAAGTTTTCATCATCAAATAAACCAAACTTATTTTTCAAAAAATACAGGACTTCATTAATTACAACTGTCCTGGTCGCCATATTAAACCTACATCATTCATACATACATACATACATACATACATACATACATACATACATACATACATACATACATACATACATACATACATACATACATACATACATACATACATACATACATACATACATACATACATACAAAATTTGTTCGCAACATTTTCAGATGTTTCTGAGGAAGATATAATTAACATAGTAAAAAATTCACCAACAAAGTCTTCTCAACAAGATGCAATACCGACTCACATACTCAAAAAGTTTATTAATCTATTTTCGTCATTTTTGACATGCCTTGTCAATATGTGTTTAAATCAAAGTAAATTTCCCTCTGCTTGTAAACATGCTATAATAACTCCACTACTAAAAAAACACAATCTTGATGAGAATAATGTTGAAAACTATAGACCGATATCCAATCTGTCTTTCATATCTAAAATAATTGAACGTGTGGTTGTTAAACAGATACTCACTCACCTAGAGAATAATCATTTAATGCCGATTTATCAATCAGGTTTCAGGCAATACCATTCAACTGAAACGGCTCTATTAAAGGTTCTGTTTGATGTCTATGGGGCTATCGATCAACAGAAGACGTCTATGATGGTGTTCCTCGATATGTCAACCGCATTCGATTGTGTAAATCACAAAATACTTTTAGAGAGATTGTGTGTTACTTTTGGATTTTCTGGTGCTGTGTTAAGGTGGTTTGAATCGTATTTGGTTGGTAGAACTCAGCAAGTATCATTTGGTGGTAAAGTGTTCGAGGTCAATATAGTTTTGTCTGGTGTGCCCCAAGGCTCGGTTCTGGGTCCTGTCATGTTTCTTCTGTATACATCTGAGGTATTCAAAGTGGTCGAATCATTTGGTTTCTCATATCATGCATTTGCGGATGACATACAAATCATTGTTACCAGTAAGCCCGGTACTTTCCAGGCCGAATTGGACAGATTGGTTGAATGTTTATCAAAGGTTGATTTTTGGATGCAAAACAATGCTTTTAAACTGAATCAGAGTAAAACGAAATTTTTGTCGGTAGGTACGTGGCAACAGCTTATGAAGCTAGAAACTGATTCAATCATTATCAAAAACAGTGTCATCCCGTTTTGCCAAACAGCTACTAGTCTGGGATTTATTCTAGATTCCAATCTGTCAATGAAAGATCACATTAGAATGCTTTCTGTTGAATGCATGTACCAAATAAGAAAGCTCAATCAAATACGTAAATCTCTTGAAACTACTACGTTGCAGACTCTGGTTCATGCCTTCGTGCACTCACGAATTGATTATTGTAATAGCCTGTTTTACGAATTACCTGATAAACATTTAGCTGTATTTCAGTCATTGCAGAATCGTGCTGCAAAGGTTGTTGTCGGCGGTTTAAAATATGATCACGTATCACCAATACTGAAACAACTGCACTGGCTAACCGTAAAAAAAAGAATAATCTTCAAAATATCAACTCTAGTCTACAAGTCAATAAATCGTCTTGCACCACCTTATTTGTCGGAAATGTTTGTAAAGAAGTTGGCACCTCTTTCTGGAACGCATCTGAGGTCTCATGATCTGAACCTGCTGCTAGTCCCAGTTTCGTGTTTTCATATGGGGTCTCGTAACATCGCCGTCTTGGGACCGTCTGTTTGGAACAATTTGCCTGCCTTTCTAAGAGATCCGGAGTTGAACCTGCCTGATTTTAAAAGAAAACTGAAAACTTACTTATTTTCGTTGTAATTCATCGAACTGACTTGTTTTAGTTATAACTGGGTGATTTATATAGTTTATTGTGCGATGTTAGATTAAGGAAATAATGAAAACTGTGTTTTTTTTTCTTAAAATTTTTTTTTGTTGAAATGCACTGATAACTATTTATGTTGATTAGGCCATGATATTTTTTTGATAGCGCTTTTGAGATCCTTTGAATTAGCGCTTTATTAAATTTTTCATTAATAATAATAATAATAATACATACATACATACATAAATACATAAATACATACATACATACATACATACATACATACATACATACATACATACATACATACATACATACATACATACATACATACATACATACATACATACATACATACATACATACATACATACATACATACATACATACATACATACATACATACATACATACATACATACATACATACATACATACATACATACATACATACATACATACATACATACATACATACATACATACATACGAACGAACGAACGAACGAACGAACGAACGAACGAACGAACGAACGAACGAACGAACGAACGAACGAACGAACGAACGAATTTTATTTGCTTCTCAAAATTAATCTAAAAAAAGAGAAAAAAAGAATTCTCTCCCCTTTATATCAATAGGAAGAAGACAGGATGACCACAGTAGAGTTCTTTTCAGAAACTCATCGAGTGTGACCACCTTGACATAATTTTTAAAATGTTATTAGTTTTCAACAGAATTTAAACGTAATTTCAAAAACAAAAAATTTATGTTTTAAACTTAAGTAAATATTCTTTTAACTTTTTTTTAAAATTGTTTAACAAAATAAATTCAAAATTAAATCCACTGTTTAAAATTTCGTTCCAGATTCTCGGTCCCTTGCAATAAACGTGAGAGAACAAAATATTCGTTTTCGATTTGTTAGAGACAAGATTATTTTGTTGCCGACATTGTTGTTTCATCTTGAAATAACTGTTAAATAAATCAGGTAATCGATTGGTCAACTGCTTATAAACAAAAATCATCAGAAAGTAAATGCTGAGTTTCGAGAAATTCAAGTTTCGCGTGCTGTTGAACAATGGTTGGCTGTGTTCAAATCGTTTGGATCTCGTTATCAATCTAACTGCTCTTTTGATTAATGTTTCTATTGGTAAGGTTGATGTGTGGTACGATGAAGCCCATACAATGTTGCAGTAGTTTATTAACGGAATGCACAGGGAATTATACAGAAGATTCAAACAGTTTTTTGGCAAAAATGATTTTACTCTGTTTATCATTCTTATTGACTTTGAAAGTTTGGATGATACTTGTTTTATGTGATGTTTGAAGGAGAGTTTCTGATCGAGCAGCATGCCTAGAAGTTTTAAACACTTTGTTTCAACAATTGTGTTGTTACCTAGGATGATTTTATACGGCTCCTTGTAATTTAGATATTGTACGTGTCCAAAAACCATCATTTGGCTTTTTGAACTGTTAATTGAAAGTTTATTGGCTTCGAACCAAGAGATTATGTTTTTTAACTCTCTGTTTGTTTCCTCAATAAGTTCTTTCATTGATCTGCCGCTGCTAAAAACATTCGTGTCATAAGCATAAATTACGTAGTCAAAAAACGGTGATGCAGCTGGAAGATCGTTTATGTACAATATAAATAACAAAGGACCTAGGATGCTTCCTTGAGGCACACCGTTGTTGTTTCCGAGCAGACTGGAAATTTCATCGTTGACATAGACAAATTGTTTTCTTTCTGTTAAGTAGCTACGAAACCAATGCAGTGATGTATTTCTAAAACCGTACTTTTCCAACTTGTTGAGCATGATGTCGTGGTTGATGCAATCAAATGCTTTCGACAGATCTAAGCACGTTCCAATGACAAATCTCTTACATTCAGTATTGATGCCGATCTTGCGAACTAGTTCTACGATTGCTAATTCTGTAGAAAATTTCTCTCTGAAACCAAATTGGGAAATTGACAAAATATTATTTTTTTGCAAAAAACTAGTCATTCGTTGGTGCATTAGTTTTTCAAGTATTTTTGAAAATGCTGGCAAGAGTGATATAGGGCGAAAATTTGATAAATCTGTTTTTCCTTTACTTTTTTCAATAGGAATTACCTTGGCGATTTTGAGACAGCTTGGAAATTTGCCCTTTTCAAAAGATAGATTTATCAAATATTCTAGAACAAACACAGTAGAATGAATCGTAGAGACGACAATTTTTGTTGGTATGTCATCGTAGCCACTTGATGTTTTTTGTTTCAAAGATTTTGTTGTTGCAATGATCTCATCAGCCGTTGCGTATCTAAAAAAAACGAGTTGGAAACAAATGTCTTGAAGTAATTCTTCCAGTGAGAATTCCGTGGAATGAGCTTCAGTAAATTCGGTGCTAATTCAACAAAATAGTTATTTAAAGCATTTGCTGGGTCAGGTATTTCAACTTCTTCATTTGTTAATTTTTGTATACTATCGGGTTTTACGTCTTTTCCGTTTTTTAACTCGTTCAGAGCAGTCCACGTTTTTTTGCTATCTCCTCTATATTTTTCAAAAAGATGATGATAATAATTTTTTTTTTAAAGATTTATTTAGTTTATTACAAGTTATTTGTAGGCTTTTGAATTTATTTAAATTATTATTATTAGGAATCAAAAGAAACTTTTTGTAACTTTTATTTCTTTTTGTGATGAGATTTTTTAACTCAGAAGAGACCCAAGGTTTGATTTTTATTGTTTTTATAATAGTATTTCGATTGGTAACTTGACAGCGTTCACGAAAACATTCCTGAAAAATAATTATAAAAGTTTGGAATGCCTCTTCAATATTTGCGCTCTCATATACGACTTGCCAGTTCACCTGACTGAGACGTTGATTTAGATTGTTGATTCTGTTTGTTGAATAAGAAAATTTTACTGATGGAGCATTTCTTTTTTCAGGAAACATAAACATTTTTTTTGAAAGATTGATTGATGAAAAAACTGGCTGGTGGTCGGAAAGACAGTGAGAAATAACGCCGGAAACCAAGATGTTTTCAGGAATGTTTGTGAAGATGTTGTCAATAATAGATTGTCGATTGCATTCTACTCTTGTCGGAATTGTTATTGTTTGTTGTAAACTGTAGCTGTTCATAAGTTGCAAAAAATTGAACTTCTTGTTGTTGTTGTTACTTTCTGACAGGTCAATGTTGAAATCACCTGCAACTATTATTAATTTGTTTTCATGATTTGCAACCAGCAAAATATCATCTAAACATTCGATGAACGAATTGACATCATAAGTTGGTGGTCGGTATGTCACAATGATTAAAACATTTTTTGTGATAGGTCTGTTTATTATTTCTAGAACGAAAAATTCGAATTCATTTTTTTTACTTGTTATGTCGTCTCGGATTTTGTAATCCAAATTGTTTTTTATGTAAAAGCCGACTCTTCCACCGTGTTTTATTCTTCGGTGCTTACCTTTAAAGACATATCCGTTAATGTCAATCAAATTTTCGTTGCTGTCATTGAGCCAATTTTCAGAAATTGCGAGAACATCAATCTCAAAATTCAAATCTCGCAAGAAATCATAAATGTCATCAAATTTATTCAACAAACTTCTTACGTTTATATGTAGAATATTGAATAAATTTTGATTAAATTGATTTTTAATTATTTTCATTTCAGAGTTAAAATCATTTACATCATAAATCTTACATGTGTTGGCAATATTTTGCTGAGAGTTTTACATACATACATACATACATACATACATACATACATACATACATACATACATACATACATACATACGTACGTACATACGTACGTACGTACGTACGTACATACATACATACATACATACATACATACATACATACATACATACGTACATACATACATACATACATACATACATACATACATACATACATACATACATACATACATACATACATACATACATACATACATACATACATACATACATACATACATACATACATACATACATACATACATATATACATACGAAACGAAACGAAACGAAATTTTATTTGCTCCTCAAAATTAAAGATAATAAATAAGAGACAGGATGAATGTGATCGAGCCTCTAATGGGCTCATCTAGCACAGCCACCTAGACAAATATGTTCAGAGTTTTGTGATTAATATCAAATATTTTTAGTTGTTAGTATGTTAGTTGTTAGTAGGTTAATATCAAATATTGTTAGTTGTTAGTATGTTAATAACAGATAATAAAACAAAAGGTAGTTAACTAAAAAATAATGTTTTATAGATAATTATAATCGCATTAAAAATATCAACAGAAATTGTTTATAGATAGAGAACATAAATTTCATGATGTAAATACATTTCTTATATAATTTATTAAATGTTCAGTGATTTTACAAACATCTCTACATTATTAATAAGGATAATAATTTTAATAATTGTTAATTATTAAAAACGATTTAACTTTTTTTTAAAATCAGTAGCCGATTTCGCCTTATATTGGAAACCACTCTTAATAATGTTATTCCAGGTCCTAGGACCCTTACAGATTACATGCGAATGTAAAATGTTAGTTTTTGATTTATTCGATTGCAAATAATTAGACATCCTATGACTGTTAGCATGTTTAAAATAATTAGCAAACGTATTAGGCAATTGATTGTTAAGCTGCTTATACACAAAAATCAAAGTACGATAAATATTCAATTGATTAAAATTAAGATTATTGGTTGTCGTAAATAACTCCTTGGTATGAGACCTCATCGTTGACGTGGTGATGGTCCTGACGGCCCTTATCATCATAAGTTTAACCGGATCCGTCACTGAAGTAGACGTGCCAGCCCAGACAATGTTGCAATAAATCACGTGTGGCATAAAAAGTGAGTGATACAACAAATTGAGACACTTTTTTTGTGAGGTAGAATTTCACCTTGTTCATCAGACCAGTTGATTTGGCAAGTTTGTTTGCAACACTATTAACGTGATCACGGAACGTTAATTTTTGATCTAGATGAACGCCCAGAAATTTAACTGTTTTATTTTCGTAGATATCGATATTATTTATTTTAATTTTATAAGGTTCTTTGTAGTTTAAATATTGAGTTGGTCCAAAGATTATCATTAGCGTTTTAGAACTATTTAAAGTAAGTTTATCTAGTGAGAACCAAGAGTTAACATGTTTAATTTCTTCTTCTGTATATTTGATGAGCATGTTAATATCTTTTCCTTTGCTGAACACATTTGTATCGTCAGCAAAACAAACATAATTAAAAAGTTTAGAGGCCATCGGTAGATCGTTCACAAACACTATGAATAGCAATGGTCCCAAAATGCTGCCCTGCGGAACGCCTATTTTGTTGATCAATTTACTTGAATTTTTATTGTTCCAGGTAACGAATTGATATCTTGATGAAAGGTAGCTACAAAACCAAGTCAAACTGGAGTCTCTTATACCATAGTGATGAAGTTTGTGTAATAAAATCGGATGGTCAATACAATCAAAAGCTTTTGAAAGATCGAGACATATTCCAATTACATAATTTTTCTTTTCACTTGCGACTCCAATTTTTTGAATCAGTTCCAGTATTGCCATTTCAGTTGAGTGGTTTTTTCGAAAACCAAATTGATGATTAGAAAGAATGTTATTTTTTTCAAAAAATTTGAGCAAACGACTGTGCATCAATTTTTCAATAATCTTCGAAAAAACAGGCAACAAAGATATAGGTCGAAAGATTTTAACCTCTGAGTTACCTCTTTCTTTTGCAATTGGAACAACTTTGGATGTCTTGAAGCACTTAGGAAAGATGCCTTTGTCAAATGATAAGTTGATTAAATATTCAAGAATTGTTGCTGTTGATTTTATTGTTGATATTACTATTTTGGTTGATATTTCATCGTAATCACACGACGTCTTGGGTTTGAAAAGTTTTGTGGTTGAAATGATTTCAATGATGAAACACGGTTACTAAAAAATGAATTTACTGACCCATTTTGAAGATAATTTTTCCATCTTGTGTCTTCTACAAATGATTGCTGCATATCTGAGGCCAGATTGATGAAATAATTATTGAGGATAGTTTCAGGATTATCAATTGGATCATCATTTAAAGTTAATTGAATTGTTGATGTTTTTTTGTTATTTCGTTTCGTTAAAGAATTGATGATTGACCATGTTTTCATGCTGTCGCCATTGCTTTGTTGTAGAAGATTAAAATAATATTGTCTTTTCAACTGGCACTTGATCTTGTTGCATAATTTGCTGCATGATTTGAGTGCTCTAAAGTTGTCTGACGATGTGTACTTTAGATATTTTTTATATAACATTTTCTTCCTTTTTAACATTTGTTTAAATTCTTTAGTTATCCACGGTTTGTTTTTTGTCATCTTCTGAGCCTGTCTTTTAGAGGTCACTGAACAATAAGTTTTATAATGTAACCGAAAGATGTCGATGAAATTTTGGAAGGCCACATCTACATCATCGCAGCTCAGCACACTTGTCCAATCGGCATTACATAAACCTTCATTTAAATTATTTATTCTGTGTGTTGAATAAGAATCTTTTGAAAATGTATCGTCAGCAACTGTCTTATTATTTATTTTTTGATTAGTGCAAGCAAAAAGTGGGATGTGGTCTGATAGGTCGCATAAAATGGTTCCACATTGTATAATATTTTCTGGATGATTTGTAAAAAAATGTCTATAGTGGATTTTTTTGTATTACTGATTCTTGTAGGAACTGTGATCATGGATTTGAGGTTGTAACATGTCACAAGTTGGTTCAATTGAATTTTATTTATACTGCTAACTTCAGGCGATAAGTCAATATTTAGATCCCCCAAAAGATAAACAAATTTATTTTCATTACTAGTTATTTGTAAAACTTGTTCTAATTCTTTAAAATATTGTTTAATTTCGTATATTGGAGGTCGATAACTAACCATCACAATTGAATTTTTAGATTTAAAATTGTTAATGATCTCTATTGCAAACATTTCAAACTTTGGCAAGCCAATGGTATTTAAATCATCGTTTATTTGAAAGGTAGAATCATTACAGACATAGAAACCAACCCCTCCACCGTGTTTGTCATGACGATTTTTGCCTACATATCTATATTCATCCATGCCAACCAAACTTTCAGTACGTTCGTTTAACCAGCTTTCTGTTATCGCAACTACATTGAATTTGATGTGACTGTTTGACAAATAGCTTTCTAATTCATCGGTTTTGTTGACCAAACTTCTTATGTTCAAATGCATTAAGTTGAAAAACATACTGCTATCAAAATCTTTATTTATTAATTTATATTCATCATTCAACGTCTTAAAATTGTCATACCTTTTACATGTAGTTTGCTTGGGGTTTAAATTGTCTTTTTCTTCATAATCACTGCTGTCATCATCATCATCAACATGTTGTTATCCATCTTTTTTTTGTTTGATCGACAATTGTTTCTGGTTTCTTATTGAATTGCCACTCGCGTACTATAATGTGCTGGGGCATTATGTCAGGGTCTTTCATTTTCTTAGAATCAGAGCTATCGATACATACATACATACATACATACATACATACATACATACATACATACATACATACATACATACATACATACATACATACATACATACATACATACATACATACATACATACAGACATACATACATACATTAAAAGTTGAACTCGGAAACGATTGCATGCCTAACCATGGCTTGTTCATCAAAACGGGTTCATACATACATACATACACATACATACATACATACATACATACATACATACATACATACATACATACATACATACATACATACATACATACATACATACAAACATACATACATACACACATACACACATACAGACATACATACATACACACATACACACATACACACATACACACATACATACATACATGCATACATACATACATACAAACATACATACAAACACACACATTCAAACAAAAACAAACAAACCCACATCAATGAATGCAGAGCCAGCCATCCACTCATACAGAAAGTACCTAGAGCGCCTGGAGATGGAATCTGGCTAATAAATGATCGCACGATAATTCCAAACATAAAACAAACGGCCTGCCTAATAATTTTCTAATATAAAGTTTCGTGAGTGGGATGATAGTGGAAATGATCACAACAATGATGAGGATGCTGTTGATGGCGCTTATGATGATGATGTTGGTGATGATGACGACGAAGGTAACGATGAAGATGTTGATAAAAAGAGTAGTGGCGTTGATGATGATGATGCTGATTCTGATGATGACAGTGTAGATGATGATTAAGTTCACGAAGGCGATGATGGAGTGATAAAATAGATGATTTTATGTAAGGAAAATTACAAACATGATGATGACGGCTGTGATGCTTGCAGCGAGGAAGATGATAAAGATAAGGTCTGGTGATGACGATTATTCTTGCTCTGCTAACAGATGTAATGAGAAAAAGATAAAACCGATGATTAGAGTGTTCGTCAAAGACATGGAAAAATAATGACGTTGATGATTAGGATGATAATTAAAACGACACCATTAGGGCAATAACGTAATAAATGTTAGCAGGACGCCTCAAAATATGCGTGCTTATATTTATATATAGCATGAAAATTAATGATATCGATTATTTTTTTTCAATAAAAACAATTTATTTTTAATTCCTTAATGATAAAGATGGCTGATAAAGTCATGATATTTTGAAGGTCACTCATTTATCTCTCTTAATAAAAAGTCTGGATTACGGGAGTCGATGAACTAACTTTTGTCAAACTTTTGTCAATTCCGCCCAGTTTCCAGGCTGTCTATTTTGACAGCTTGGGTAGAATTGATTTTTTTCAGTTTTTCAGTTTTTTCTTTCTATATTTAATTATTGTTTAAATATAGAAAAAATATGATAGTGGAGCAGTCTGACAAGTAGAATGAGTTATGGAGAAGAGTGTTTTTAACATCAGTTCTTGTAGCTTCGACACTGTCATTCGTGCGGCATTTATCTGAGGAGGATTTGAGTCATCGAATATAATAATTTTGGCTGTTTATTTACAAAATTTCTGATCAGTTTGTCTAGTTAATAGCAGCAGACATTTGCCGTTAATGATTTTGGAGGTTCAATAAAGCTGTGGGGATGACACCGATCCAGACCACCTGTCAGTAACCATCAGCTTTTTCCGGTGGAGGTTTCGTTTTGGAAAGTGTTTTGGAGGTTAGCGCAATTACTATCTCAGTAGACAATGTTGCAAACAAAAGTAGATTCAAGTCGACACACTTTTTCCATTACGCAGCAGAATAACAGCCTACGTCACTATCGACCAAAATGTGTTTCTTTAAATTACTTCCAAACACTTTAATTTGCAATTTTGTCTATTGACACAGTAATTGCTCTAAGTTTGTGTTTTAACTCGGGCTATTAATGTTCCCCATAAGAAAAGAAAAGCATCTAGCCAAAAACTTATTAGGTGTTGACAGTAATGCAGGTACGGCTGGCCAGTACAAGAACGTATATATCGATCTTTTGAGAAATACTTAAAAAATTCAATAATATTAATATATCAATCACTTTCCTCAAAATATGTATCACAATATTGTTACTCGATTTAATAAACTATATCCTATTATTACAAACATACATTTTGACTGTTGTCATAATATGTTACGCCCAACACAGACCACCACTCGATATCATAACAAGTACAACACCTTCTATGTGTTTTTGAAAATTACCTAAAAAACACCTTGGTTTGCAATATTGCACGTGTTTAGCTATCGGCAAACAAACTATATAATTTTAATTTAATTAACCATTTTATTTTTAGCCCATTTTAATTTTATAATTAAATTACTTTTAATCTTTATAATTCTGTTTTGTCTCGTTGCTAATTATCGCTCACATCTGCACGAACGCATGTTTTATCAGGATAGAACCTCCATTACAGGATATCCTAAATATATCAGTACTCGATAAAACTTTGTCATTCACTCAATCTTGTCTATTCTTTTTTCTCACCGATCACTTAACTTACTTAATAAGTTTTTTTTTCACTAGTCTATTAATTACTTATATTGATTAATTCTCTTTTGAACCATTACTTTTTTATTTTCCATACTTTTCATGTTTAAACATTTTTTTTCGTTATTTATTTTAGGTTACCATTTTATACTGTTGTTTTGAATACTGTAACAGTTTCTGCGTTTGTCCGATTTTGATTTTTTAAAGAATAATAAAAAAATTTAATTACAGATTGTTTCAAAGTAGACAAAGAAGCCTCGACTATTACAATGAGTTCATTTAAAGAGCAAAATTTTGTCGGAGTGGACATGCATTTGAAGCGGGTTGATGTGATGTACATGCAGTCATGCACTCCCAAAACGGAACATTTGCGCAAATTTTACATAAACGCAATGGTAGATGACAAGCACGAACGCAATTCAAAAAATACTGAGGAGGTAGATGAAAGAAATGAAGACAAGCAAGAAGCAAGGGGAGAAGAAATTTTGTTTAAAAATATGAAACATAATAATAACAAGCATTATGAAAACAGCAAAATTGATTCTTTAAATAATAATAATAGAACGGTTTCAAAACAAATTTTTTATAATTTGAACTTCAATAACTTCCAACGAGATGCATCGACAACAGAAAATGAAATATTATTGTGCAAGGAGCGACACATGAATGAAGAGAGCTATCGTGCAAGCAATGATTTCTATACATGCAGCCAACTAAACTTTAGAGAATCGACTGGCGATGATGATGTGGACGAAAAATGCTCGAATCACACTTGCTACTCCAATGAAATTATTGAGAACGAACTCAACAATATTAACAACAACAATAACATCAGTTATGGTGTCGACATCAAGTCTATCTATATTAACAACGTTTGCCATCCAGATGAACAAACTCTTCGCATATCAAGACCAAACTTGTTATCATTTTCATCATTGTCGTCATCTTCATCACTGACATTGCCTTCATTTACACTCATCGCGTCACCACAATCATTGTCGCCATCTCACTCACCTATACCAGGATATTTCTCGTCATCAACAACGTCACCATTCACAAACAACCTGTCTCAAACACCTAACGTGCATACAAACATTACCAATCATACATTGAAACAAAGAGAGATGAATGTTGAGAAAGAAATTGAAGATGATAAAAATGAGATAGAAAATGGAAAAGATGAAGACGATGAAGACGAGGAGGAAGAAGAAGAGGAAAAAGAAGAGGATAAAAATAAAAAAGAATACAACGATAACAACGACGAAGATGGAAAAAATAAAGAAAACGTAATTGATGATGGTTACAAAGAAGATTTTCTCAATGATAATATTGATGTCTTGGATGTTCGTAGCTGCATGAAAGTAGATAGTGCTTGCGAAGAAGATGATGTTGATGATGACTCCGACTGTTATGACGTTGACATTGATGAAGACGATGACGGTGATAATGAAATTGTTGCTGGAAAGCACCCCCCTGCTGAAGACGTGGGTGAATCCATGCGACCAGTATATTCAAACATCCACAACAGATTCATTCAACATGAGCTCCGTCTTAATTTGAACAGCAACAAAAAATGTTACAAAAAAATTCGAAAAAATTTTGCCAAGTTAAATAACGTCAACAATAATGAATCATACAACTCTAAGATGAAAAACAACAGAAAACATGCTGTTTTTAAAAGTTGCAATCAAGATGTCTTCAGCAGAACAGCCGACGTTATGAATGACAACAATACAAAATCAAGTAACTTGCACATGAAGAGCATACCTGCTAACAATTACATATTAAACAGGAACAGTGATGAAGAACGTGATGATGTCACTCCCCTGTCAATCCGAAGCAAACTCGCTAACTCGATGACGTCAGGTTCACGTGACGATGACGTATCTTCTCATTACTCTCCATGCGAAGTCATTCCATCGTGGCCCTCCATATACAGAACAACAAGAAAGACGCGCGAGATGTTGAATAAGTTGGAGATGATGGTGAGGGCGCCGATGCCTTGGGAGGCTGACGTTGTGAGTGGTCAACATTTTTATGAAAACGTTGCCGGCAATTCTGAATCGACGAGGAGCAACAAAGTTGACAAGTTGAAAAAGTGGATAAGGCAACTAACAAGCCATCTTGCCACCAGACATAACTTTGAAAGAAACAAAATAAATAGAAAATCAACTTTTCCCTTTTATAAAAATAATCGTGAATTCTCAATCAACAGAAATGAAAATAAAAGTTTTATAAGTTTAGAAATGCTAAAGATATCCGAAAACCCCGACAAAACATCTCTTGAAGCGACTTATAGCGACTCCCCTAACAAAAACACACATGTTACAGCTGCAACAACAAACAACAACAGCTGCAGAAACAATGAAGTTACTAATCGAAATTTAAAAAAGAGCTTAACACCAATTAACAAAAAAATATCATTTTGCGAAACCTCTGATGTGAACATGAACACATTTAACCCCGCTACAACTCTGTCAAAACTTCAAAATAGCAACTGCATCGACAATTGTGTAAGTTATGTAAATCGCCAAAACAATATTAAATTGCAAGACGTTCCATTCAAGACATACAACACATTCAACATAGACGCTAACAACAAATTTAACTCTCAAAACATTGAAGAAGCATTAAATTCTCCTCTACTACCTCCACACCCGACGACAAATCCAACACGCCACCACGTTGATATGAATAACAACAGATCATCCTTTATCAACACTATCATCAAGCCGACAAACTATGACTGCTACAATCATGGCGACAAACTTCGTAGAAACCAGATTACTTCTAAATCAAATGCTTCAACGAGTTGGAAGTTTTCAATGCACAAATTTTTATTCAATTTTAACAAGCTGAAAAATCAGAATAACGATGCCTCATGTGATAGAACATTTCTTCGGAAGAATTTAAACGAGAGCTTGCATCGAGCAAAATGTGATGTTGTTGTGGAGTTGGCCGACCTGGCAACAAAAACTAAATCAAACAAGAAAGTCGTCGTCGTGAAAGTTTTTGAAAACAAAGCGTTTGAATAAATATAGCTTCATAATAACATTCCTTTAATCAAAATTTAATATCTACATATAAATGTTTCTATATTGAATTTTGTGTAAAAATTTCTCTTACCTTTTTTTGCATTTCAATCTAGATTACAGTTATCTATTTTTTCAAACAATTGTCAACCCTTGTTTTAGAATAGTTTTTTTTGTTCACAAGTAAATGTTTGATCTAAGAAATTTCATTGCTTTGACCGAACTGTCGAATGTTTCTAAACCTTAACGTTACTGATGTCGTTGATTTTGTTTATTTGCTGCACGATTTTGTTTATTTGCTGCACTTATGCAGTAATATTGACATGCATACAAAAACTAAACGACAAAAACTTATAAAAAAACGTAAACGAAACCACTAAACGCGATTTAATATGTAGAGAAAAAGGCAGAGTACCATTATATAAATCGAGCAAAACAAAACCAATCACAATCAATTAATTCAGAAAAGAAAAAAAATATATAGTTATAACCTTCACAAATATATTCGCTAGAAGAGCAAGTGTCGCTACGGACGCATAGAATTCGAGGAGGAACTAGAAACTTTTGACGGCGAGATATCCAGGATGTCCGAAAAGCGTCGACAAGGCGGGTATATAAAGACATGCGAGACATGGTTGTTGCTGATTAGTTGATATCAGAAAGCAATTGATTGTGTCGAAAGCAATATTTGATATTTGACTCTGCGTTGTATTTTTATTGTATTTGCGATAAATGTTAGTGAAAGCGATAGTTTCTGAACATTAATTTGATAGTTTGTGAACATTAACTTTTATCAGCAAATTTTATTAAAGTTGATTTATTGATTAATCAGGTTAAAAAAATAGTTATCCACTACCGAAAATAGATGAAAACATGGACACGTTGTCCGGTTCACACTGGTCCTCCACGCTTGACTTGAAAGGCGGGTATTGGCAAGTAGAGATGTAGAAAAACGACCGTGAAAAAACGGCAATTTCGATCGGACCAGGCTCGTGCCAATCCACTGTAATGCCGTTTGGACTGTGCATGGCTCCAGCTACGTTTGAGCGACTATTGAAATGTATATTACGAGGTCTCACCTGGAAAACATGTCTTGTCTACTTAGAAGATATTTTTAGAAAAGTCGTTCAACCAGCATGTCGAGAATTTACGAGATACATTTTTGAGACATCGAGCAGCGAACTTAAAGCTGAACGTTAAAAAGTGCAAATGGGAATCAACAGATGGATCGAAACATCGCATGCAGATTGTGGTACCTTGGAATACAATTGCAGAACTTTTTAAAAAAATGCATGGTGGCTCACCAGGAGAACATCTTGGAATTATAAAAACGCTTGACAAAATACGCTTGAGAAGATGTTGAAAGTTTGTGTCGAAAATGTAGTACGTGCTCAGCAGTGAAAGTTTTCAAAAGGAGGTTACGTGGGAAAATGCAAATTTATAATGTTGGTGTGCCCATCGAAAGAATTTTCATTGGCATTGCGGGACCATTTTATGAATCAAATAATGGAAACCGTTGCATTCTGGTTGTAGCGGTAGGATATAGTCATTTTAGCAAGTAACCGGATGTGTATCCGATACCAAATCAGGAAACCTGTGCAGCGCTAAAAAGATTGTAATGAACTGGATCAGTCGGTATGATGTTCCCATGGAGCTGCATTCATACCAAGTTTGAAACTTTAGTCGCAACTGTTTGGTGAGCAGTGTCAATTACTTGGTATAAAGAGGTATCAAAAACAATTCTTCTCTACCCTCAGTTAAATGGGATGGGGAAACGTTTCAACTTAACACTAATTGAATATTTGATCAAAATTGTTGATGAAAACCCAAAAGACTAAGATCGACAAATACCACTGTTTCTCGAAATGCCATCCACACAACTACTGGGAATTTTTTTGGAAGTACTATAAAATACCCCAACTGATATTTTATATCAGTTGGGGTAAAATCGAAAATCGAAAAAATCGAAACGGTATCATCTGAACAGCTTTCTTCTTGCAAAATCACTGAATTTGGTTTGACAACCTTCTTATCAAAAATAACATCTCTTGATCGAAGCATTTTATTTCTTGGTTGAACAAAAATTCAGTAGCCATCGTCACCTTCATATCCAACGAGGGTACCCTTTACAGCTTTAGTATCCATTTTTCGTCGTTTCTGCATAGGAATATGAACATAGGCTCTGCTACCAATGATTCGTAGTTCGTAGATGTGTTATCTTAGACTTCTTGTTGAACCAAAATTCATATGGTGATCTTTTTTTCTACAGAAGATGGTCCAGTTCGGTTGAGTATGTAAGCAGCAGTATTAACTAATTCAGCCCAAAGGGCCTGAGGCAGTTCTTCATGTGTCAGTCTCATGGCTCTTGCTGCTTCAACTAGCGTTCAGTTATCACGTCTTATAAGACTTAACAAAAACAAACTCGTCGTCGACTGGGACAGTTATAACAATATTTTTAATATAAAAAAATATTCAACCAGCATTTTGCCAGTCTTACACGAATTTAAATTTTGAAGAACATCCATCTAACAAACTTACACGAATTTTTCTTAGAAGAGGGGAGATGATGATTTTTTTTAATTTTTTTTTAAATTTTACATTATAATTAAAAATTAGAACACTTATTCATATTTTATATATTTTATTAAATTAAAATTAAAGTTACGCGACGTTTCGAATGCATCTTTTCGTCGTCAGGTAGTTAATTTTAAAAAAAAACAGCACGTCAAGGATATGGAGGAAAAATTTAAATAACGCATATATATTTTAAATAAACTGTATGTTTTAAAAAATTACCAAACTTTTTATTATTGAAAATTTTAAATTGGTTAGCATTAAGTGTCGTGTTATACAATCCATTGTAAACATTTTTTCACTAATGTAAATTTCCAAATTCAATTTAAATAATTTAATTATTTAACTAAAAAAATTTCTAATCCAGCGGATTGTTAAATGAGCTCGGAAAATATTTGTTTAAATTAGGTTTTTAAAAACCAATACACATCTAAAGACTAATAAATTCATTATTTTTCATTTAAATTCTGGAGCTGTCTATTGAAAATCCTAAATTGATAATTTTAAGCAATTCATATCAATGTTCAAATAGTTAACTAAAAAAATTTTGTTTTATTTGAAAGTTCAAATGGTGAACGTTTTATAACTATTTATGCTGCTAAAAAACGCATTTATGAGTAGGATTCATTGGACTTGATTCTGGACAATTGAATGCTTGGGAAAACTCATCAAAATTTTGCAATGTAACCATAACTCTGAAAAATTATAGTAATAAATTTGATAAAAGATCATTAACCAATAATTACCCCAACCTGGCTTCATAAGGAGAATGCAAATATTGCTTAAACTTCTCTTGTCCTTCATCCGTGATTTTTGCACAAAAAGACTTTGTTTTAAGAATGGTCATAAGATTAAACTAACAGTATATAATTTATATATAAGAAAAGTGAACCTGGGCAAAACTAAGGAAAAACAACTGATCTGGAGTATACGGAAGACCAGGTAACATTGCGTTGGCAAAACTACATTTATTGGTCACTTTTCGGTAAACCTGTACGTAACAGATTGCATTCTATAACATCACATTGTATCACAACGCATTATTTTGAAATTTAATTTTTTATTTATGCTTCTTATTCATTACACCATTTTGCCGCCCATCAAAATATATGTATGCAAACCAAGAAAAGTCGGAAACAAAAATATTTGAGACCAGATGACCAAGATCGAGTGCAATGTGTTCAAGTGTAGGAGAATTTAATGTATGTGCACTTAAGCTTGTTTCATTTGTGTTTTGTGTTTTTCTCCAAGCAAATAAGATATAGACAATCACTAGATTGCCCACCACTTGCTTGATCTGACGAGAAAACTCTATACCTGCATCGGTGTAAACAATGAATATTGATTTTTAGAAACTGACGCCGTTTCTGCTTAGTAAAATCCGCAAAAATCTATGGTTGCTAGCGAATTTTTTGATATTCTCTTCAAATTACAAAAAATTTTAAAAGAAATTTTTCAACATCAATATCAGTACCTAGAAAAATCTGGAGTGTTTATATAAAATTGCAGTAATTAAAAATTCATTTTACTTGATACTTTGTTAAATTAGGCAACACTAGTTGGTACGAATGTATTTCTGATCTCGGTGTGATCATAGTAACAATCTCAGTAACAACTTAAATTTATATTAAGTCAGAAATAAAAAAGGAAATTAAATGTTTGGAATTCTAGTCAGGCATCTGTCTACTTCTACAAAACTTTAATTTGGTTTCGCTGAAGTTTTGTGTCCAAGTTTGGTATCCATATAGAAAAGGACTAATAAAAAAAAATGAAAAAGTTTAGAATGGAAAACCAAAAATCGCAAACATTTTTTAAAATTTTGACTACAAACTTAGATTAATAAAATTCTAAATACCATTTTGTTGGTTTCGTTGGACTAAAAGAGACATGATTCTAGTTTATCGGATTGTTCACAATCTGGTGGACACAACGGTTTGCCCAGTATTGAATCATCAATCAGATGTCAACATTTGAAATCATAAGAAATCATAATCTCAGTCATTTTGCAAGAAGAGAATGTAAAAAGCACTTTTTTCTAATCTTGTTGTTTGCGCCTGGAACGTTTTGCAGATGATGTTGATGCACTAACTCTTGCGACTTTCAAAATTATTTGAACAATTCAAAACACTTTGACATGAAATTTTTTACTCTATAAACTTTATTTTATTTAATTTTTCAAAGTATTTTATTTTCCACTACCCAAATGTGTAACAAGATATTCTATTTCAGTTTGGGAAAGGAGCTGTATACCCGAGTATTTATTTTTTCTAATTTATTTTATTTATTTATTTATTCACAAAACCAGAGGGCTAAAAAAACCACTTATCCGGTAAGAAAAATGAAAAAAAATGTTCGAAAAATGAATCGTACGTCTATGAATTAAGTAAAAACATAGGATAATAACAGAGATCGATGCACAATGATCGTAATGAATAATGAAAAAGTTTATAGTCAAACATAGAAGATAACTTCATAACTTAAAAAATGTACTACTGATATTATAATTGGTAAATGATATGACAGTTTTAGCCAACAGAGTTAGTTAGGCATATATGTAAATGTTAAACGTAATTTAACAATAAATCACATTATAATTAAAAATCTATTTAAATCAATAGTGAGTAAATGATTTTTGAAGACAGCAAGTGAAGTTGAAGACACTACGTCTGCCGGCAATGCATTCCACACTCGGATAATCCGGATACAGTAGAAATATTTTGTTACGTTGTCTCCAGCGTTGAAATCTTGCAGTCGACATGGGTGACCGCGAGTTGACAGATAATGTGAAGGGATGAAAAAACCATTTAAATCTGTGTTGATGAGGTTGTGTAGTATTTTGTACAGCAAGCACAAATCAAGAACCAATCTACGCCGCTCAAGTGTTTGTAGTCCTACCGCTTGCAATCTAGACAAATATGGAAGATGACGAATTGACGGAATGAATTTGGTAAATCTTCTCTGAACATTTTCAATCTTGGTTATTTGATATTTGTAGTGCGGATTCCATAGCGGTGAGCAGTATTCAAGTAGAGGACGTACATAACTGCAAAAAGCCTTCACAAGTAGATCCTTACTCTTAGATGTGAAACATTTGACGATTAGAGGCGAAGCCTTGTGAGTGATGTTGTTGATATGCGCATTAAAGTTGAATTTGCTGTCCACTATCACACCAAGATCTCTGAAGTCATTTGTACAACTGAGAAGATGTTGATCTATATAATATTGATGTGGAACTAATGTTGTTTGAATAAAATTGAATAATAAAAATACTTTGCTGTCGTTAAATTTATATATTTATATTGATGTTAAATATTACAAAATTATAATATTAAATATAGTTGAACAGGAATTTTTAAAAGTTTAATTGAGTGTTCATTGAACGAAACAAACGAATAGGTACTACTTGATAAGCTACTTTCAATCCCAAATCATCTGCCGTGTTTTCCACTTGTGTCCTCTTACCGTCCAACTATAAAAAAAATTGAAAAAAAATTTAAAAAGAGGACGAACGTTTAAAAAACCAATTATAAAAAAGAATAAAAACTTCAAACGACATTATCCTCCAATTTTTCTAGATGGATTTACGATGAGACGCGAGGAAATGGAAATGAAAACAAGATACAATCAAATGCTAAAGATATTGTGTTCACAAGTGAAGAAGTTAAAAAATTTTTCAAAACCCAAACCAAATAAATAAAAAGTATTATAAATAAAAGTAATTAAAAAAATTTTTTTCACATATTCCGCAAGTTACTCGCTGCAAATTTTTGTAAATATTTAAAAAAAATTTCACTATAGTTATTTAATAACTAGTTTTATTTATTTACTCATTCAATTAACTTTAATTTAATTAGATCTGTTAAAAATTTGGAAATACAATAATAATATATAATAATATATAAATGGAAGTTTTCAAAAAACTGATTACAAGTTGGAACCAGAGAAAAAAGCAAAAACCATGCTTATTAAAAGCAAATTAAAAATAAAAATATCTGCTAGTAAAAAATATTATTTCAACAGAATTTTAAATATAGATGATAATAATTTGTAACTGCACGAATTAGTAATATGTATTTTATGAAATTTTTCATAAAAGGAGCCATTCAAAAATTATGTCACGCTGAGGAGAAGGAGAGGGGCTTCGTCCAGCGTGACACTGTCTTTAAGCTGCTGCCGAAGTTCCGATGCGTTCCAACATTCCAGGTCTCGTAATGTTCGATATTTAGGCAGAGCAATGCAGCTACCATTTCAGTTTTAGATATTTTAGATATTCTATGCATGAAGTATAAACAAAAAAACAAAGTGGTTGATATACGAAAGTTATATTTTGATTTGTATGAGGCATTTAAGTTGACTCATCCAAACAAAAGTGCACAGTCTCTGCAGTCAGATTACAAATGCGTTTTGGTGTGGCGTGAGAGCTAAAGATAATGTGACTGACTTAGTTCAGAAATATTGTGTGAATTAGGAAATTTGAAGAGGAAGAATACTGCCAACCTGCTGTCATTTTGGTCAAAATTAAGTTATTGGTGTAAGGAAGCATTTTTAATCTGCAAGAAGTTTGGATTGTATTATGCTTCACTGGCCAGCTTGAACGCTCATACGCAAACATGTGGCATAGAACAGACCATACAACGTACAAGACTAGTTAGATTAGCTGCTAGAAGACAGAGAGAGAGGATGGCAATAATAACCTATGACAATAACATGGAAGATGCTGAATAGATTGATGAAGAATTTCTGGATGTAGTTGATAAGTTTTTCTAGTATTTTACAATCACTCAGTGTTTATAGTATTCTTTGTTGCTATTTTACATAAAATTTTTATGGGTCTAACCGTCTAATGGCATCTGATTGTATTCATCCTGGAAATGTTTCACTATTCAAATTAAAATGTGGTCCATAGTGGACCATATCAGCCTCTGATAGACACGTTCACTTTCTAAAAGTATTGTGGTGTAAAAGTCACCTACATTATCGATGTCGGGCTCTTTTGACATTGGTGGAGAGACCCATCAATATTAGGTAATATGTGTGGACCATCACTAAATGGTGAATATCTTCATCAATGTTTTTATAATGTAGACATATTTAGTCTATCCCAATTTTCAAGTTTCTGACGTTTACTGTTAAATTTTAATATTAAACAACAAAAAATAAAAGACATAATTTGTTTGAGTACAGGTTTAAATTTAGACAATGTTGGCAATAATACACTCATTTCATTAGTTACAATGAAGAAACATCTGTAAACCTTGTGGACCGAACTGTAGAATTAGCCATGAACATGAACTGGAACGTTACATATTTATTCTGATTTAAAACTTTGTAATTAGGTCATGATGTTTTGTATAATCTATTAATAATAGAATGGGAAGAGGGGTGGTCGGATGTAACATAATTATCGGGAAGGGGTCAGCTGAGCCTGACAGGATGACAGGGATAGGTTAATAAATGGCGGAAAAAGCATGACATAATTATTGGATAGCTTTAACGTATCATGTTGATAACAATCATGTTAGTACTAGTGGCAAAACATTTTGTCCGTACACAAGCAAAATATAATGTATTTGTCAATTTCTGTGTTAAATGAAGTTTAATTGAACCAAGTTAAAGAAACAAAACACATTATCAAAAACCACGCTCATACAGGTAACACAATTATAATATTTATGCATATTTTACTCGATAGATGTTGATAATTTTGAAAACCATTTAATTGAAACTGTCAAAATCAATTGCACAGATTTTGAACTAACGAATTCTCCAGTCTGGTTGATGTAGTAGCTGTTGTACTTGTGCATCAAACAATTGGTCTTGTTCAAATACATTGCTTCACTCTCGTTACTCCACCAGTTTCTCAAGTTTCCATGTTTATCATATCTTTTAGCTTTACGATTAAAATTAAAAATTAAAAATTATCAATTATTATTAATTCAAGATTTAAAACCATTAAGATCGAACGCATGGCTCATCTCATGTCCAATGATATTTCCGAGTGCACCATAGTTTATCGACCTAAAATTTAAAAAAAAAATATAAAAAAATCAGCAACAACTTAAAAAAAATTATTTAAAAAAAAATTCAGTTACTTTGGTCTTGTCTTGCTGATGAATGGAGGTTGCAAAAAAGTTGGCGTGATAACTGAAAAAAATGTGAGCGTTGTGTTTGCGTGTTCGTCTTAGAATTAAAAAAACAAATTACTAACTGATTTCATTTGTGGCTAAGGAATAAAAGGCATTCACTGTGAGAATATTAACGGGCCATCTATGAAAAAATGAATAATTATTTAATTATATGATCAGTTTCTTCATCCTTTTATTTGAAAACAAAAAAGTTATTTTTTGTGGTAAGAATCAACCCAGCAATTGATGCTTTTCTCTGGTTGACTCCGATATTAAATGATACAATTGTCTATGTCAAAACAACAAAATAAGGCAATTATATATGAATATATAAATACATACATACATACAGACACATACATACATACGATATTTATTCCAAAAAAATGTAGCCAGGATGACTGTGATAAAGCTCCAAGAGAGCACAGCCACCTGAACCCAAATGTGAACAAATTAACGTATCTTAAACAGAAAATAATGAAACATTTTAATTAAATAAAACAGTATCGCTTTTTTACAGATTTCTTCAGTCATTAAAATTCAACAAAAACAATTTTAAATTCTCATTGAATATAGCAAGTGGTGTTTCATTGCAGAAGTCATGTTTTAAATGTCATTCCAAATCCTTGGTCCTCTACATACATACATGCATACACATATATATATATATATATTTTTATTTTATTTACTAAAAAAAAATATTATATTATGTAAACATTGGAGTTGCTCCACTTATCGAGCCGAAATCGAAATGCATAGATTTGCTAATGTTTAAGTGGTGTGATTATCTGTATATAGGAATAGTAGAAGGCAGAAAATATATGCTTGAATTAAGCAAATTGCAAATTTAAATACAATATATCCAGAAGAGATTAGTTTTAATATGACAGAGTTGAATATAGATGATGATATGGCTAGAGCTAGATAGGTTCCTAAGAGCCTTAATACAATATGCCCAGAGATTTTAAAAACAACTCTTTTATTTATGGGCAACCAATGCAAATCACTCAGGATCGGTGTGTCATGCATGATCATACCATCGACATCCAGCCGCAATCCAAGCAGTACGGTTTTGTATCGATTGCAGAATTTTGATGGATCTAGCCGGGAGTCCATAAAATAAACTATTGCGGTAATCGACACGTTAGTGCACCATATATATATATATATATATATATATATATATATATATATATATATATATATATGGGTAAAAGCTTGTTAAGCGCACTTGAGCAATATTTTTTTATAACACCATTACATAGCTTCCAAATGTAGCATTCATGAAATTTACGAAATATACAAGCCTTGTTACCAGTCTTTAAACAACTTTAAAATTCAATTCAATAAAATTAAATATAAAATAGATTTTCAAGTTCAGTATAATAAAATACTTTGATTTGTCTGCTGGCTTAGTTAGGGATTCAATCTCTTTTTTAGAAGTGAAAGTCAAAACCTTCAACATGTTTTTGGTGTATTTATTTTCTTCCATTATAATCTTCAATAAAATCAAACAAAAATTTATGTATTATCGTTAATAATAATTTATTGTTAATTAATATCTAATTTAAATTAAATTTCAGCCAGAGTCTTTTATTACAAATGTTAGATAAAGACTTGAAAAAATAATATTAATGATAGTTAGACTGGCAGATGCACTTAAACGTTGAAAAAGTGCTGTGTGCATCTCGGCAAAAAAATCAACAAGCTTAACTGACACCATGTGGAAATGAACTTGAGTCAGCTACGAAAGAACTTGATTTAGGAAATTGTAAGCCATCAAGACAGTGTCAAAAAGCTTCTAAAAAGGCCAATCAAATGCTTGAGACCATTAAAAAAACAATTTCAAGCAGGGAACAATTTGTAATAACAAGGTTATACAAATTCTTTTTAAGACCACACTTAGACTACTGCGTGAAGTTTTTGCGTCCTTATTTTGAAAAAAACAAAACATTTCTTGAGAAAGTCCAAAGAATGGCTTACAAAGTTGATCACAGGACTAAGACATCTGCGATACAAAGATAGACTTGATAAATGTGGTCTAACAACCCTGGAAACCAGCAGAACAAAAATAGTTTTGATCCAAACTTACAAAATTATTACGTACAAAATACATTTATTGACTAAAAGATATTTTAAATTGTCTCATAACAAATAGACAACTAGTCATTAACTGAAGCTTTTCAAAGAAAGAACTGGGCCAATGAAATGTAACATCTTCAGCAACAGAGTTGTTAATCAAAGGAACGGCTAAATAATGATGCAGTGTCAGCAGAATCTACAAATTATATTAAAAGCAAATTGGCCAAATTAAAATACAAACTGTAGTGGCTCTAAACAGATGATTATTTTTGAGTCAATTTAACTTCTACTATGCTATATTATGTTATGCTATGTTATGCTATGCTGTACAATGCTATGTTATGTTATATTAGGTTATGATGTGATGTTATATTATGTTATAATGTGTTATGTTATGTTAGTTTGAAACTAACACATGTTTTTAAAGTGTTACAAAGTTATTCGACTAAGAAATGACAGAAAATTTAATTCTCAGTAAAAAAAAGTTAACAGGATAATGAGCAAGTAAAACATTGAGAAAATTGAGGATAAAGTTGAAGTCCTTAATATTTATTGGCAGTTATCAATTCAAAAATTTGTGTACTTACCTCTTTAAAACTTGATTCAAGATTGGTGTTGTTGAAAATTTCATTAGGATAACCAATTTTTGCTTTCATTCTTCTCACCTGAAAAAACATCTCAGTCATGGCTGGTTTTAAAATTGTTTATCATCATGTATAAAAGTACTTTTTCGATAGCTTCATCTCGGGTGGATTCATCCATCCAATCGCTTTTTTTGAGAAACTCAACATATTCGTATTTAAAATTTGCAAACATTTTTGTCACCTGTTATTGTTAACATGCATGGTTATTATGGTCTCATAGAGTGGAATAATTTAACGAACCAGCAGTTTACTTTGTCTGTCAAAAAAGTTGTCCACATACAACCTGCTGGCGACGAGATCAAACAACTCCACTGTTTGATCGACACACTGGTGTTCCAGTGGCTTCGGTTTGTTCAAGCCCTTGGAGCGTTAATAAAACCAAATATTTATAAATGTTGAAATAGAATGAAATTATTGAAAAATTAAATTTTTCAAAAAATTTTGGTCAGAAAATATAATTCTGAAATTTTTACCAAAATTATTTTAAAGAAAGCATCGAATTCATCTGCTATTCTTTCAGGGAAAAAAAGATGATTGCCTAATTTATTTATTAACTTCCAAATGACAAAATTGGCCAAGGTTCTGTAGGAAAATAAAAAAAAAATAACATTATTTTTTAGTCAAAACCATGGTTACAGTGTCACTCATTGATTTGAAAGAAATCATGCTGATACGAACACATTTTGTTGTTTTTATTTTGTAAATTTATTCTAACACTGCTAGTTAAGATAAATTTTTATGTTTCAAATGAACCAAAATATGTCTCGTTCTAATATTTAAATGAACTTCCTCCAGCTTTAATAATTACAACATTTTATTTTAACACGTTATTTCACTTTTAATGTTGTTTCAACAATTATAAGTGTTATTATACGACTTGTTATATATTAATAGTTAGCATGCCATAAGTTTTGACGCAGACATAAATTCTAATCCTCACCACATATCATATTTGTAAAATTTCTCAGCGAATTTTATGTACACTATAATTTAGATGATATTTTAATGGCGTAACGGCTAAGTGTGTTTGTTTTTGCATTGCAGTGACTGGGTTCTAATGCAAGCAACCCCGCCTATCATGTACAATGTGCAAAATGCGCGGTTTCACGTAGACAGTGTTCGTCGCAGATAGCTCTGAATGATACATAAAGAATGCAACAATATTATTATCAAATTTGCAACCAATTAAAATTAAATTGAAAAACCTTTTGGAAGTTCTATGAACAATATCCGCCATTTTTGAAAAATAATCCATTGAAAAAGTTCCAACAACAGAATCATTCTTGAAATAATTTGGCGCAATGTTTCCTAAATATAATTTCCAATTGAACTGCAAGACGTTTTGTTGGCAACATTAAATATAATTGAAGTTTCTATTTATTGAATAAATCAGACTGATTCTTCCATAATAAATTAAAAACGGAATTTACTTCAGTCGATATATCATCAAAATGTTGATGTTTTATATATTTGAAAGGCTGCTGAAGAATTTTGTGATATTCTGTTGTTATCTGTTTCAATATGAAACAAAATTATTGAAAAATTAGTTGAAATTTGTAATACCAAACGTAAAAACCTGAGCAAGATTTTTTTCAAAGCCAAACACTTCCTTCATGCCATTTGCAACATCAGTCCTGTTATCACTGAAGTGTTTCATCACATTGACCATCAATCTCATATACGCATCGCGCTCCTTTGCTTTACTGTCATCGTAATATATTTCTTTGTCTAAATCTGGAGTTTTTTCCTCAATCTGTGAAAAAGTTAGTGTCGGTCAAAAAACATGTCATTCTATTTGAGTATAGATGATCCTGGTCACATGGTCTCGAACTTGTAACGTGCACCTAATCCACTATCGTTGTTACTATCTCGTTCATGTAGTGACTACTATAAACGTGATAGTAATAGTTGCGTATCCATACATTTAAGATATGCTAATAGGATAACATTTTAAAAATAAATTACATTGACGATATTCATGCACGAATCCCATAAAAGTTTAAAGTTTAAATTTGTCCATGTTAGAAAGTTGTGTAGCATTTTCACACTACAATTTAATGTACATATTTCTAAAAACATAACACAAAAACCCACCGACAAAACTCATCATCAATGCTAATAATGTTTTTTATACATTCGAAAAAGTCACTTTGATTTTGTTTTTGGCTTTTTATACATTTCGAAACTTTGTACTAACCTTTTTTTAACTCTAATTTTTTGTTTTTTTGTCTATGAAATCAATTTGCCTGCTTATGTTAGAAACTTTAACTCGCTCTGTTTGTTTTAAAAGTCTGTTTATTTAGTTAAATATCTATTACTATTGTCTTCCTTATATGAAAGTCTATAAAAATATGGACATTATTATTTTTACTACTAGTAGTAAAAGTATCAGTATTATTTTATTATGAGCATTTATTTTTAGCTTTTAAATAAACATTTTCAAAAGTGCTTGAAAAGTTCAAAACCTGATAAACTCTTTTATTTCTGATAGTTTATGGCTTAACGACTTTTGAATTGTTGTTGCTGCATAGTTTTCCTTTCAGGTAGTTTCACTAGCAATCAAATTGGGAAATGTTCTACCTACAAGAATACGAAATGTAGTCGATGATTGATCCTTGTCATTTTCATCATGGTATTACTTTTACAAACAAAGTTGAAGCAAAATATTGCCTTTGTCTATGTTTTCAATTGCGGACGCATCACATTTCTTCAAATTACTAATTAGATAAAAACTTTAATGTCTTATTTTGTATTCCGATATTTTAAAATTTTTTGATGAACGGGAATCAATTACAACTTTTGATAAAAGAGTATTTCCCTAGGACAACTACGGAAAAGTTATCCGTTTTTGTTTCAATGTAAGTTATAGCGATTTCTTGAAGTTTCGAAAATTTTTGACAAATATTCTCTGAAACATTTGCTAGTGTCTGATTGGCTATAATTTTTGAACCACATGCAAGGACATGATCAGGCAAACTGATTTTACTGCCAGTTGTAATTATAATTCGGGGCTCGTCAAATGAGCTGTTGAAAATTTTTCTTAATTTTATCCAACATCTCGCCATGCTTTTCAAAATAAAGCAAAAATTCCTGCTTGCGTTTGCAATTTGCATATTAAATAGTTCACCAAAAATCGGTTTTCTGTTAGTGCGCGTAAATTAAGGCAGCCCACTTGACAGTAGTTCAGCTTCTTGAAATAGTATTCTATTATTTTCTAACTACTTTTGGTCCTAATTCAATTAAATCTAATAATGATTCACCAAAAAATGAATCTAATAACGATTTAAAAATGTTAATGTTATCAGCGTTGACGGCATCAGAAGGAAGCCTGTTCCAGTCGTCTACCACACGGTATGAGAAGCAAAATTTACGACAATCTTTATGACATGGTCCTGTAGTCAGTTTCCAGTTGTGTCCTCTCGTACGATCGTCGGACGAAAATAGTAGTGTTGGACTAGCCTTGACAGAAACCTCGCCACGTAACATTCTGAACAGCAAATAAGATCCGCTCTGCGACGACGGTACGCGAGTGAAGGCAGCTTAAGTTTCTTTAATCTGTCAATATAAGAAAGAGACCTACAGGAATTAACCAAACGTGTTGCTCTTTTTTGGATTTTTTCAATTTCTAAAATTAAACAAATTTTGTAAGGTTTCCATGCTTGAACACCATATTCCAACTGAGACCTCACCAACGACTTATACAACAAGACAAAAGCTTCTTCTGATAAATTCTTGAAGTTTCTAGCAACAATCCCCAACATGGAGTTAGCTTTATGAACAATTTTCAAGATTTGGCTTTTGAACCTAAGCTTGGCATCAAAGATCACTCCGAGGTCTTGTATCTCATCAACCTCTGGCAAACGAAAGGGCAGACCGTTGCAGTCTACAATAGTGAGTGGTGTACCGGAATTGTTGCAACCAAACCTTAACATTTGGCATTTATTGACATTTATATTTAACTTCCATTTACTAAACCAATCAACCATTTTTATAATATCCTGAGAAAAGATGATTTTATCTTCGTCACTTTTTATTACCTTGAAAATTTTTGAGTCGTCTGCAAATAGCAGAACATTGTCACAAACAGAGGATAAATCGTTTATATAAACTAGAAACAATAGCGGACTCAGAACCCCACCTTGGGGAACCCCACTTAAAACTGGTCTCTGATCCGATAAAGTACCATCAAGCTTTACTTGAAACGACCTACCACTGATATAGTTCTGAATCCAATTTAGTAGCTTGTTGTTAATACCGTACTGTTTGAGCTTGAATAGTAACCGGCTGTGTGAAACATTGTCAAACGCTTTTCCAGATCCATATAAACCACATCAACCTCATAACCATGATCCAATCCCTCAGTAATGATCTCCAAAAACCTCAAAAGTTGCAAGACTGCTGAACGACCTGATATAAATCCAAACTGGGCATTGGAAAATAAATCATTCTCCATGAAATAATTCATAATGTGATCTTTTATCATAGATTCCAGAATCTTGCAACAAATTAAAGTTAATGCGATCGGACGATAATTTTGAGCCAGATCCTTACGGCCTCTTTTATGAAGAGGAACTACATGACTAAGCTTCCAATCCTGCCTTCATCAACTGAACGATGGAATAGTCTAGTTAAATGGGAGCAGATTGACTTCCTTAATTCCCATAGAACTCGTGGGTGTATATCATCCGGACCTGCTGATTTGCTTGTATTTGCATTTCAAGTTTTGATAATACCATGCTTTCGTCAATAAGCAAATCAGCCATTGGGGATAATACATCAGTGGAGTCAAAATAAAAAGAAGTATCATTTTCATCAAAAGAAGTATCCTCTCTGTACACAGAGTAGAAAAAGTTACCAAATACATCAGCTTTCATCTTAGAATCAGTTATCACCCTTCCATCCTCAGTCAATGGACTAGCAACCTCATCACATCTGGTTACTTTTTTCACGTGATTCCAAAACAGTTTAGGATTGGTTTTATATGCACGAGCAATTTTTTCTTGCGACTGTAATTTCATCAACTTTGTATGTTTTTTAATTTTGTCTCTGATTGTTCAGAATTCTTGAATTTTATCTTCTCCATATCTATAAATCAACCTCCAAATTACATGCTTTTGCTTTATCAAAACTTTTAAATCATTGGTCATTTTAAATTTGAAATCAACGTTTCTTCTTTTCTTTGGAACAAATTCATTAGTGCCACAACTCAGTTTATCTTTAAAAATCTTCCAGTCATCCTAGACATTTCTATCCTCTGTAAACACATCACTGATGGTAACAGAGCCGACTTCAAACCATTGTAATCGCCTAGATCGAAGCAAAACTTTTTCAAGTTCATATCTGTTAAACGTCCAAAACCAGCAATCATAAATTCAACCACGGAGTGATCACTGCTTCCAAGAGGTGAATAAAATTTCACGTTTTTAACAAAATCTTGTGGTGAAATCACTAAATCCAATATATTTGCAGACTGACCAAATCTAAATCTTGTTGGCTGGTTAATGTGTTGTAACAAAAATTTATTTTTAAGGATATCTAAAAATTTGTTTTCAAATTTCTCTTCACCTCCACCGCAACTGTACGTATCTCAGTCTATTTCAGGTAAATTGAAATCCCCAAACATTAAAAAATCACCTGGCAATGCTAGACCATCATTAATCAGTGTTAATAGGTGAATGCTATTTTCAACACTGGATGTGGGGCTTCTGTATACAAACAGAATATTTAAAAATCTACCAGAAATGCAAACCTTCACTGTCATATATTCTTTGAATTCTGAAACCATACCAACTTCTGAAACCAACAAAGACTTTTTAAAAAACAGCAAAAGTCCCCTTCTACCAACATCAGAAAATCCAGATGCCAAACTTGAGTACCCCTGCAAATTGTATTCAGACAAAACTCTATTATTTTTAAAATTTTTGGGATTCATCTCCATTAAGGCAATCAGATCAGGTGAACATTTTAAACTTCCCAACAAGGATTGTAAATCTCCAAACTTATTAGACAAAGTATCTACATTGGACATCATAATTCTTAAATGTTTCAAATTTCTCTGACTTAAATTTTTTGTATCTCTAAATTTTGCTTTCTAACAGCAACCACATAAAAATCACCTGGTTTTCCTTTGAGCCTGAATGACCATTTTGTTATGTCCTCTTTGGCACTTATTTCTTTCCTTTTTTCTTCCAAAAGTTTTCTTTTGTTACTTCTTTCTTCCTTGGAAAGATCATGATTGACGATTACTTTGTTAAAAATTGCTGATTTTTTGAGTTTGTAACAATTTGCAAGCAGCAAATTTTTGGTATTTATGTTTGCAAACTGAATCAAAACTGGTCTAGATTTTTGATCATCTTCCATTTTTCTGCCCAGTCTAGAAATTTCAATTCCCTCTGTTTCTAAATCAATCTCTGATATTTCTTTCAATAAATTTTTAACAACCTCTTTCGTGTTAACCCCTTTTTCTTGCAAATTATATAGGATCACACTATTTCTCCTCTTTTCTCTGTCATTTAGAAATTCAATTTTAGATGAGGTATCAACAATTGTTTTTTGTACATACCTGTTTGCCATCTAATGACAACTTATCAACTTTTCCTTTAACCGCATCTGAATATTTTTTTATTTCCTACTCACTCTGTTCAACTCTTGTCTTGGCAACTTTTTCATTCTCCTCCAGAATCTTCATGGAAGAGTATGAAAAATTATCCATCTTCATCCTAAATTCATTGAAATTACTATTTTGTAGGCCAATGGCATCATCCAAGGACTTCAGTTTAGAGATGATAACTTGAGTCTGGGTTGACAACTCAGCATTCAAAAATGCCAGATTTGTTGCTAAATTTGAATCTAGATTTCCTGGTTTTTCCTTTATAATAAGCTGGTGCAGTTTATCTTTGTTGCATTAAAGACACTCTTCACAAAGCTTCAATCCGAAATCTTCCGTGGTCTTTAATTCCGAACCCATTTCTTTAGTCTTTTTTTTGAACCCATGTAAACAGAACAAAAATTTAATTTATTTAATTAATATCACAGTACACTTTGTTTAAAATAAGAAATTTAAGCAAAATTATCGAATTTTTTACAACGAGCGAAAATATCACGACGTAAACCATAGAATTCTGATGAAGAACCCAGGCAATATGGTTTTGTGAAGGGGAAATCAACAACTCTCCAGTTGTTGAAATTGATGGATTGTTGGACTGGTGCAGTTGATAATTGTTTGGATGTTGATGTTATTTACACAGACTTTACTAAAGCTTTTGATAGAGTGCCACATGTGTTATTGATTAATAAGTTGCGTGGTTATGGTGTGAATGAGTGTTTGGTTGAATGGATTAAAGAGTATTTGTGTGGTAGAACTTTTAGTGTGAGAGTGAATAATTGTTTATCTAAAAGGTTTGAAGTTGGTAGTGGAGTGCCTCAAGAAAGTTTATTAGGTCCGGCTTTGTTTATTGTGTATGTGAATGACATGTTTGATATTGTGAAAGATAGTTCGTTCAAATGTATTTGTATGCTGATGGTGTTAAAATGTTCAATTTTATAAAATGTGTGGATGATAGAATAGTGCTACAAAAACATCTTGATAAATTGTATGATTGGTGTATGTTATGGAAAATCGATTTGGTTACTGAAAAGTGTGCCGCTATAAAATTTGGTCATTCATGTTTAGATAATAATTGGTGTTATACTATTAATAATTCTAACTTGGATTTTTGTGGTGAAATAAACGATTTTGGGGTTTTGTTTGAACGTTCACTGAGCTTCTCTAAGTTCTCATCATGTCATTAATAAATGTTTTGTTCTTCTAGGATTGTAATACAGAAACTAAAAATTTAACTAAAGAGTCATATATTTTGATTTATAAATCTTTAATTAGGTTAATATGGTGTTAGTGTATAGTCTCCTTGGAAAATAAAGGAAATTGACAAATTGGAAAGGGTTCAGAAACGGGCAACCAAGATGGTAAGGGATTGCAAAGTTCTTTGTTACTCGGATCGATTGAAGTTTCTTGGCTTGCCAGCTTTAAGATTTAGAAGAGTTCGTGGAGACATATTAATGATTTTCAACATTGCAAAGGGCATGGTAGATAGAGATTCCTCACCAGTTTTGTGTTTTGATGCGGACCCACGTACCAGAAGGCATCGCTATAGAATACATGTTCAAAAGTTCCATACAAATACAAGAAAGTATTCGTTTTTAACAGGGAGATCTCTATTTGGAACAATTTACCGTTATGCGTTGTTGAATCAGATACTGTTTCCAACTTCAAGAAGAATTTTGGCTTATATATGGCCAACAAAGATTTTCTCTATGATCATAAAATTGACATTGTTGTTTGATTGCTTTTTGTTGTCTTTTAATGCTATTTTGGAATAGGCATATATAACTTACGGTTAAGCCCATTATCTATTTATATTTATTTATATTTATTTTATTTAAAGCGTAAAATATTTGATCCAATACATTCGCTAGACAGTTTGCTGACATGAAGCAAAAAAGCTCAACAATCTAACATTTTTAGCTATCTTGTATTTCGACAACCACAATTTCTGGTGGCTATATCTATATAAATTTTCAATTTTAATATTCTTTCTTTTTGTTTTTTTATCGTTTAATTTTTCATTTAATTTAGAAATTAAACAATTAAATAGGTATATAGAGTTATGCTTTGCATCTTTTCAAAACTAACAGATGTTATTTTACAAAATGAACAAAATAACAAATTGAATTTAAAAATAAATAAAACAATTTTCAGAGTTTTAGACAAAGTTATCAATAATTGAAATTGTTGAGGATTTGTTATAACTTAATATGTTTCCATAAAGAACTGTTTATGGATATTTACATAAAATCATTCTAAAGGCATTTGTTCAGTATTGACTTTTTTAGACTTATATTCAAGCAAGAAAATATTTATTTACACAAATATATGGACCGACCCAAGTACTGCTAAAAGTTTGGCTAATATATTTTTCAACAGAGATCATAGAAATAATATAGTTGCAAAATGACAATACCGGTCTCTAACTTTAAAAATAAAACACATTTTTTTTAAACTTAAAATTCAACTACGTAGAATGTTTACAAGCCGCAGCAAAGAAAAGGTAGGAGAATCGGGACGCATATTACCCACTAAGCCTGATTAAGCATTTCCCTTTTAACGAATGATAAATACGGTTATCGTTTAATTTTTTTCAGTTATAAAATTGTATCAGATAAACAAACAAAAAAGATACCTCAAGAATGTTGTTGCTAGAATTATTCTTATCAAAATTCACAAAAGTTTCGATCAGGATATTGTAGCCAAGTTCATGCCTGATTTTTCCAATGACACCTTCCAAGACCAAACCAGTTCCATTCCAATTCTCGTCCAAAGCTGGACATCTACCAAAAGATTTGATAAGTTCAATGACTGGTTCAATTCCTTCAGTATCAATTTGGCCTAATGGTGAATTTGTTATTATTAAGTAAAAATCTAATAATCTATTTTTTAGTTAGCATTATATTAAAAATAATAGTTATATGCCTATTTACTTTAACTTTCAGGAGGGGCATTTTGAAATTTTTCTACAAAAAATAATGTCTAATCAAAAATTATTAAAACAAATGAGCAAAATTACATGAAATATAAACGAAATATTTTGGTTAAAATTATCAATTTAGCCAAAATATATCTTAGTCAATGAATACTTGATTTAGAAATAAAAACAAACTAGTGGTCTTTGGTGTTTGGACGCCTAAATGAACATAATTTTTGTTTAAAGGCAACAAACTCAAACTATGTAAACAACTATTTCCTGGTTTTAATAATATTTTTAAATTAATTAAAATTTCGAGTTAAATTAATTAAATTAAATTGTAATAAGTTAAATTTTTGCTAATAAATCTTTAAAGATGTCACCAAAATGGGATTTTGAAGAATGGAAAAAAAGGTTTTTGAAACACTGGTGAAGAAAGTAGAAATCTTGGAAAACGAGATTTCAAATCTGAAAAAAAAATGTCCAATTAGAATCGAAAACGGGCGATTTGGATTCCATATCATCGCTCGTAACATGCGAAAATTTGGCGTCAAAAAAAAATTTACAACTTGAATCAAAAATTGATGAGCGAGAGAACAAAGAAAAGACAAAATGATAGACAGAGAAACCTCAAAAAAGACAGATAAGTAGTTAAAAATGACAAGAAAAAAAGAAAAAAGTGAAGAGGAAGTTAATGTTGTGAATGCAATTGTTGCCGTAAATAAAGATAAAGAAAAAAGGGAAAAAATCGTAGTAATTATTGCTATACCTCTTCGAAAGAGAGTAACAATGAAAACAGAAAGTTTCAAGACATGGCAACTGTAGAAGATGTTTGTAGTGAGTTGAATGTTGACAAAGTTAACATTTTGAATATATTGTTCGATTCAAGCCTAAATCAAATGAGGTAACAACCTCTGTTTTAGATGGGTTTAAAAATAAAACAGTGCTAAAAGAAGTCATCTAAATGGCAAGAAATAAGTTAAAGAATTCTGAGAAATTTAAAAAAATCTTAATCTCACCAGATCTGAATGAATCAGAAAGAAAGTTATCCAAAGAGCTAATTAAAGAAAGAGATGAAAAAAATGAAGAGTTAAATAAAAGTAACCAAACTGAATAATCCCTTTCGATATGGGATTTGAGGAAACAAAGTTGTTGCAATATACAACAACAACAAACAAGTCTAAAACGAAAGAAAAGAGCAAGTATTTTTATGATGATAAAGTGGAATGAAGAAAATATTGGAATTGTCACAACTCCAAATGAATCAGCTGAGTTATTCATGAAATGCTTAGACAACTACTTCATTTATCAAATTGTTATGACACCTACTTTTCAGAAGGAATCAGGTTTTTTAACAAATGTTCTTGATTTAATTTTATCTTATCATGTAATAGAGTTTATATGTTGCAAAATTCACCACCGTTGGGAAATATTGAACATGGTCGGTCGTCATATACTAGAATTTAGATATAGCTATAGTGATTCAAACTCAAAGCACAGAATACATGTGAAAAAAATTTTATATCAGAAAGGCAATTATGTAGATTTAAATAAATTTATTATTAATATAGATTGGGATTTATTATTCAAAAATAAAAATGTAGATGAATGTTACAGTAAATGGTTAGAATTATACAATGAGGGTTGCAACAAATATGTTTCAAAATTAAAAACAGACAAATGTAATAAAAATAGAAAACATCTTTGAATAACAAGAGAATTGAAAAATATGAGCAGAAAAAAGAATTTGTGGTATAAATGCAAGAGGAATCGGTTTAGTGATCATGTTAAAGTCCTAGAATATAAAGCCATTAATGAAGAAATAAAAAAATTGGTAAGAAAATGTATAAGGGATTTAGAACAAAATTTAGCAAGAGATGCAAAAAACATCCTAAAAAAATATATGCCTATATGAATGGAAAAATAGTCATTCGAGACACCATAAAAGCTATAAAAAATTTTGATGGTTCTGTAATAACAATTGGAAATGCAATATCAAATATTTTGAACAATTATTTCAGCTCTATCTCTATTTTTACAATAAAAAATAAAAATAATTTTTCTATTTCTCTATCAAAAACAAATGCTATATGCATGTCACAACCAATAGCCAGGAGCTTATCATCAATATTTTTCTCTTTCAGCCACTCAACAATGTTATTTGCATTTATCTCCGCTGGTTTCTTGGACTCTGTAGCTTTCCAGGAACAAAATGCCACAAATATTTTTCTCCTGGTTCACTGCATATTGAATAGTGCTTCTCCTTTACCATACCTGGACATTTCTTGGAAGAACCAACAACGTCAAGCATCACCTTTGTGTCATCCCTTCTTCCATCAAAGAGTAAACAGCTAATGGCATGCTCTCTTATTTCACTTTCAAACTTAACATTGAATTCTTTAATCAACTTTTGCTGAGCCCTTTTAACTTTATTATGATCAATTATAAGATGTTTGTCTTTATCAGTGATGAGGCCAGCATCAATCCAAGCAGCAGTTGCTATTTCAGCTGTCTCTCTTAATCCAGTGTGATGTCTCATACTGGCTAGTGCAACGTTTCTTATATCTGAGTATTGTACACTTCAGTCATCTCACTGTTCTTCTTTTGAACTTTGTTCTCTACATTTGATTCAGATTTCTCAGAGTCATCACTGTCCTCACCAGAAATAAACTTAAGCTACTAAGTTTTCTTCTTTCTCTTTCCTGGCATTTTCTTTTAGTTTCCTAGCTCTTTTCTGTTCAGAAAGGCTTCTGATTTCTTGTCTCTGAAGTTTTGCTTCTTGCCTTCTTGTCTCTGGCACATCTTTGTTCGCAATCATGTGAATGCTGATGCTTCCTTGCTTAGCTTTCTGCGCTTTAATAAACATCAATTCGATCACTGGAATCTTCTGATCTCTTGCGCAATTACAATTTATGTGTACTTTTTGAAAACATTCAGGATTATTACATCCATATTCAGAACACAGAACAATTGGACACTTACAATGAAGAATGTCGAAGAGTTGGTCAAGACCTTCGGTAAACTTTTCTTTTTTGTCAAGCGTTCCTCTACCAAGTGACACATCAGTAGCTTTATTTCACAAATTAACGATTCTTTCCTGGATTGTTACTTCATGAATAACAACAGGATATTTAAACTTAAAATTTGCTTTGGTCCACTGATAAAAGAGGGCAGTCATAATATCTTTGTCTTGTTCTTTTTTGGTATAATTTTTTTGTCCTTCTCGCTCAACTGCTTTAGCAGAATACCGTATCTTAATAAATCTCTCACAGTTGGTAACTCTGAGGTAATGATCTGCCTGCCAGACCCTATATAATGACTAAGATGAGTGGAGGTCTTTCCTCTGGTTTCAATAGATGCAGCCATAATCAGAATCAAAATAACAATGATAGTAGTTCTTTAATTATTTGCAATATCTGAAAAACATAAAAACAAGTTAACAACATTTTATGTGCGTTAATTGTGGTCTAATTTAATAACATACAATATTAGGTAAAACTGCACAATCTGATTAAAGAGATGCACTTCAAGCTTGACAAATGCTGCTTTATGAATTTTTCATGATTTATAGCATAACTAACAATGGAGGTACACTCAACTTAAAGTCATGTTACCCGCTCTCTCGTAAATAATGTAGTATATTTGTAAAACTTTCACTCAAAATTTACCAAGCTTAAAGTGCATCCATTCCAAATAGAAAGATACCAACGGAAACAGGACATCAAAAAGCTTCTTTTGCCATGCCCTGGTTTTTTCAAAAAAAAAAATTTTTAAATTTGACGCGCCTTAATATGCAGACCCATCTTCTGATGAAATCATTATTAAGACTAAATTAAGAAATTTAAATGTAAATAAAGCTATTGGAGCAGATGGTGTACATCCTAGAATTCTCAAAGAGTGCTCAGAAAGTCTAGAAAAATCACTGAAAATATTATTTGATAAATCATACCAAAACGGTAAAGTGCCAGAATTGTGGCTCTGTGCTAACGTTTCACCCCTATATAAGAAAGGTAATAAATTAGATCCATCAAACTATAGACTGGTTTGTCTAACATCTGTAGTTTGCAAAATAATGGAGAGTATAACAAGAGATACACTAACGAAACATCTAAATGAAAATAAATTAATTATCAAAGAACAACATGGTTTTGTAAATAATTAAAGCTGTTGCACTAATTTATAAGAAACATTCGATTTAATAACAGAAGCAAATAAACATAATATACCTGTCGACATAGCATTTCTTAATTTTGCTAAAGCTTTTGATTCTGTACCACATGAACGATTATGTATAAAATTAGAATAATCTTGGTGTTAAACATAAATTGTTAGGTTGGTGCAAAGCATTTTTAAGTAAAAGAAAGCAAAGAGTGGTAATGTGTTAAGCTGGATAGATGTCCTGAGTGGGTTTCATCAAGGGTCAATACTTGGAGAATTACTATTTGTGGTGTACATCAATGACCCTACTATGAACGTCAGAAATAATTGTAAATTATATGCAAATGACACAAAGATTATTAAATTAATAGAAGATGATAAAATTAATACTAATTTACAGAGTGATTTGGATGAAATGTTTAATTGGTCAGACAGGTGAAATTCAATACTGAAAATGTAAAATAATGCATATTGGTAGGAATAACATTAGATTTTATTAATATATGTATAATGATAGGAAAGAAAAAATTAAATTAAATAAAACTGAACTTGAAAAAGACTTGGGTATTTATAAATCAAATGATCTTAAATGGAAAGAACATGTCTATTACGCAATTGGGAAAGCAAACAAAAACCTAAGCATGATTAAAAAGTCTTTTCAGTTTTTAGAGAAAAAATCACTAAAACTGCTATGATAATTTGAAAATTTGATGTGCTGAATTACATATCGAAATATCTGATTGCAGAATGCTACTATCTACACGTGAAACTGAAATTTTAACATCAGAAGATCTTCTTAAATTTATAATTGAATTAGGAGGACCCAAAGGTGTCTAATTTTCGAGTTGCTCTTCAAATTTAATTAACTCTAAATGTTTCCATTGCTACTTGTGAGCAATCATTCAGTAAGTTAAAATTATTACTACATGACTTAAGAGCTACGATGAGTCAACAGCAGCGAATGTGCAACTTGGCATTGCTGAGTATTGAAGAAAACGAAATGAATTGTTTAAATTTTGAAGAGATAATCAACGATTTCTCTTCATCAAAAGCCAGAAAAGTTGACATCTAATTAATTTTATCACAATTTTATTACATTTCCCTTTATTAATAAATAGTATTAATTAAATGTCAATAAATTGACGACAAAAAGCAACCAGGACGATGATCGCTAAACAACCGATTAAAAATTGATTGTTTACTTTAACTTAAATTCACTTTTCAACAATTATGTAACAAATTTGTTTGAACAATATTATTATATATATATATATATATATACATATATATATATATATATATATATATATATATATATATATATATATATATATTTGTATTATTAACGAAAAATTTAATAAAGCGCTAATTCAAAGGATCTCAAAAGCGCTATCAAAAAAAATATCATGGCATAATCAACATAAATAAAGAGTTATCAGTGCATTTCAACGAAAAAATTTTAAGAAAAAAAAACACTGTCTTCATTATTTCCTTAATCTAACATCGCACAATAAACAAAATAAATCACTCAGTTATAACTAAAACAAGTAAGTTCAATGAATTACAACGAAAATAAGTTTTTAGTTTTCTTTTAAAATCAGGCAGGTTCAACTCCAGATCTCTTAGAAAGGCAGGCAAATTGTTCCAAACAGACGGTCCCAAGACGGCGATGTTACGAGACCCCATATGAAGACACGAAACTGGGACTTGCAGCAGGTTCAGATCATGAGACCTCAGATGCGTTCCAGAAGGAGGTGCCAACTTTTTTGCAAACATTTCCGACAAATAAGGTGGTGCAAGACGATTTGTTGACTTGTAGACTAGAGTTGATATTTTGAAGATTATTCTTTTTTTTACGGTTGGTGCAGTTGTTTCAGTATTGGTGATACGTGATCATATTTTAAACCGCCGACAACAACCTTTGCAGCACGATTCTGCAATGACTGAAATATAGCTAAATGTTTATCAGGTAATTTGTAAAACAGGCTATTACAATAATCAATTCGTGAGTGCACGAAGGCATGAACCAGAGTCTGCAACGTAGTAGTCAAGAGATCTATGTATTTGATTGAGCTTTCTTATTTGGTACATGCATTCAACGGAAAGCATTCTAATGTGATCTTTCATTGACAAATTGGAATCTAGAATAAATCCCAGACTAGTAGCTGTTTGGCAAAACGGGATGACACTGTTTTTGATAATGATTGAATCAGTTTCTAGCTTCATAAGCTGTTGCCACGTACCTACCGGCAAAAATTTCGTTTTACTCTGATTCAGTTTAAAAGCGTTGTTTTGCATCCACAAATCAACCTTTGATAAACATTCAACCAATCTGTCCAATTCGGCCTGGAAAGTACCGGGCTTACTGGTAACAATGATTTGTATGTCATCCGCAAATGCATGATATGAGAAACCAAATGATTCGACCACTTTGAATACCTCAGATGTATACAGAAGAAACATGACAGGACCCAGAACCGAGCCTTGGGGCACACCAGACAAAACTATATTGACCTCGAACACTTTACCACCAAATGATACTTGCTGAGTTCTACCAACCAAATACGATTCAAACCACCTTAACACAGCACCAGAAAATCCAAAAGTAACACACAATCTCTCTAAAAGTATTTTGTGATTTACACAATCGAATGCGGATGACATATCGAGGAACACCATCATGGACGTCTTCTGTTGATCGATAGCCCCATAGACATCAGACAGAACCTTTAATAGAGTCGTTTCAGTTGAATGGTGTTTCCTGAAACCTGATTGATAAATCGGCATTAAATGATTATTCTCTAGGTGAGTGAGTATCTGTTTAACAACCACACGTTCAATTATTTTAGATATGAAAGACAGATTGGATATCGGTCTATAGTTTTCAACATTATTCTCATCAAGATTGTGTTTTTTTAGTAGTGGAGTTATTATAGCATGTTTGCAAGCAGAGGGAAATTTACTTTGATTTAAATACATATTGACAAGGCATGTCAAAAATGGCGAAAATAGATTAATAAACTTTTTGAGTATGTGAGTTGGTATTGCATCTTGTTGAGAAAACTTTGTTGGTGAATTTTTTACTATGTTAATTATATCTTCCTCAGAAACATCTGAAAATGTTGCGAACAAATTTTTGAGATTTGATCTGCAATCAGACGAGTTAGACCGAACTTTGATTTCGATGCTGTCTATCACCTTACTCAGTTTGTCGTTGAAGAAGGACATAAATCGATCCGGTGTAAGTTCATGCATGCTAGAAGAATGATTGTCATTATGATCTCTGCAGAGAATTTTATTCAAAACTTTCCTGAGATTTTTAGGTTTTGTCGTGTTCTCCTCGACAATCCTAGTCCAATATTTGTAACGTTTCTCTTAAAAAAGTTTTGATTTATTTTTCAAAGCACATCTCCATTCCTCACGATGAACTTGTTGCAGACTATTTTTAAAAATTCGTTCTTTCCTTCGACAAGCACATTTACAAAACCTGCACTCATCATCAAACCACGTTGCCAAATTAACACGATTGGTGACTACCATATGGATTGGTACAACTCTATTGATCACACAATTTATTTTGCTGATAAACAACTGCAGTTCTTCATCAATATTTTCTGTTGAACATGGTTTTGATATTGGAAAGTCAAGAACAAGTTTAATAAACTGATCCTCATTCAAACGATTCCATAATTTGACTACTTTTTTATTCTTTACGTACAATTTCGAGTCATTGATAGTGCAATTTTAATAAAACCATGATCAGAGTGGATCCAGTGTACCACCATGTATGTGCGTAGGTTCTTTTACATGATTTTGAAACTGAAAATTTTCAAAAACATCAATTAGCCTAGAGGCATGTGGATCGTTAGTCCTTTCAATGTTAACGTTGAAATCACCTGTCAAAATAATACGAAAATTTAATACTGTTACATTTTCTAGCACCAATATCAGCTCGTTAAAAAATAATGTAGATAATTGAGCAGAACCCAGTCTATAAATAGCGAGCAATATAAATTCCTGGTTGTAGGTTGTAAATTTGACCGCTAAAACCTCAAATGTGACAACTGCAGGTAAATCAATTTTTTTGCATCTCAAACAGTTACGTAAAAAGATTATTAATCCACTATGCATGCAAAGGATCATAATTTCTCACACAATCCGCAAAACGATAACCAGGAGGCATTGATAGTGCAATGGATGGATTATCTGAAGACCCATGTCAAGTTTCGGTTACAACGAAAATATCCAATCCATTGTAGATCAAATCATAAACAACATTAAACTTTGTAGAAATCGACCTTATATTTAATAGACCCAGATTTAATTTAACCCCATTAGAACCAGCAGATATATCAAAACCAAGACCTTCACCACTACTACCACCATCCATCACACTCCTAAAAGCAGCCCGGCCACAACCCAATCCATCAAAATTTACTTTTTTCCAACCGGGAATCTTACAATCTTCCATCTTCCCGGAGAACCGCGAACCTTGAATAAAAAATCTTTATTAGCAGCTTCCTGCATCTTAGCATCATCTAGCAAAATTTTCAATTCACCTCTCTGTTCTTTAGTCAAGTCATGACTAATGCCAATTCGACCAAATTGATCAACCAGAAAACTTAATTTAAAAGTGCGTTTTATAATTTGATTTTTAACAGCGATATTGTCCAACTTGATAAGCAAAGGTCTCGACGTGCCATCAGTTTTTTTACCCAATCTCACAATTTTTAGAACATTTTTATCAGACATGGCGTCATCTCTTAAATGATTCAAAATTTTGAAAACTCGCTCTTTATCGTTGACACCTTCCGGCAGTCGAAATAACATTATATTTGTTTCCCTATCTTTCACATCGCTTCAATCAAAGTTTTATGCACTTTTTTAACTTCGGCATTAAGAACGTCAACGTTCTTTTTGACTTCTTGACTAACAACCGAAGCAAAAGTTGACTTTATATCATGTTTTAACGACTGCATTTTGTCATTCAGATCTGACTCCGAACCACCAAGTTTATTTAATATGGCCTCGCTAGAATTAATGGCAGTTTTTATAATTTCCATATCTGACTTTATTGCAATATTCAAGTCATTCAATTTATCAATTTTCTTTGACAATTCATTTGCTTTGGACAACAACTTAACATTTGGTGTAGTCTTGATGCATATGTCACAAAACCATTTAACATTGCTGCTTGTACGTATAAAAGTAACGACATTATCCGGTTTATATCGACATTATATATATATATATATATATATATATATATATATATATATATATACACCTACATAACGTGTCTGCCATATCCATATTATATATATCCTAGGTGTAAGTTGCTCATTTATTGTTTGTAAACATGATTTTTGTAAACAATTTTTTACAATTTACTTTTTTATATGATCAGAGTAAATGTATTTTTATAATTTACTTCTTTTTATTGTTAACACATTTGTCACAATTTAAAAAATTGAACATATATAACTTAGTTTTGAATTGAATAAATTAGAAATTGAATTTCTTTGGTCAAGGAGCGCTAATAAAAGATTTGCCTAATTTTAATTCTATAGCCGCTACGCCACTTACTTTCCGAATAACAATTCACTAACGTTTATCACAAATACAACAAAAATTCAACAACCATTCATAATCTCGCATGCCTTTATATACCCGTTTTACCGATGCTTCTCGAACCCCCTAGATATCTCGCCGTCGGAAGGTACTAGTTCCTCCTCGAACTGTGTGCGGTCGTAGCGACACTAGCCCTTTAGCGAATATATTTGTGACGGTTATAATTATAACAGTATGATAGTATAAAGACGGTTGAATCCGGATCTCTTGAAATGTCTTTGGGAATGGGGATAACGTGGACTACAATAAACCTGGAATACATATATATAATATGCCCCAAACGGTTAGAAATGTTCAAATATTTTCGTGCATATTAACCAGTCAGTTTGCAATTTATGACAAGAAGAAGTAAACAATTTTGAAACTTCAGCAGCATCAAAAAAGCCATCATCAAAAATGCGCTATCATAAATGCAAACTTACTTTGGTTCAGACAGGATTTGTAGAATACTTTAACATTCGTAATACTCGGTAGGTCATCTGCACTCGACTTGTTCAAAAGGCCTTTAAAATTAATTATTGGAATCTGTTCTCAGTTTTTCTATTTGTGATTTAGAAAATTAAACTTTGATGAATGTTATCAAATTTATTTATTTATTGAATGAAAATGAAGGATGGGCTGAAATAGCTTTTGAGATTTTCTACGCATTTTCGATACATAATTTTAAATTTATTTCAAAAATATTCACGCTTTATGATATTGTTATTTGCTCAAAAAATACCAAATTTTTTTTCTGCTTTTTGCGCTTTCGAAAACCCAAAATTTTTATTTTTTCAATAATTGTAATTTAGTTTTACTAAAAAGACAACAGACATCAAAGTTACGTCAAAAAGCATCATTTAAACAACCTATAAGTTGAGTTTTGCTTATGTCAGCCATATTTTTGACGGTATTCATTTGAAAATCGTCATCGGGAATTGAAGTTCTTTCTATCCACGATCCACAAGCAAACTTGTAAAAGTCGTCGCATGGGTTGACGTTCGTGTCAATATTTGAATTTATTTCCGCAGCTTGTAATGAATTTGTTAACTATACACTAATTTTCAATCATCACGCAACATTCAATCGTGCAGTTTTGAAAAAATAAAATTATTTATTTTCTTTCGTTGTGTAAATGAACTAATTAATTCAATTCCAAACAGATACTCATAAAATTAATTAAGGTTACAAACCTAATCTTCTACAATCTGGAGTGTTGCATGTACCATGTCTCGCTTTTAATTGTTGAATGAACATTTAATTTAAATTTATGAGGAATACTTTCAATTTAAATTTTCACAAACTTAATTATATATATGAGGAATACTTTCAATTTGAATTTTCACAAACTTAATTATGTTGATGTGTTGTCAACCGAAACGGCAAGGACATGGCGTCGCTATTAAGTGACATTCGGCCTTCTAAAAGATTGTAGATGACTTCTTAATCCAAAATCTGATGCGCATAGTTTACCACAATCTATCGATGACCAGTTGGCTTCAATTCTCTTGATGATGCTGCATGACGTATAAGTCGACGGCTGTGAGAGGTATTTGTCCATTCCAACATAAAACTTGTAAGACCAGTTTTACAGATCTTCTTTCATATAGATCGATCATTCGCTATTTTTTTCAAGTCCAGTCGAGTTGATGTTACATTTTTGAAGTACGCTTTTCACTTGATCTACAAATCGCTTTTTTGGCCGACCGACTCAACAATAGTTTGCTGTATAACAATCTACGAGGTAGACGAGCTGTTGATGTAACGATAGATAGTTAGCCGGTGTAGTACATGTAATCTTAAACATATCTGTGAGGGGTATTCTCTGCCACCATCTTATTTCAAGAATGCTGCGAAGACAGCGAACATGGAAGGCGTCGAGAGCTTTGGTGTGTCGACGATAAGGAGTCCAGGATTCACAACCGTGAAGCAATGCAAAATTGCAAACAGCTTTGTACACAGCAATCTTTGTCACCACGGTAAGATTGTGATTTAAATGCAACCAACGCCACCCTAATACGATACTCAATATTTCACGATCCAGACAGCAGTCAGTACTGAGCATGGCATACTACCAATATACATGAATTCGTGTGAATCATTGAGAGCATCTCCATGAACCACGAAAGGTGTAGGTGGTTTGTTTTGATTTATAGCGAATGAAAGTACCTCGGTTTTTCAGAGTTGAAAACAAGTGCTGCACGACTATAGGCACACGACAAGACATTAAGACTATTTTGGAGAGCGGAGATGGTATCGGCAGCGTCATCAGCGTATTGGAATTCAAAAATCCTATCGTGTGATACTTTGCTTTCCGCCTTGAGACGTTGTATGTTAAAGAGGCTGCCGTCGAGAAACAGATTAAAAATTACAGGGGCCAGAACGCAGTCCTGTTTTACTCCCACCAAAACATCAAACGGTTTAGATTCCTTACCACCAACAATGACTTTAGCTCACATACTTGTATAAAATTCACGCAGTACTGTCAGAAATATTGGCGGGCAGTCAAGTCTACCCAGGATCATCTACAAAAAGTTTCTGTTGGTCGGATCGAAAGCCTTCATCAGGTCAATAATGAAGGCCAGGAAAAGATCCGGGTTCTGTTCACGGCACTTTTCCATCAAGAAGCGCACTGCAAAAGTCATATCGGTGGTACTACGACCGCTTCGGAAGCAACATTGCGTTTCTGGAATGACAACATCAACAATTTGAATTTAGTTTAAATACTTTGTTCCTCACTTGAGTTGCACATTGTTCTGTGATGTCAGAAAAAAATGGCATCATCTTTTTTTGTTTCATATTTTTATTTCATATCTTTGCACATCAAATCATTTGAACAAACGGCTGAGCCAAAAATATTTAAAATAAGATGAAAAATATTTCCGAAATCTCTAAATTTTGGTGAGTTTTGGTTTTTTAACATTTTGGTAAAAATGCCGACATTGTCATTTAATTTTTACCCCGAGAACTTGTTTTGCTATTTTTTCTCTGATAAAGTGTTGTACTAAATGGAAAAATAAAAAAAAACATACTGACTATATTGAGTCTTTCACTTATGTACATAGTACATACATATGCCAAACAAAGTTGTTTCGGTGAGTATGCCACAATTTATTCAAGAAATATGGCCAAGCACTCCATGTTTCTTTTTCATTACTTCATTACTTTTCATCGGATCAACTTTATTTAATTTTTTCTGTCTTTCTGAGGTTCAGTATAGTATGCGCCGATGGCATTTTTACAAATGTCATCTGTTCTTTTCTATATGTCACGACTGTGACATATAGAAAAGAACAGTTCTGAATTACTAAATAAAATTTTTATATGTTTTTTTGTTTTCTTCCTAAATCATACAATCGAAGTCTCAATAATTGTGTTTTTTCAATTTTACTTTTTTCAATTGTATTGTTTTCTTTTTTAAATCAAAGGTTTTTCAAAGTTGAAAAACATTTGTGATATTTTCTTTTTGTCTCTGTTGTTTTAAAAATTTAGTGTACTGTGCTATGTTGTTTTTTCTGTACCCAGCTTCTTTTTTTTTTTGTCAAAAATGTTTCTAACTGTGTTCGCAACAAAACTATCATTAACATTTTAAAACTTTATTCAATAAGATAGTGGTCTCGTAAAAGTTGGACTGTGTTTTGCTGCACTTTGAATGTCAAAACAAAAAACATTGATTTGGTCAATTTTTTGGTATGACTTCTTCTACCTAAATTATTGCCATGAATTTACTATATGGCGATACGTTGTTAAACACATTGCACAGTTTAGTGAGATTGGTGCTAATTAACTGACAGATCTTCCTTCATTGAACGGCAACTTTTGCCATAGTCGAGTCCAACTTGCGGGCTGTCGATCTCTGGCAGACTTTACACCTTGATGGTGAGCAGCGTCAACTTTGGCACCCAGTAGTGCATCTTCAGCATCATGTAGGTACAGTTCCAATAACTTGAAAAATTTGTGGATTGTCGTCTCCCTCTTCATCTATCACCTCATGCCTGCTATAGTAAAGGTCACAACATCGTTCTGTCCTACTGTTTATAATTCTTTTTTGATTTGTAAAGTTTGATTATTTTAATTTTGTATATTACGGCACGACTCGGTTGCCATTTTCTATCAATTTTAATTAATTTTATTTTTTCAAATGCGTCGGCATACTGACGTCGTGTGATGAAAAGTAGTTTTTGTAACCTTGTAAACCACAAAAATCAATCAAAACTATGCAAAAGTTGAGTTAAAATGAAAATAAAAATTAGATATTTTTAAATGATTTGGGGTCAAATCTATTATTAAAAGAACTGAATAGTGATTATAATGCATTTGAGTTCATGTCGGTCAAACCCAACACAGTGTATGTTTGTTTGTGTGTTGTGTGTGTGTGTATGTTTTTTTAAAAATTGTGTGTCCGTGTTTTTAGTTGGTCATTGCACTTTTTTTTAAATTTTATCGATTCAATTCTAATTTATTAAACAAGCAAAGAGTAACGTTTCATAATATTGACTAGAAATTGTAGATATTGACTCAGATGTCAATCAACACTTTTAAAAGTCTGCCGAAAAAATTTTATTTTTCATTACTTTTAACGGTAAACGACCTTAAATTATTTTTCAAATTTATATTTCTAACCGTTATATGACCGGAACGCCACAACATCAACAGCATCAACGTCATCTTTAACATCATCAACGACAGCATGACATAAACAATCAACACTCTTTTGCAAAAAAAACTGCCCTTACCTCACCTACCATTTTTAAAAACTTTGAATACACGCACACTATGATATGCACTGTTGGTTTGACTTTTCGCGAATACAAACACACAAACAAACAAACATATATAATAAATTAATTTACTAACAAGTTTTGAAAAAATGTTATAATTCATTTTTTATTAGCTAAATTCCTGTACTTTTAGGAAAATTATTTTCGGCATTTGTTAGAACCCTACGCTTCTGGCCCCTCACCTATTTAGGTCAGCCTCAGGTCTACTGAAACAAATCTTATACACTCGGGTGCGTAGTGTTTGGAACAGTTTTACATAAATAACTGCAGGCTGCATACACTAAAGTTTAAGAGCAGGAATATGGAGGCAATTTTTTTGAAGAATCTCATTCTGTTGATTTGCCAGGAGAACTTCATACGCCACATCTTATGAAGAAGTTCAAATGATTGTAATCTTTTTATGTCAAGGAGTCAGCAGATAGGCGTAAAAACTGTAATTTATTATTTATTACTTATTAGTCTTAAATGCACCCGTTTTGTGGGTGTTTGTGGTGAGAAAGTATTATTTCCGAAGTCTCATCGTCTTAGTTTGGCTTTATTTATGAACACAAAATAGGCTCGTGTACGTTTAAACTTTTAGACTCGATGTGAAGAAACGATTTTCCATTTACGTTTCATTCTTTTATTTTATTGTGTCATTTTTCATAATCTAAATATTTCTAGTTTCACCTGAGACACAATTGTAACTAACGACGTTGCAAACTTGCAATGATAGTTTCGTTTACATTCAATTGTTATTCAATAATGAAAAAAGTACTTCACTAAGCTTTGCTTGTTAAATTTAAGTCTTTTCAAATTTGCTTCCATGTGCTTTTTGAAAATGTTTTGCAATTTTGAAGAACATAATAATGCTGTGGCTTGCATTTTTGCCAAGTTATCAATAGGTTTGTAATTTCTGATAAATAAACACAACCTCTTCAAACACAAAACTTGTTTAAACTTTTATTCGAATGCCGACAGTAGTAGAAACACTAATTTGTAAGTCTTTTGAGAACAAAAAATTGATAATTATAAGCAATTTATTTTAATGTTGAAATAATTAGATTTTTGAAGTGTAAGTGATATAGGCACATTTTAGTTGTGACCATTTTATAACTGTTTTCACTGTTATATAGCGCATTTATCAGTGGGATTCATTGGACTTGATTCTGGGCAATTGAATGCCTTGGAAAATTCATCAAAATTTTAAAGTGGAACCACAACTCTGCAAAAAATGTATTTAAACTCATAATTTAGCATGAAATTTTTTGCGAAAAATTATGCTTACCTGGCTTCGAAGGGAGAATGTGCAGATTGCATGGACTCCTTTTGTGCTTTACTCGTCATTTTTGCACAAAACGACTTAGTTTTAAAAATATCTATTAGATTAAATCAACATTATTTAATTTGTGTTTGGTAAAAGTAAACCTGAGAAAAACTTATAAAAAACAACTGATCTGGAGTATATTGGAGACCAGACAACAATGTGTTTGTGAACTTGCATCTTTTGGTAGCTTTATGATAAACCTGTAACATAATGGCATTGCACCACATATAAAAAATATGTTGATAAAATGAATGTTTCAGTCAGAAGATGGCTCTATGATATGTCTAATGTAGATTAGATTACGTGAGTCCCAAAATTGTAACGAGACAACATCAGCTATGTTCGAAAACTTAAAAAAAAGACACTATGACGCACAATTTGGTTTATTATTATGTACTATGCGTCATTGCCAATGGATATAAATATTTTGTTGTCTAAAATAAAATTAAAATAAATTTTAAAGAGTTGTTAAAATTTTTAAAATTATCCTAAATATATATTCATGACCTATAATTTTAATTAAATTTCTACTTGATTTGATTAGACGATGCTTTGAACCCATTAAGTTTCTATCTTAGACTAATTTTACGGATGAAAAAAATAATAATTATAGATCTACAATTTTTTAAAGTCTAATTGTGTTTTTGTCGAACGAAACAAAGGCTACCTGATAAGCTACTTTCAATCCCAAAACATCTGCCGTGTTTTCCGCTAGTGCCCTTTCGCCGTCCAACTACAAAGATGTCGATAAAAATTAATGAAAATAATTAAAAGCATTATTATTATTATTATTATGCGCGTTTAACACGTAAGTTAGTTTTGTTTTGTTCAGCTCACTGTTTTATGCATAATTTTCGGTTTTAAAGTTTTTGAATCATTTTTAAGGTATTATTGATTCATTAGGTGGTCTTTTATTGCTCCATGTTGCTTATGCATTGTGAGTCTTCTCGTTAATGTTGTTGTAGTCATTCCGATGTATTCAGAATTTTGATGCACGCACTCACCAATTTTACATGTGAATGAATAAATCAAATGACTACTTACGCAACCATGAACCACCACGGCCATATATATTGATGGATCAACATAACACCATTATAACAAGGAAAATTTTATACAATAACACCAAAGCAATTTATTACAACAAAGAGTATATCAAATTGAAGATGGCAAAATAAATTTTCATCGATAATAAACGTAAACCAGCAATAAATATTCAACTAAATAATACCAATATTCTTCTAACAAAGAAACACATGATTAACTTTAATTCTAATTAAGTTACAATCAAAGTCGCTGTAAAAACAGAGACACAAAGACGGAACAATACTATATAACTACACTGATGATGGCAGTTGATGCCGAAAAGTGCTTTTCTGTAATAATAAAGTTATTAATAATGTTTTGTCGAAAATGTCAAATATTGAAAGTTTTTTATTTAACCTTAATAAACTTCATCAAGATGATAAAAGTCTCGTTAGAAAAATTGAGAAACTCAACTACAAGTTGAATAATACCGAAAACGCAAAAATCTTTATAAATAATTGTATTTATGATAGTGTAAACCCAATATATATATATATATATATATATATATATATAAATATATATATATATATATATATAACCTAAACACGGCCGAAAGTAGAAAAATAGGCAGTTTCGGTGCCGAAACCGAATTTTGGTCGGCCTCTTAAACCTCCTTCAGATATTCTGGGCCACCACCATGTACGCAACCATGAGCCACCACGGCCATCTTAAATCTTATCCGTTTCCTGATCGGTAGCCAGTGGAGACTTTCCAACCACTTCGTAATGTGATCACGTCTACTTAGACCAATAACCAATCTGGCGGTAGCATTCTGGATTTGTTGAACTTTATTTAATACACCTACATCAGCACCATACAGACACGAATTGCAATACTCTAATCTAGATAGTACAAAAGTCACCACCAGTCTTAATTGATAGTCAAAATATCAACTAGAGGACATTTCTTGACCAGATACAATCTTTTATTACATTCTATATTTTATTTTAATTTTAAACTTTATTTCTCAAGTTAATGCTACTAAATGCGCATAATGCAATAAAACGTTTATTAATGATGGCAGACACTCCTGGCGTTGCACGAAAAATACCGCTAACTTTAACGTTAACACTGTACACTCGCCTGGAAATTAAAATGTGGATATTGCTGCTAACATTTTAAACTCAAATACTGTCAATAATTATTCTGTCAATATGGATAATAAAATTTAATCCAATGTTGCTGCGGAAGATTCTGTGAAGGTCGCAAGGGACTAAAAATGCACCGACGTACGCACAAAACCCATAAACAATTTCAATTAACTAACGATGAAGAAAACGTCGTCGAAACATCAACCTCGATGTCGCTACCACCTTCGTCATCGTCGAATGTTCAACAACAACCTACGAAAACAAGCCACTAGACGCTACAAAATGTTTAAAACACTGAAAAGCCTCTCGTTGGAATCTGACTTCCACAAAATGGCTTGAGGTCAACGCGTATTTTTAACTTCATCAATCAACGCTACCAAATCTCACCAATTTGAATGAATTTACAATCGGTTTCCAAACCATGATCTACAATTAATTTGCCTTCAACTTCGGCATTATCAACAACAAAATTGAACCGGACGGATATGTAAATCAATTAAGCTGTTGAAAAAAGAATTAAAACAACTTAAATTCTTGGGCTGCAATAACCATCATTTCGACAACCAAATAAGGTCGGTAAGCAAAATCTTCCGACTCAATTAAACAATACAACACAACAAACCAGCCCAAACGTCGATTTTGGTGGTCTTGCAAAAACGTTTTTAATTCAACTACATGTTTGAGCCCATCATACAGCGTCACCGTCTGCAAAAACTACTTTTACTCCATCCAAAGCGACATTCACAACAACAAACAACAGCAGCCAAAATGGATCACAAAACTCTCAACGCCGCCAACACTTTGCAACGCAGATCCTCCCAGCTACAACGAAATCTTAAAAATTATTTGAATCAAGATCATTCCCATGTCTACTAGACCAGACCTCAATAATATCATTCAAAAAATGTCTAATTCTCAGAACTATTCTCCGTCGGCTATTAATTCAATGTTGGTCATCTTTTTCAATTTCTTCACGCTGAAAAAAAGGATTTACGATAAAAATCCACTAAAAAGGTGATACCAAAAACCCATCGAACTTTCGCCCAATAACACTGCAACCAACACTATACAAAATCTTTTCATCTTTCATCAAAAATAGAATGTATAGCTTTCTTGAAACAAATAAATTAATGAATTAAAACATTCAAAAAGGGTTCTATCCTACAATTGATGGTTTGGCCGAACACATCCAGATGTAAATGCACAATAACAACGATGCTAAGAAACACCAAAATACCATCATCGTTACGCTCTTAGATCTTCGTAACTCGTTTGGAGAGGTCAGCCACAATCTGATCTCTTCAACGCTAGATTATCATCACATTTTTTTTCAGATTAAAAATTTAATAAATAATATTTAGGCCGATTATTCGATTATTCAATCTCTGTCTCTGGCTCCGAAAGCTTAACTCCTCCCATTCCGGTTAAACGTGGAATCCTTCAAGGCGATCCCGTTTTCTCCCTATTGTCTAATCTGTGTTTCAATCCGTTGATGAAAATAATCGAAAAAAAAATTCAATAGTGTGGCTACATATGGCGACCCACAACCAATCTAACAACCAGAGCTTAGCTTCACTTTGTCGATGACACGGTCTTCATTACCAACAGCGCTGACAGCGCCAAAAAATTAATCTGAACCAAGCCTGGTGCAAAGCAACCGGAATGAGTATGAAAATTGATAAATGCTGCGCCTTGAAATGAGAAAAAAAATGTCATATACGAACAGTTCCTCCCAAGGTTGACCATCGATGATAAAGCAATACCTGACATTAAACTTAATGGTTATTTCGAATACCTGGGAAGAAGTTACGATTTTGAAGGACTTGGATAAGCAACAACCTAGATTGCTGAATCGGTTAAATCGGTTGGCCTTGTCAATTAGCAGCTGCGTGTCGGTGTATCTATCACTTCCTTTTAAATCAGGAGGATTGAATTACAGATCATTGAAAAGTTGCACAGAAGCGTTAAAAGTCAAATTTCGAAGTTACCTCAAAACGCATGCCAATGAAGAAATAATATACATCAAAAGAGACAACATCTTTCCTGAATCAGCTGAAATAATACCAACACTTAAAGCACTATTGGCGGGTCAACAAAAGTCCGATTATGTTCATTTATCATCATTTTAATGTCGAGAGATGTTAGTTAAAGCCATTAACTTTAAAATCCAGAAATCCACATAAGTCAATGGTCGAAGATCACATAAAGCCTACCAGAGGTTTTATTCAAATTTGTCAGTGAAGCTCTCATTTAACAATTTCCAACAAACGCCAGCCTTTTTCGCTGGGACAAGATGCCAAATGCTTTGTTGCCACTATGTCAGGCTCGTCAAACTAATATGCATGTTTTGTCTAACTGCAGTTTGATTTTGTCCCTAAAAAGATATACATCACGTCACAACAATATACTATCGATAATTTTAGAAAAAATTCAATCAATTGTAAGTGCGGATGTATTGCTCTACGCAGATTCCAACTGCAACAAATACCTTCCAGTATCATCTCTCTTCAAATCACTTTGCCCAGATATTGCCATTCGACGAGGTGATATCATCGAAATACTGGAATTAATTGTTTTTTACCACGAATCTATTTCTCTGAATCTAAGGAATATAAAACAACCAAATACTTTCAAAATCTTATTAACAATTTGATACACTAAGTGAAAACCTCAAATATTATAATAAATTCATTTGAAGTTTCCTCGCTAGGTTTTTTTTAAATATTTTAAACTATCATCAATTAATTTTATTTGGTCTGTATTTTCATAGAAGTTTAATTAATTCCGTAATATCGTCATGCTACGCAATTTACTGTGATAGGAACACGATTTGAACATAATTTAATGCTGATTTTATTTCACTTTGTGCCCATTTAAAATGTATGGCGAGCATTGTAGAATATTTATATAGTTTACATTATAAGTTTTGTTTTTTATAATTACAATGTATGTTTTGAAAGGAAAATAAAAAGATGCTCCCTTTATTATGCTTTCTTATATAGCGCTTTTTCATGACTCAAAGGCACAAGCAAGAATGATAAAAATATTTCTGTTAAAAAAAGCGATATGGCCATCTGGTGGGTCAGAACAAGAAAGTCTTCAGTAATCTGATATGGATAAGTCAAAGCTGCCTAAAAAATGTGACAGCTCATTTTAAAACTCTTGATTACCAACAGCAAAATTTTTTTTGCTTGCCGACAGACGCGTCCGAGGAACAAATGAAAAATTCATGTCTTCAGAACGCAAGGCACAATGATGTAACGAAACTAGCTTGGGAAGCTTGGAAAGGCTTTCATTAATTAAATAGAACGGGGTAATGCCATTTACAAATTTGTTGGTCGGGGTTTCAATTTTAAATCGGTAACAAGTGTAGCTCACTTAGTAAAGGACTAACATGTTCAAATTACAGTAAAAGTAGCAATCAGTGTGTGTCGGAGTTGGATGAAAAATATTCAACTTCAACTCCTAAAAAATCTAACTTCGAGTTCTCAAAAAATTCCAACTCGGACTTCTGCAAAAATTACCGACTCTGACCGATTTCGACACTCTTGTAACAATTTTTACAGCCCGATTCAGAGTTGATTATGAACTGATGCATTGACTGAACTTCAGTCAATGCATTGAAAAACTTTGAATATAATAAATACGTCATTTCTGTTTCAGTTTTGTAATGAGTGCAATTAATATGAGATTGTAATAAAAAAATCAGCTTAAAGTGTTTATTATTTTAAATAAATTTTACATTCAATTAATATGTAAATTCATAAATTTCTGAAATATATTTTATAAAATTTTGCATACAATCATTGTGCTACTATTTTCGTGGCAGCAGTGAAGATTTTTGTATAGAAACCGCTAAATTAAAATTAAGTTTAGATGTACAATTGTACATGTTTAAAAATTGAAAATTTAAAAAAATTTCGTCTATTTAGTTTAATAGAAAAATTTTTTTCTACAAAATATTAAAGCAAAGAGTCATTTTAGTTTAAGCAAAAAGCGCCTTTCCTTATTTAGACGTAAGTTGTTCAAATTCTTATTAGTTTGTTTTCAGTTCAAATAGTTTTATTTTACTTTAATGTCAAATAAATCTGTTACAATCTCAACGTAAAATTATAAACAAAAAAATTTGGAACTTACGAATTCTCCAGTCTGGTTGATGTAATAGCTATTGTACTTGTGCACAAAACAGTTGGTCATGTTCAGATACATTGCTTCACTCTCGTTACTCCACCAGTTTCTCATGTTGCCATTCTTATCATATTTTTTACCTTTAAGAATAAAATTGTAGAATAAAAAATAATATTTGCAAAAATTATCAAATTTTTATACCGCTAAGGTCGAACGCATGGCTCATCTCATGTCCAATGATTTTTCCGAGTGCTCCGTAGTTCATCGACCTGCAAGAAACAAAAAAGAAAAAACTACAATAACATTAAACTAATGAAAAAATAACAAAATTGTTATTTACTTTGGTCTCGTCTTGCTGAAAATTGGAGGTTGCCTAAAAGTTGGTGTGAAAACTGAAAACAAATGTGAGCGTTGTGTTTGCTTGTTGGTCTTCAAAATAAATTAACAATTACTAACTGATTTCATTCGGGGACAGGTAGTAAAAAGCATTCACTCTAAGAATATTCACGGGCCATCTAAGAAAGAAAAATGTCTAGCAATTTATTCATAGACCGAAACAAATAATTGCATCTTTAGCTATAGTTGGTGATGATTGTACAATTAAAAAATGTATGTCACGTTTAAACTACATACCTTGTGTTTCCACGCATATGTTTGAACTTTAAACTAGGGTTGTATCGAATTTCGGCTTTGGTCGAAATTAGGGGTTTTTTTAATATCCATTTATAATAATTTAATTTTTTTATTATTTTCACGTAAATTTCAGCAAAAACAAAAACTCAGTTTTTACAAATTTTAACAGATTTTTGCAGCATCAATGCATAAAAATATTGTCAGCATTATAGTTAGTCTTCTTTCTTGTGCCTTATCCTTTCAGGACATTGGCGGCCATCAACCTCCACAAAATCCGATCTTTAACACTGTAGTAGTGACATTCAACAAATGACACAAGGACTACACAAAAGTTATCCGTTGTTGGCCGCGATCTCTTTTCCCTGCAATCTTTCCAGTAGTTATTAGATCGGGGCGGTTTTGCTTTTACTGATAACCATGCACTCTGATTTGTTGATGTTAATTTGCATGCCTTTCCTTTCACTTTCAAAAACCATTGTGCAGTTTTTCCATTGAATCTGCTATAAGAGCTGTATCATCAGCATATCTTACATTGTTAATATTTACGCCTCCAATAGATATTCCAGGTAGATTTTGTATCTTTCTCATGATGATCTCACTATAGAGATTGTACAGGTCTAGAGAGAATACACAGCCTTGTTTAACACCTTTTTTTATTTCGACAAAACTAGTCATCTTGTTAGCAACTTTCATCGCTGCTCTTTGGTCCCACTAGAAGTTTGTCGTAACTGTCGTAACTCTTGTGTTTTTTCCATCAATGTCTAAATTTTCCAATATTTTCATAAGCTCCACGTCTTTCACGTTGTCAAAAACTTTGGAGTAATCGACAAATTATATATACAAATTTTTTTTCATTTTAATCGCTCGTTCACTGATCATTCGTAGCATGAAGATAGAGTTTCTAGTGCCACAATATTCCACAAAACCACATTAGACATTTGAAATTTCAGATCTGATTTTGCTTCGTGCTCTCATCATTCGCATTCTCAAAAAAAGTTTTGCAAGATAACTCATCAAGCTGATTGTTTGATGTAGTTTACATTCCGTTGCATTAGGTTTATTAGACAATGCAATAAATATTGACTTGGATAGATCTTCAGAAATTCTGTTATAAATCTCATTCAAAATTTCTGCCACTTTTTAATGCCAAAATCATCAAGGCATTTAATTTAATCAAGAACTATCTCATCCGGACCTGGTGCTTCATTTCATTTCATTTTTGAAAGAGCGGCACGAACTTTAGATATAAGTATCTTTCGACCTTCTACGTATTTTTTATTAGGAGGTTTTTCGCCATGGATATCATCAAAAAGATCGTTAATGTATTTAGTTCGTCTTTTAAGTACTTTACCGGATTTAGCTTTTATGCATCGAGAAACGGTACTAGCCCTTTTTCCAGTGATTTCTTTTACGTTTTTATAAATTGCATTTGTATTACTGTTTTTGATCTTTTCAATGATTTCGCACTTGTCATTTAAACATTTCTCCTTTGCCTCTAAGCACATTTTTTGATTGTTTTGTCCAGCTTTTTGTAACTAGCAGGATTGCAGCCTTTTACTTTCCTTTGTTCATCCATGTCAAATGTCATCTGTTAATTTTTGATCTCTTCTTTGTTCCTTCACAGGTGTAACTTCCCTTGCTGATTCTGTGAGGGCATCTCTAAATATTTCATTTTTAGATTTTTTACGTCTTCCATCAATAACTGAAAACGATTCTGTACATCAACGTTATACTTGACCTTGATCTCCTCATTTTGTGACAGACTGACAAAATTCAAACGTTTTGGGGCCACTTCTCTTGATTTTCTTCTACATTATTTTGATTCTACAAACAACTGGGTTATGATCCTTGCCACAATCAGCTCCAGGGTAACTTTTGCATTGTAAAACAGCATTTCCAGATCGCCTATTTATTGTAAAGTAATCAATCATATTTCTTATCTTGTCCCCGGAACTCTTTCATGTATATTTTTTCCTTGGGTGATTGTCAAACCAGGTGTTGGTAATAATTTGCTAACTTGTGACACATCATTCAATCAAATTTTCTCCTCTTTCATTTCTTTCTCCTATCCCATTAGGACTAACTACGTCATTTATTTTTTTCTGAGTCAACTTTTACTTTTTATTCACCCATCATAATAACAAATTTTGAGATTTACATGTTTTTAAAGCAGCATCAAGATCATTGTAAAAAGCATCAAGGTCTTCTTCTTCAGGCGCATAAACATGAATAACAGCTAGGTTGAAAAGTTTCGTGTGTATTATGACCAACAAAACTCTATCTGACAACACCAAGAAACCTAAATTTCTGGACATTTTTTTGTTCAATAGAACACTCTCCTCGTTTAAGTGAATCACTTCCAGGGTAGACAAATTTGCCTTTTTCAAAGGTAATGACCCCTGGTTTCTTTCGCCGAGTTTCGCTCAAACATAGAAAGCTGGGATTCCTTCTTTTCATTTTTTGTTTTACGTTTTAAAATTTTCCAGAAATGTCTAAGTTGCGAAATTTAACAAAACAACTTCAAATAAAAACAGCCGTAGATGATCGCTAAGATGACCTTGTACATTGAAATTACATAAATGCATAGTTAGTACCTGGTTAAAATAATCGAATATCGTAAAATTGTTCGAAAAGATCTCTGTTTACGAATGGGTTACTTTCATTAGTAAATCGGTACATATATTTGGCTTTGGCTTTGGCCGAGTTTGCAATCAAAATTCGGCAAAGTTTGGCTTCGGTGGAATTTTCAAAAATCGCAGTATTCGACGTGCCGATAATTAGCCTGTGCACGATGAAAAAGCACTCAAAAAGTTTCACTGCTGTTTGATGAAATAAATTAATTAACTCACTTAAGTTAGCCAACAAGTTTACAGAGGTATTATAAACTTTATTGTCTTTTTTAAACTAGTTTAAATTATTTTAAATTTTGTGCGTCAGTAAATTTTTTTCAAAATGACAGCATTCAATTATGCCAATCCACCAATGAAAAACTTAAGGGACACCTCCCCTTAGATTGGAAACAAAGCGTTCCAACAAAATATTTGCATTGAACGTTCATACATCACAAGGGTCAACGCTGGATGGAATCGTAATGATGAAAGTGTGAAAGTATTCAAAAGATATGAATTATTTTATGAAAGACAATGAGTGTGTTTATGATTGTAAGTGTGATTGCTGAATAGGTGGCATTTATTTTATTTTGTATATTTTACATCTTTGATATATTTTTGGATAGAAGCATGAGGACTTTTGGTTTGAGCTTATTTACTTTATCATCGTGGATAGTAGCATTTATTGAGAGCCCCGCGTCGGATTGTTTTTTAGGGGCCGGAGCTGGAGTAGGATTTTTTTATTAGAATGCGGAAAAATTTTTACGATTGTGTTTTTTTAGAAGATAAGATAAATATACGTAGCAATCAGCAATCATTTTTAACACTGAGAATAAATAATAATAATATGAATAGGATCACATAATTTTTTTTCAGTATGTTGTAAAACATAAAAATAAAATAAATTTATTAAGAAAAACACTTACATTGACTGATTTTAAGAGTTTGCTTAAAGTATTTTTTTAGTAGTGATAATAAGGTGAAATTATGGTGCAAAAGTTGAACATTTTTTTTCAGCATGTTTTAAAACATAAAAATAATGTAATTTTACTCTGAAAAACAAATACATTGACTGATTTCAAGTGTTTTTAAAGTATTTTTTTATTTAGTAGTAATAATAAGGTAAAATTATGATACAAGGTTTTAAAAATTTTCTGGAATTCGGAACCCGAAGTCGGAGTTGAGAGTCGGATTTGAAAAATTTTACTTTTGTTTGAGGGATCGGAATTGAATTTTTTTAATTCGACTCCGTTACACAATAGATGTAGTAGTGAGCAGTAGGAAAAAAATAAAAAAAAAGGGTTTAAAATGAATTTTCAAGTTTATTTAATATAACTAAATACTTTGATTTGACTACTGGCGTTGTCAAGGATTCAATTTCTCTTTTAGAAAAAACTCTAATAGCAGTCAGCATGTTTTGCGTGTTTTCATTTTCTTTCATTTTTACCTTTGATAAAAATCCCAAAAAACTAATTACGAATATTTATTACAAACAATCTCGTGTTTATTTATTACTAAAATTGAAGTAAGCAAAAAAATATTTATTATATTTTTTAAAATGTTGTGAACTCTATTTGCTGGAGGATAAAATATTGTTATAGGTTCTCGCTCTTCATCATTCTACCGAACGAACATCATAGTACTTGGGGAAATTCTTTCTGTTTCTGTAAACTCGCTCGCTCAACGTTAAATAACTCAAAAATAAATTAATGATAAATAATTTTAATTTGAGACTTTTGTATGGTCAGTATCAGTGTTTAGGATGTTATAAAGTTTATAAAGCTTAATAATCGAAATCGAACGAGAAACGACTCACCCATTATTGTTTATACAATTTTATTATCATAATTGTAATTAAATATATTTTATCTAACAAAATATCGAAACTTGAGCTGAGAATTAAAATTTAAAATGAAACGGAAATATTGTGAATAAAGTGAAGAAGTGTAAAAGTGTGTAAGTAGTGTTGAAAGGTGTTAAAGAGTAAGAAGTATGTTAAATCTGTCCTCAAACTTATGTGCTCATTATATACCAGGAGACCTTGCTCCCTAGAGCTTAACTCTTCTAATTTTTTCTAACCAGTCAGTCTCTATTGTATGTCACCTAGTTTTTATTATATAAAGTATTATGTGTTCTGGTTAATTTTCTTATATTAAGCTGCTATATGTCTGTAAATTTTCTGTTTCGTGGTAAACTACTTTTATAACTTAACTGTCATTATAATTACTTATCTACTTTAACATATATCTATATATAACCTATACTTATGCCTCTTAACCTAAATTATCATCTAAATAATAATGTACTTTGTAATAACCATATTTATTAATTAATTCGTAATATATTCAAATTATCGGCTACACCTGAGTTTGTTTTAATTTCTGATGGGAAATTAAAACAAGCGGCGCAAAGCGGTGTCGATCGGTGCAGTAAAGGATAGTTCTAAAAAAGAATTTTTTTTTATTTTGATTAAAATTTGACAAATTTGACTTTATTTGATAAATTATCATTCAATCAACAAAGTAAATTAAGAGTTGCATTATCGTAGACGTAAAAAAATCTGATATTTTTTTCTGTAAATTTAATGTACAAACCGCCTAACATCTAATTGCCAAAATTATAATAGTTTCACTAAATTTAATTTTTGTCAGATGTAATTGAAAATAATTGTATCCGGATCTTTGAAAATGGTGAAATTATGCAGATCAAAGAATACCAGGCCACACATGCCTCAAAGGATTGTTAATTAATTTAATTACTTTAATTTTAAATTAACAAATTCCTAGGTTATTAATAGGCATATTGTATTGCTGAAATTTTTTCATGATAGAACTTTAGAGCAAAACAAAACAAATGGAACATCTTGCTGTAACAGAGCTATCCCTTAGCTCGTCACCATGCCAATTCAATCTTATTGCATGTATAGGATGTTGCGGACAAAAAGTTTTGCTGACTTAGCTATCAAATTAAATTGTTTTAATTTAAAGATTGTTTGCAAAGTTGACTATTTTTAAATTTCATCAATATATCACAATACAACAACAACACTTATTCCAGAGATTTTAGAGTCATCTAATTGTCCAAGTTTATGGAAAATTTGAGCCTTCTGTATTGGGTAATTTTAACATTTAGTTTGAATTTTTTGTTGCCGTTCAGTGGCCCACTGTAATTAATGTGGACAGATGATGTGATGAGTTTGAGTCTAATATTAATAGATAGATGTCTTTAACATATGAATGACAGCGAACACACTCATATTAACATTTTTTTTTCTTCAATCTCTTACTGAACCTATTTTTGATACTACCTTATTTTCTGATGTTGATGATTTTGTCTGTGCTTTTAATATCTACATTACTTCTATTCTTGATAAGCTTATTCCTCTTAAATCTTTTACTTATAGGCTCTATTCTCGTAAGGCTCCTTGGTTTGATTATGCTTGTGTAGTAGCCAAGAAAAGTCTTAGAAGACTGGAGAAAGCCTATAGGTTAAATCCATCTAACTCTCTTTATTCTATCTATGAATCTGAATTGATTAATTATAAATATCTACTATTTTCTAAACACTCTACTTTTCTTAGAAATTCTATAACATCTGCTTCAACATCTAAAAATAGGTGGCCTGTTCTATCTAAACTCCTACATAAAAAATCTTCTCACTCATCTTTCTCTGCTCAACAGTTTCATGACTTTTTTGTAAATAAAATTACTTCTTTAAGAACATCTAATTCTAATTTTCCTTCTCATAACTTTACTAAACTTACTACTGAATCTTTCTCTGTATTTACTCCAATAAATCTTTTAGAACTAACTAAAATTATTAATTCTATGTCGTCTACAACCTGTTCTCTAGATCTACTTCCTTCTAATTTACTTAAAGAATTCTCTTCAATATTTTATCCAATCATTCTCAAATTAGTTAATTTATCTCTTTCCACCTCTAAATTTCCTACTTCTTATAAGAATTCTATTGTTATTCCTATTCTTAAAAACACATCCCTAGATCCTACCTCT